>NC_058410.1:90086285-90395332 GCF_002201575.2 Neomonachus schauinslandi | reverse complement strand
AATGAAAATAAAACACAATGGTCCAAATCTTTGGGATGCAGCAAAAGCTGTTCTAAGAGTGAAGTTTATAGCAATCAGGCAAGAAACAAGAAAAATCTCATATAAGTGACCTAACCTTACACCTAAAGGAGCTAGAAAAAGAAGAAAAAACAAAACTCAAAACTAGTAGAAGAGAAGAAATAAAGATTAAAGTTGAAATATATGAAATAGAAACTAGAAAACAATAGAACTGATCAATGAAAACAGGAGCTCTGGTTCTTTGAAAAGATCAATAAAATTGATTTTCAGCCAGACTTGTAAATAAATAAATAAATAAAAAGACAGAGGACTCAAATACTCAAATATACAAAGTCAGAAATGACAGAGGAGCAATAACAACAAACACCATAGAAATACAAAGGATTATAAAAGAATATTATGAAAAATTATATGCAGCAAACTGGCAACCTAGAAGAAATGGATAAATTCCCAGAAACATAACCTACGAAAACTGAAGCAGGAAGAAATAGAAAATTTGAACAGACTGAATACCAGCAATGAATTTGAATCAGTAATCCAAAAACTCGCAACAAACAAAAGTTCAGGACCAGATGGCTTCACAGGTGATTTCTACCAAACATTTAAAGAAGAGTTAACACCTATTCTTCTCAAATTATCCAAAAAAAAAAATAGAAGAGAAAGGAAAGTTTCCCAATTTATTCTAGGAAGCCAGCATTACCGTGATACCAAAATCAGATAAAGACACTACAAAAAGAGAACTACAGCCTAATATCTCTGATGAACACAGATGCAAAAATTCCCAACAAAATATTAGCAAACTGAATCCAACAATATATTAAAATAGTCATTCACCACCATCAAGTAGGATTTATCCTAGGGATGCAAGTATGGTTCGATATTTGCAAATCAATCAACATGTTACATCACATATAAAGGATAAAAACCATATAATTATTTATTTTGATGTGGGGAAAGCATTTGACAAAGTAAAATATCTATTCATGATAAAAGCCCTCAACAAATAGGTTTAGAAGGGACATACTTATCATAATAAAGGCCATATATGAAAAACCCACAGCTAACACCATACTCAGTGGTGAAAACCTGACAGCTTTCCCCCTAAAATCAGGAACAAGACAAGGATGTCCACTGTCACCACTTTTATTCAAGACAGTACTGGAAGTCCTAGCCATAGCAATCAGACAAGAAAAAGAAAGAAAATGCATCCAGATTGGTAAGGAAGTAAAACTTTCACTACTTGTAGATCATATGATACTATTTATAGAAAACCTGAAAGACTCCACCAAAAAACTACTAGAACTGATAAATGAATTCAATAAGGTCATAGGATACAAAATCAATATACTGAAATACTTTGCATTTCTATACACTACTAATGAAGCAGCAGAAAGAGAAATTAAGAAAACAATCCCATTTAAAATTGCACCAAAAATATTAACATACCTAGAAATAAAGTTAACCATGGAGCTGAAGGACTGGTACTCTGAAAACCGTAAAATACTGATGAAAGATATTGAAGACAATACAAATAAATGGAAAGGTATTCTGTGCTCATGGGTTGAAAGAAGAAATATTGTTAAAATGTCCATACTACCCAAAGCAACCTACAGATTTAATGCAATTCATATGAAAGTATCAATAACATTTTCCATAAAACTAGAACAAATAATAGTAAAATTTGTATGGAACCACAAAAGACCTCAAATAGCTAAAGCAATCTTGAAAAACAAGAATAAAACGTAGGTACCACAATCCCAGATTTCAGGTTATATTACAAAGCTGTAGCAATGAAAACAGTATGTACTGGCACAAAAACAGACACATCGATAATAGAACAGAATAGAGAGCCAGAATATGCCATATGCTTATATGATTAACCTACAACAAGTGAGGCAAGAATATACAATGGGGACAAGACAGTCTCTTTAACAAATGGCACTGGGAAAACTGGACAGCTACATGCAAAATAATGTAATGGAACAATTTTCTTACACTATATATACAAATAAACTTAAAATGGATTAAATACCTAAATGTGAGACTTGAAATCATAAAATTCCAGAAGAAAACATAGGCAGTAATTTCTTTGATATTAGTCATAGACACATTTTTTTTTTTTTAGATATGTCTCCTCAGGCAAGAGAAATAAAAGCAAAAATAAACTATTGGGACTACATCAAAATTAAAAGCTTCTTCACAGCATAGGAAACAATCAACAAAACTAAAAGACAGCCTACTGAATAGGAGAAAATATTTGCAAATAGCATATTCGATGAAGAGTTATATATCCAAAATATATAAAGAACTTCTACAACTCAACACCAAAAAAACAAGTAATCCAATTAAAAATGGGCAGAAGACATGAACAGAAATTTCTCCAAAGAAGACATACAGATGGCCAGCAGACACATGAAAAGATGCTCAAAATCATTAATCATGAGGGAAATGCAAATAAAAACTACAATGAGATATCACCTCATACCTGTCAGAATGGCTAGAATCAAAAACACAAGAAACAACAAATTGTTGGCAAGGGTGTGGAGAAAAAGCAAGTTTGTGCACTGTTGGTAAGAATGCAAACTGGAGAAGTCACTGTGAAAAACAGTATGGAAGTTCCTCAAAAAACTAAAAATAGAATTACCATATGATCCAGTAAATCCACTACTGGGTATTGACTCAAATAATACAAACCACTAATTTGAAAACATATATGCACCCCTATGTTTATTGCAGCATTATTTACAATAGCCAAATTATGGACATAGCCAAGTTGTCCATCAATAGATGAATGGATAAAGACGTGGTATATATATACAATGGAATATTATTCAGCCATAAAATGAATGAAATCTTGCCATTTGCACAACATGGATGGAGCTAAAGAGTATAATGTTAAGCAAAATAAGTCAGTCAGAGAAGATAAACACCATATGATTTCACTCATATGTGGAATTTAAGAAACAAAACAAAGAAAAAAGATCAACCAAAAAAGAGACTCTAACTACAGAGAACAAACTGATGGTTACCAGAGGAGAGTTGGGTGGGGGAGGGGTGAAATAGAAGGGGATTAAGAGTACACTTACCTTGATGAGCACAGAATAATATATGG
The DNA here is from genome assembly GCF_002201575.2 of Neomonachus schauinslandi. Lineage (NCBI taxonomy): Eukaryota > Metazoa > Chordata > Mammalia > Carnivora > Phocidae > Neomonachus > Neomonachus schauinslandi. The sequence goes on along the minus strand of NC_058410.1, from coordinate 90,392,202 downwards.
AACTGTTGAATCACCATTTTGTACACTTGAAACTAATATATCACTGCATGCTAACTATGCCAGAATTAAAATTTTTTAAAAGATCAGAAAAAAAAAAAGAGAGAAACACACACACACACACACACACACAAGAATAAAATATACTCCTCATTAAAATTTGGTAAATCTCAAACATTCATGAAGTTAAGAGAAAGAAATTAATGAAGTTAAATTTTAACAGGCCTCGTACATGATATATAAAGCTCTTAAATTCATTTTGTAAAACTGGCATGAAACTGAAGCTAAATTTGATGTGTACTCTTGTTTTCACAGTAAAAGATAAATCAAGATATATCTGGAATTCTGTCATCCACATGACAACTATAAAATTTTTTAAAAATGTATGGTCTTGCAAAAAAAATTTTTTTTTAAATGTTCTCACAAGCAGGGGATAAAAGTGACTCCAAGGTAAAGTTGCCAGATTTATAGCAAATAAAAATACATGACTCCCAGTTAAATCAGATATTCAAGTAAGTGATGAATAGTTTTAGTATAGGTATTTTCTAAATTTGTATGTGTTTTTCTTATTGATATCCTGGCCCCACTGCAGACCTATTAAATCAGAATGTCTGGGGATAAGGACTATGGATCTGTTTTGTTAAAAATTTCATTAGTGATTCTAATGGGCAGCTGAGGTTGAGAATCCCTGTGCATAATGATTATTTATTAATCAAACCACCTATGTGGTATATACAATGACAATTACACCACCATGCCACACAACAAATCCAGAGATAGATAAAGAGCCCTGTGCATTCTGTTAGCCACAGTAATCTTCTTTGGTTGAGGATCACTATCAAGTTCTCAACCTTATCCTCATCTCCACTCTGGCTTCCTTTTTCCTACAATGGAGAGTAAGCTATAGGTGCCACTACCCATTTCATTTCCTCGTGTTCAAGGTTATCAGAAAATGTATGCAAAAATAGAAACAATGCCTATTATAAAACTGTTTAATGTGTGAAAATTTTAATTTCCTATATAATAGGTATTATGTTTCACTCAAAAACATACAAGATAGTTGAGGATGCTAAATATGGTAGAGTGCTTCAGAAATTGATTGTATCAGAAAACTTAGTCATCTATTTTCTCGGTATGCCAATGCGCTTTTTTGGGCCACCATTTCCTCATTGGTAAAACTGATTGTTTGATTTGGTGAATCTCTACTTTAAAATATCTATAATCTAGTGTTTAAAATGTCTCTTGGAAAAACGAAGATTGGCACACATAAGTTATTAGATGATCAATGTCTTCTGACTATTGTTAGTAGAGACAGACATTTTAGTAAGAACATTGTGGAAATAAAATAGATTATTATAGGTATTTATGCTCCACACTTGTCATTAGGGAGAATTCTCACATACGATTAAATGTAGACTACAACTTTGAAGTCTACAATTTATAGCAACACTGTGAACCTTTCAAAATACTGAAACTCAGTTTTGGAGAAAGTAAACATGTCTTGCTTTTAGCTTACTTGCAGGAATAATCAATGACCTATTCAGGGTCATTTAGTAGGAACAACAAATTTTCACGAATTTTAATTAAGATTTAGCTTGCCCAATGGACACAGAGACATGTCTCAAATACTATCTAACTGCTAGTGACTGACACTATTTCTATAAGCGACCAAAATGAGGCTTTTCTTTTTAATAATAGTTAATAGGCTATTAGATTCTACTTTTTTTTCTTCTAATCTCTGCCCTGGGATAAGTACATTTCACATTTTAATTTTTTCTTATTTTTTTAACTTTACCATAAAAGATAGTGATGGATGATTATTTTCCTTAATTTAAAAATTTTGGTATCTGCCTCACAGTTTGCAGATATGTTTTATCAAATACATCTGACTATTTTAACTCTGTAGATGAAATAAATGTGTCATTAAGTACTATATATAAAATAATAGTTGTGAAGGGATGAGAATTAGCCAATTCTCAATTACATGTTATTTTGTTCACCCTTAAGTAATGCAAGAAACTAGTAGGTTCATTGTCACCCACTAGTAGCTTTAGTATTTATGATTCAAGTACATTATTTAGTTTATCTCTTCATGAAGCCTTAAAGGAAAATCAACTTGAAAAAAAGTCAGGTAAAACTGTCTTCTGATGTGCTTGTTGCATATCTAAAACTATTTTACACATTATGCTGATACATAGACACAAATTGCAAAGTTTGTCTTATGTAGATGAAAATCAGAATTCAGCATCCTTTCAATGACTATGCCAATTAAAAACATACATGTCTGGGCAATGAATGTCTACAGCAGAAAAAACAATTACTATAATTTCTAGCTAGCCAAGACTTTTGTCCTTCATTAGAGTCATCAAAAACTGTCAGAAAATTTAAAAATCTTTAATAATCCAGTGTTTAACATCCAAACTCTTAAATATCCCAAAAGTAGGTTTGAACTTTCTGCACCTCCACTCTGCTTTTGGAAGCCATGTTCAGCCAATATTTCCCAGACCGACAACCATTTGAAAGGCAGATTCTTTGAAGAAACAAATTCAAACAAAATATCATTTGAAAATGTTCTCTGCATGATGAAAAGATTATATGTATCTTATCTTACAAAGTTCAGTTCAATATCAAAAATATTTTGATATTTACCATAAACTTTATGGTTTTTGGGGTCACTTTTATATTTGTATTTAATATTGATTATATAAATATTAAAACTGCTTTTAACATTTTTTTTAAAGATTTTATTTATTTATTTGACAGAGAAAGACACAGCGAGAGAGGGAACACAAACGGGGAGTGGGAGAGGGAGAAGCAGACTCCCCACCGAGCAGGGAGCCCGATGCGGGACTCGATCCCGGGACTCCAGGATCATGACCTGAGCCGAAGGCAGTCGCTTAACCAACTGAGCCACCCAGGCGCCCGCTTTTAACATTTTTGGTACTACTTGTGGTATCTTCTTAATCAAATTTCTGAGTTTTGCCTATATTTTATTGCATTATCTTTCTGTTCTTTCTATATAACTAACTCCTTAAAGTTACTATTTTCTTCTAATTATTGAGTTAAATACTTGGTTTGCTGTTTATATATACTTCATATTTTCTAATATGTGCTTTAAATAATATACATTCCATTTTCTATAATACTGTTTTACCTGTATCCAAATATCTAAATATGTTATACTATTCATTTTTATTTTGTCAAACTGTAAGAAGGGTTTTTTAACTTCCTTTTTTTTGTCATAGACTAACATTATTGCACTGTGACTACTTGTATTGCTTATTATCTTTCTTTTACTAAAACATAAGCTCCTTGATAGCAGGACTTTTTGTCTGCTTTGTTCATTGTTTTATCCTCTCAATCAGAAGAGAACCTGGAACACAAACCTTGGTAATTACTTATTTGGTTCTGGAGGTTTCAGCTGTCTTGAACTAGTTTTTATATTATTTTATATTATTAATTTCTTCACATGGATTCTATAATGGTGTAAACTGAGCCATCATATACTTTTTGCACAGGATGGAGTTTTCGATTTATCACAGTTTTTTCCCTTATCTATATTCCTTGCGTGGGATAAGAAGTTCTTTTATTATTAATATTACTCAGTTTTGTGAGTGTAAAGTAGTTCTAGGTTTCCGTTTTCACAGATGGTGCAGCGCCTAGGGAATCATTTACATCAGGGTCTTTTCCCGTCTTTCTGACTTGGGAAGACCCAAATTGTCTTCTCTGCCTGTGGATTTAGCAAAATCTTAGACTGCAATTTCTAGAGAAGATACAAATCCATATTTGCATACCTACAAATACTTGAGCTGTCAATATTTTAGCTGGACTTCACAGTCTATCTTTAATTGCCTTTTCCATTTCTAGCCCCTGGCAGTTTCTATTTCTTTCTTTTGAGTTTGGTTACATATTAAAATTTCCTTTATTATGTTTTATCTAGCATTTTTATGTAGTTGTGCTAATCTTTCTTGTTGAAAGCTCACAAACTTTCTTTAGATAAGTCTTGATTTAAATTGAATGTACCCAAATTGCTGACCTAAGAACTGTTCTGTTTCCTTAAGGAAAATGTATACAAATTAAAGGGTTATCTCTAAAAGCTACCATAACTCTCTTATTTCAGAATTCCTACAGCACTTACTGTTAGCCCCATAGATTGAACACCACTAGGTAACAATTTCTCCTCTCAAACACATTCTTCCTTCTTATCATGAAAAAACTATATTTATTCTAATCTAAGATTGTTCTTAGAGTCCAAAACTGAACATGTTTCACCTTTTGTTAGTCTTGACAACTAACATTGCATCATAGCCTGATAACTGCCAGTATGGCCAAAGCCACACAGCATATTTTTTTCCCATAAATATTTGTTGTACTTTTACTATTTGTCAAACATTATTTGTTATTATGTACTGTGCTAGTTGTGGAAGGTATAGAGCTAAATAAGGTAGACAAAGTCCTTACCATTGTGGATCTTATTTTCAAAAGGGGACAATCAAAAAAGGCAAAGCCTGGTTAACTCAGACACAACTCAATCCTTCAAGATGTCAATAAATATTTCAAGAGCTCTTTCTATATTCCAGTGCTGCAGTGACCAAGAAAATAAGAGTTCTGCATAGCTTTTATAGTCTAGTAGGGACGAAAGGCACTGAGACCCACCAGCACACCACTAAGTAAACAACTACAGGTGTGGGAAGCACAGGCTGAGAAAAATATTATTTTAGAAATTTTAGCAGAATATGATTGGGATTTTACAATGAGCACATCTTACTATTTTAGATGTTCTAGCCTGGCTAGATGGAGTTTTTACCTTGAGAGTTGGATATTTTTTATTGGTTCAACGTTTGAGCATGCATTCACTCTACCCCCATTAGTCTCCAATACTGGTGCCCAAGCCAAATCATCTTAACTGACCTCCATTTACTGATATTGATCCTCAGACATTCTAGGCTTAAGAAAAATCTGGCCCATGTCTTACCTATAAATCTAGTATCCTCCCTCAAAATGCATGTTTTTCTCAACATGTTTTTGTTTGTTTGCTTTTATTTGTTTGTTTTTATTTTTATATATTTTTATTTTTTTATCTCCTCAAGGGCCCTTGGTTGGAAGTTCAACCTTCTTTGGAACTCAGCTCCTCTAAGGATAAATCCTGGAACTGGTTCTCAAGTTTCTCTACACTCCCTCTGAGGAGATGAGACTCTTTTTATTTGCTGCCAAGAAGGCTTGCTGATTTCACTCTTGGCTTTCAACTGCTTGTTAATCACACTCAGCCTTTTCTTTTTCATCCTTTTTCTAGATGTCAATAGAGTTTGGCAATAGCATACAATCCAGTTGCCCTTCACAGTATTATTTCCCTCATGCTTTCCAACATTGAACCAATTATTGGATTCCTCTTTCACTGGTATACCATCCCAATTTATTACCAGTGAAATTTAAATAATTTAACCACTACCTTGTGCCAGGCTATCTGTGGTCCATCTTCCCAGTGGTGGGGTCCTCACTGTCAGCTAGGCAGTGGGTGCTATAGTTCAACAAACATTTTATCACTTGCTTCCTCAGAAAATTCCTGACACAAGCTATTTAGGTCATTTATTTCATTATCACACATGATTGATAGCTTGGGTGATCTAAAATTTGAAAACCATTTTTCCTAAGATTTGGTAGTCATTTTTTCCCCTGACTTATGATTTTCAATATTATGCATTAGAATTTTTACTGATCCTTTTGTATGTTATTTTTAAAAGTTTGGGAGGTATTTTTTTCTATCTTAAAATAGGACCATCTTTTCAATCTTCTTTTTATCTCTAATTTTCTGAAAATTTAAAATGGTCTTATGTTTTAATTAATTTTCCAGGCCCTTGTTGAGCCCTTTCCAAACTACAAATGGATGCATGAACTTCAGTTCTCAGAAATGGTATTGAAATGTTCCATTATTTTCTCCTCTCTTATTTCTGAGAGTACTGAAAATCAAATGTTGGATCATCTGAAACTTTTACTAATTTTCTCATCTGATCCTTTCATTTCACATCCTATGTTTTTCTGGGAGGGGAGGGTGTCTGCTTTCTGGGAAACTTTCTTAATTTTATCATTCAAGCTTTCCCTTTAATTTTTAATTTCTTCTATGATTTTTTTTTAAGTTTCCCAAAGCTCTTTTTATGTTCTTTGAATTTAGTTTTCATAATATGTTGTTTTGTGGTTGTTCTTTTAAGTGGATGTATATGTTGCTTGCTTCTCTGAGGTTATCAGTTATACTTTTGAAGCTTTTTTTTTTCTGCTCTGCACTGCCTTCAGTTCCTCTGAGTTCCTCTTTAATGTTTCTTTGTTTGATCCCTTTTATGTTAGATTTCTCCAGATGTCTAGTGATCCTTGTCTGTCTGATCCTATTTAAGAGTGAGGCACTAAATATCAGATTGGAAGTTTGTTGTGCATTTGCAAATTTGAAGGGTCAGGTATAAATGAAGGTGATTAAGGAGGATATGACTATTTCACCGGTATCTCTAACAGTTAATATGTCCTTCCCCAGGGAAGGGGGATTGGTGCTATCTGTAGCCTGGAAATTGTGAGTCTGAGTGCCTGTGATCTAGCAGCTGAGTAGAAATAGGTGTTTGTATCCTTGCAATGTGTAGATATTCATTATTCCCAGGTTTCAGCATGTGTAGATATTCATTATTCCCTGATTTCAGCATGATACTTCCCACTTTAGTAGTGCTTACTGCACACAATTCCAAATTCCTTCTGCTTTAAACTTTTTTGAGAGTAGATTTTCAATATTCTGCCTAGTTGTGCATATGTTGTGTGAAACAAGGTTACAGGGGATAACCAAGTACTTGGAAAGGGGAGTATATACAGGTGTTTAAATGCTTCTAATAGTTGGGGTGCCTGGGTGACTCTTGATTTTGGCTCAGGTTGTGATCTCATGGGTCCTAATCTCAATGGTCATGCACTCAGCAGGGAGCCTGCTTGAGGATTCTCTCCTGCTGCCCCTCCCACCAGTCATAAGCACTCTCTTTCTCTCTCAAACAAGTAAATAAATCTTAAAAAAATTTAAAAAAAATAAATGCTTCTAATAGTGACATTCAAGAGCCTTTTTTTTTCAATTTCATCTTTAACCTAGCCTTCACAGGTAGCAAGTGCCTCCAAATCTTCATCCTTTTAAGTGTACTTCAGTGGAAGTTTGTTTCTTAATTTCTTCCCCTATAGTCACTTTCTTTTGTGTGCAAAGTCAGCAAACAAATTAGCAGCTTCCATCATCCAATTAACATCTTTTCTCTTGTGATGTCCTGTCTTTGTGTCTTTGCTCTATGGAATTATGTCTTTCAAAAAATCCCTTATACAGCTATTTTAGGAGTGTTTGTGGAATTTGCAGTGATGAAGACATGTGTGCTCAATCTGCTATGTATAACCTAAAGTCTGTAAGTCACCTTGAAAAATGACTACATTGGTGAGTCTCTCATTCAGCACTCATATCCAGTTATTCTACTTTATTTTTTTATTTTTTCAAAGATTTTATTTATTTGAGAGAGAGAGGGAGAGTGTGTACAAGTGAGGGGAGGGGCAGAGGGAGAAGCAGACTCACTGCTGAGCAAGAAACCTGACGCAGGGCTTGGTCCCAGGACCCTGAGATCATGACCTGAGCCAAAGGCAGACACTTAACCGACTGAGCCACCCAGGTGCCCCTAGTTATTCTACTTTAATTCAAACACAGAAATGTATCTCCAGTCAGCTTGCTCATCTCCATTCCCTGTGCTACTATACCATTATATAATTTCAAGACACAATAACACTTGACCTGAGTTCCATTTCCAATCTTGTCCTAACAAACTCCATTCTTCAACTGCAACAAATATATTTATCTTTCTAAAATACAAATATGACCATGACATCCTCTTTCTTAAAAATTTTCAACAATTCCTCTAATTCCTAAGAATAATGTCTAAAGTTCTTAGTGGTACACACAAAGTACTTAATAATCTCTCAGCCACCCCTGCACTTGGATTCCACTCAGAAACCATCCCTTTGCCTTTCCCAAGCAGATGAATATGAACATGGCGCCATGAACACACACACATACACACACACAGCACATATGCTCACGTGCTCCATGAATATTAAGCTATTTTCAGTTCTATAAATATTCATTGTTTTCTTTTATTACACTGGGACTACCTACCCTAATTCCACTATCAAAATCATATCTTTCTTCATGTTCTTCATATTGTAGTTTAGTGGTAACTCATACCAAGACATTTTTCCTGACTTTGTATTACAGGATATACCTTCATGGTACTCTCTTTTTAGTCCAAAGTGTCATTTACTACATTGCATTCTTTTTTTCTCCCTTCTCTACACTGCTTACTGTGCTTTACTTCCAAGACTGTAAGCTCTTTAAGGCTGCTTATGTATTTCCTATATTCAATTTTAATTCCTGCCACACTACCTAGCACATAGCCAATGCTCAATAAATGCTTGAAAAAAAAAAATCCAAAGACTACTATAAGTGCCAAAACTAGGGTAATGTGAATAATCTTTGTTATGATTAGTTTGTCGGGAGAAACAATATGTCATTTGATTCATTCTTTGTTTTATATGAAGAAGGTATAATTAAAAAATCCTGACACAAAACAGACAATGAATCATCTATTATCACATTGATTTTCTCATGAGATACTCGCTACGAAAGGGGATCTCTTCACATTGCTTTATAGGTTTTATATGTAAAAACAAGTAAAAGGAAAAGAACAGAGTTTGTGTTTAATCACCCAAACAACTGCAAAACTATGGCAGAAACAGTAGAATAAGGCCTTTAAATAGATTTTTTACTTCAAGAATATGAAAGTATAATTATAACATTTAAATGGTGATCTAAATGAAATGAGAATTACAAATTCAAAGTTAGTTTGATCATAAGAGATGAAGAAGATTGGGGCATCTGGGTGGCTCAGTTGGTTAAGTGGCTGCCTTCAGCTCAGTCATGATCCCGAGGTCCTGGGATCAAGCCCCACATTGGGCTCTCTGCTCAGCAGAGAGCCTGTTTCTCCTCCCTCTGTCTACTGCTCTACTTGTGCTCTCTCTCTGTCAAATAAATAAATAAAATCTTAAAAAAATAAGAGATGAAGAAGGAAAATATGGGTGCACCTAATTATCAATTGGCAACCTCCTGATAAGCTGCAAGAAAGAAGATAATAAATGTTCTTATGACTATTCTACATGTCAAACAAGTGTATTGGAAAGGAATACAGTTAGAGGGATTTTCCAATAAATTTGTGGCACTGAAACCAAGACAAATTGTAATGGACCCATCACTGAAGACTTGAAATAATAGAGTAAAATCATCCTACTTCAGTATCAGTAAGGCAAATGTAGGGAAGGGAACTGCGAACATGATCACATTTTATTTTCAATGTTTCTTACAGCTATATAAGGCTTACCTTGTAAAAGGCTTATCATTTTAAAGATACAATTGCTGATATATTTTTGAAAGGCAAAGCAAGAGCAAAATGACACATTATCAAGAAGCATTCTTTATTATTTTCCCTTTTTATTCATTTATTTCTGCCTTTTTCTTAATAAAAGAAGAATGAAAATGGAAGGACAACAATGATCTGTCTACATAGTTTAAAAACATCCTGTGTTATATTTTTAGATTTTATTTGCAAATTTATGACCAAGGTTTTATATGCATTTTTTCACATGCTAGAAACATCAGATTTAACTTACTCTCTTTATACTTTCTCTCTTTTTCTTGTAAATAAAAACCTAAGAGAATTTTCATGGATTACAGTTTTTCCCATTCTCCTTTCATCATAGTTCACTGTTTTGCATAATGTACAAAAAAGATATATAACATACCCAGTCCATTTTAGCCTAAGACCAGGAGAAGGGTTGTAAAACCCTTCAAAGGTAACCCTGCAAGAAAAAAATTAGTTTTTTATGTTGCTTTTTAAGTTGGTAAATAGATGTTATTGAAATAATAATAAAATGACTAAGTTGAGTTTTAAGTTGGTACGTAAATGTCATTGAAATAATAATTAAAAAAAAAACACATTAAGTGTTCATTCCTTAGGACCTAAAATTTACTGTTTATGCACAACATCAGTCCTACAGAAAGGACATCAAGCACTATGTACCATAAAGATTTTCCACTTCTTGGTAATTGAGAAAAGTAAAATTTTTAGGAGGAAACTTCATGACAGCATAGGAATAGATTACACAATGCAGTATTTTCATGATTATTTAAGATTATACCTACATCTTAAGCAGTTAGCTGGATGGGAATGTATAACCAAAGAGAAAACTTAGACAATCTATAACTTTGAATTAGTGATGATTTAATTGTTAGCAGTAACTACAAGCATTTTTTGTCTTATTTTGTGCTTAAAATTGTCTTAAACCTGCATAAAAATGAAACCTAATAACTATAGTTAATTGCTTCAAATACTAAATTCAGTGTGTTCCAAGCTTAGACCTATTTAAAGGAAATGCTAGTTTCATATTCCACCATGTTGTACTGAATTATTTTTAATATATCATTTAAATAACTAAACATAAAACATGTCAAAAACTCTATATATTTATAGTTTTCATAGAACAATACGACCAGAGAAAAATTTTGAAATAGAACTCACAAAATTACAAAGCTAATAAAGTTTAAGTTAACAGTAATTTTATATGATTGACAACATTGTTTGCTGAATTGTTCCCACTGGTTGTAACATGACTATGATATTCACCATCATCATGCATATTCTGTGTTGCTCAGTCCACCTATACTCCTCTTTGCCCTATAATGGTTCAATTCTTTCACACTTTTGTGCATTCAAATTACTGTAAAATCTTCACTCATCCTGCTGTAATATGATGTCAGGTGGCTATCACCTGGCTCCAATTCCAAATATACAAATTAACCCTGTTGAAATTATTTTCTATTAATCTCTGATGATGAAAGTAATACTACTAGACTACAATGTAAAGAGAAACAGAAATTTGTATGTAAGCCATAAATTCTGTGTCAGTACCTAATTACACATTCAGAATTCAAATACTTAGGAAATAATTTCTGTTTTTGAGATATTAATAAATATTAAAATATAAAATTAAGATCATTACTATGGAGAGTTTTTAGACATGAAGTATATGTTTATGGTCCATAGTCCAGAAAACACTACCAAAGAGACACCATAAGGGTTAGATCCTACCTAAAGTTAGGCAATATCAAAATGTGATAAGGGAGTTAATTTTTATGCCTTATACTAATTTCTATGATTAGAGTGAGATCACTTGCCTTTGAAAAATTAACAAAAGATAACAGATATAGAATTATACCTGAAGTGCTAAAGCATGGGGAATTTTAAATATCTTAAGGAGTTAATGTTTTCAGTTCAGCAAAATTGGTGTGTACCTTTGGACCAAAAATTTATTTCACATAGCGCGCTATTAAATTTAGAATGTTAGAACAAGAAGAGGTTCCCAAAGGGTTTTTCTGTATATATATGGAAGACCTTCAGTAATTATCTAAATATCCAGGATATGCAGAGACATGTAAATCTGTAATTATCCTGAAGCAAAAACTTATCCATGTACAACTCAAAACTGATGTATGGAAGTCACTTAGATAATAAATGTGTCTGACTGATCTTTCTACATTTGCCTTGCTGCTTATCATTGTATGACCTTAAAAAGAATGCCACTTCCTAGGACTAGTTATAAGAATAAATGGTATATGGAGAGTCCATGAAAGAAATGGTTCTTTACTGGACAATAACTATGTAAATATCTCAGGCCTTGTGTTTACCAGCGTAAAGCAGTTAATTCTATTTTTTAGCTATATTTTACAACTTTGGGGGTAAAGAATATAAAATATTTGCAAATTAAAACCACAAAAAGTTGATTGATACTGTACAGTTTGAGGGATGCCCTGATGTAGAGGATCACAAGTGGTCAGTGGATAATATGCAAGCACTGGGTCTGAAAAAAATGCTCAAATGTATATTTAACAATTTTATCTAAATGTGGTTTTAATAGAGGGTTATAAATTAGCTGTTGCAAATGTAACTAGATCCTCCTAGACCTGATAAAAAATACATTAACTTGATAGCTACTTTCCATTTTATTTATGGTCTCAAGTTCAATGGCTTCAATTTCACGAGTAAATATTCCAGTGAATATTTTTACTCATAGTTGGTGTCCAATCCCTAGAATAAATTTCCCCTTCCTCACCTGTTTTATTATACAAGTTCCAATTCTTTTTATTTTTTGCAATAAGGCAACTCAAATAATCAATCCCCATATCTATGATATTTTAAAGGTATATTATAGGATAAATAATTGAGATATAGACTTGCATTATTTTGTCCTACACACACACACAAACACACACACACACACTAAACATTTATTCTCTTCTGCACTTTGAACTTTTATACTACAGGGACAGAAGTAGAAGTTGGCTTTTATTTTTAAAGAATACAGAGTATGATATTTGGGTTTCCTGGAGAAAGGGAAACCAGGCGAAGAACCTTGAGGAAGAGCCAAGATGAAGGAGAGGGTTGAAGATGTAGAAGTAAATATCCCAAGTATAAGAGAAGAAACACATTTCTTGGTGAGGGGTGGTATATCTATAGTATTCTTTAGTAGGGTATGTTGTCCTACGGTGCTGAGGTTTTAGAGTACAGTGAATTTGATTCAGAAAAAAATAAAGAATGCCGCACTTCTTACAAACGTATACACACTTAGATCTGCTATATATAAGTACCCCATCCAGGATTGCTAAGAAACTGCAGTCAGCGCATAGGCATAGTGTAATGGTAGCAATCTACAGAAATGACGGAAGATGGTTTTCAGACAAGAGTGTTGACCCAGTTGCAGTATGGCATACAGGGATGAGTCTGGACTCTTAGAAGTAACTACTGATTTAGACTATACCACTAGTCTATACTGAAACTAAGGCTGATTTAAAAATGCTTATGTGATAAAGAAAATAGAACAAAGAGAAAACAAGCATACATCTGGATGGTACTGAGTGAAATGAAGGAGACTATGAAATGCTTCTGAAAATTCATTCTGTATCCAAGTCACATAATAAGTTATTGATATTGATATGGAAGACGGTGCTTTTTAAGTGGAAGCAATTATCCTAGGAATCCATTCAATGACTCAAATTTATGTAGGGCTACTGGCATGGGACATTCATTAAGAGACACAGGCTTCCAATGAAAGGAATCATAGAATAAATAGTGAGGAGTGAAATATCTGACTGATTGTTTTCCCAGTGAGTTGTTTTCCCATTACTCCCAGGAAGGAGAGACTAGCAGTGTTTTTTTAAAAGCCCATTAAAAAAAGATAATGTGAGACATGCCAGCAAGGGTAGGAGTTAGAAGTTAGAGATTTGGTAGGGCAATCAACCACTTAAAAAAAGAGATTTAATGTGACCCCCAAGTTATCTGATACAAAATTGAATTTCAGGTTCCAAAAATACTATGGACCCACCCCTACTACCCCCCCAAGTTCCATAGAGAAATGGCAAAACTATGGAAGCAAATAACAGCCTGATACACACAGATGGAAACTTCTGAGGTGTCTAAGCTGCCAATTCTGGCCAATTGTTGCAAAACCAAGTTGAGTCGCAAAGGGCGGAATTGTTTCTTTTCAGATTAATGATCTAGACTTGACTTTGAATGTTTGTACTAAAAAGAAGAGTCTTTTTTACCTGCCTATCCTACATACCCTTTAAGCCCAAGATATTTTCATGTGACTCCAGGTTATGTGAGAAATGCCAAGACACATTAATGAAATTCTGTATTATACCATCCTATGATTTGGGGCTTGGCGTGCACTTGTATTTTAATTTAGAGAAATCAAGTAATTAGTATTTCTTTTTTTTTAAGTTTTATTTATTTAAGTAATCTCTACACCCAACATGGGGATTGAACTCACAATCTCAAGATCAAGAGCTGCATGCTCTTCTGACTGAGCCAGTCAGGTGCTCCAAGTAATTAGTATTTCTTACACCGGGTGTATGGTGAGGGGTGATTCATGCCACTTATACTTTCATTGTCAATACTCTCCATGTTAGTCACAAATGTAACTGCTTCTCCAAAGCACTGTAGGATTTCAAACAAGGAGAAAAATCTGATGGGAGTTCAGTTCCTAGTGCCTAGCAAATCCTAATTAGGTCAGTCAATATCAGCCAGTTCTATCTTCCAAATACCAAATGTTGTGATATATGCTATGCGGGATCAGGAAGCGAACAATTGGCCAAAAGAAAGAAGTACTAGGATCAGATGGAAGAAAAGAAGGCAAAGTGAACTTAGAAATAATAGCCTTACTCTTCAAGAGTACAGATTAGTGGGATTAATTCTATTAAGGGATGGGACACTGAAGTTATAGCTAGAATTGGCCAAAACAAGTTATTAATCTTTATAAATGATTCCCAGTTTAAAGATCTTAAATTTATATTCAAAGCCACATTGCAGCCCCCAAATTTATCTAAATACATTTTCATGAACTTTTAAGTTTGGAATTAAATGGATGATTTTTTCAAGAAATACTGTCTGGTAAAGGAACAGAAAAATATGATGATCAGAGACATCTTTGGGCGTTGCTGTTCTCCCAAGGTATGCTAATATTGTGCTTCTAAAGAGTGATAAAAATGGTATATTTAACATTTCATATAGTAACATCTCACACGGTTGACCAACTGTAGAGATAAAGCTTATCTACATTTTTTTCTCTGAACATAAGCTTGTATTTATAGAATTAGCATAAATCTTATAAATCATAAAATACAAATTATATGTTTTTATTTTCTATACACAATTTTGAAGACATTTTAAATGGACTTAAAGTTCAGTACCTGCATATAAGTGCTTGCATTTTCTAATTTTCCATATAAATCTTAAATAAGCGATAGACATGAGATCTCTAAACCCATAAATGCAAACTGTCTATTCATGTTGCCAAGAAGACAGATGGCATTCAAACTTAAAAAAAAAGAGATTTTCCAATACCCATATAACACCTGCCCACTCCAATTATTAGATACTCAAAAGAGATACTAAGGATGGAATTTAATATCTTGTACATTATATAATTGTTATAAAAATGATATATATGCATATTATTAAAATTATTTTTTCATTCATTATATTCTTTATAGTTTTAGTGATATTAAATAATATATAATAAATATTAGAGATCCCCAAACTAAAAAGCAGATCACTTCTTTTAGGTAAATTTCCTTAAAGGAATCAAAGAGAAATCTTGCCACACTTACATATGCCTGCATTGTGATATACAGTGAGTATTTAATTTGGACTATTGCAAAAGCCTTTAACTCATTAATTTTATTTTTTCCTCCATTAATTTTGTGAATTCTGAAGTCATGAACTCATACATCCCTATGGATTTTTAAGGGTCTTCATTTTTTATGTATAGATATATTGAAACATAGTTAATAGCATGATAATTAGTTTTAATTCATGGGGATATGTGGTTTTGGGATATTAAGAATATGTTTAAAAATAAAGTACTGGGGTGCCTGGGTGGCTCAGTCGTTAAGTGTCTGCCTGCGGCTCAGGTCATGATCCCAGGGTCCTGGGATTGAGCCCCGCAACGAGCTCCCTGCTCCGCAGGAAGCCTGCTTCTCCCTCTCCCACTCCCCCTGCTTATGTTCCCTCTCTTGCTGTGTCTCTCTCTGTCAAATAAATAAATAAAATCTTAAAAAAAATAAAAATAAAGTACTTATGCAAACAATAAATCATGGAACACTACATCAAAAAATAAAGATGTACTGTATGGTGACTAACATAACATAATAAAATAAAATTTAAAAAATAATAAAATAAAGTATTTACAGATCAACAGCCCTTTCCATATGTTTTAAGTACTTTTATTTTATTTCCTGAAAATTATATTATTTTAATTATATACAAGAAGAGGAAGAAAGTATACATGAGAGAAGCTGCAGTGTCTATACAGTTCTATAGGTCCTAATTCTAAAACTTATTATGTCCCTAGGTCAACAGAATTGGTTGGAAGACTCACTCTGGCTAGCTCTTTTACATCATTTAAGTTAAAAGGCTTTGGGCTAACAATTCATTCTGACAAAGCCATATAACTACAGAAAGGCAGGAGACCTAGGATCTGCTCCCACTTAGACTAGAGACAATGATTATCACATAAATGCTCAAGATATTTTTACACTTCAATCCATATAAACAACAATGCCTAAAAAACATACAGCCATCTTGACTCTTCCTTCTACTCCCACATTCAACCAATATTAAAATCTTTGATTTTTACCTCCCAAATCTATTTCAACCTTACCCATTTTCTCCCTTTTCATGGTCTTTTTCTGGACTCACATCACCCTTATCTAGGTCACCCTTATCTAAGTACTTGGTACTTATCTCCTTAGCCAGATAAATTGTTCCCAAAAGTTATTTCTCCAAAATTTGACCATTGAACTCCCTGCCTTACAAGCCTTTAAAGGACCTTCTTTTGTTGTTTATTCATTAAGTCCAAAGTCCTACAATCATCTTTTGCAAATCTCTGGAGGGTCTGGCTCCTTAGTATTTTAGCACATCTACTTTTGTCACTCCTTTAGTATGTTTTTTATTCAAATGACAATGAAATCCTTGTAATCCAGTGAAGTCTTCATGCTATTTCATCTTTCCTTGCTTCATGTTTTTTTCTTCTGTTTTTGTTATGAAATATATCAGTGTGATGAGCTCCTCCTTTAAGATGGAAGTCAGAAGATACCTCCTTTTGAAGCCTTAAAGAATCATCAAAATAGAGTAGGTAACTTTTTACTGTATTCCTCCACTGAAGATTTATGTATTTGTAGTGTGCTGCCCTTATACTCTGTGTTACATTTATTTTTACAGATTTCCTTAATAAACTGTAAACTTATTCATTTAAGATATATATTTATCTCTAAGCCTTTAAGTACATATCAGGTCGGAAACACTTAATAAATGTTTGTTGCATAAACAGATGAGCTAGTTAATTTTAAAAAAGATATTTATATAGAGTGAGTAGGTCATATAAGACACAGTATAATGCTATTCTGAATATATGTGATCAATATATATAAAAACAAAGTGAATGCCTTTCTGTGTCTAAAGTACTGGGAGATATTAATAATTCTCTCTCATTCTGTACTCTCTCACACACTCACACACACACATATATACACACTCCCTTTTTCTGTCTGTCTCTCTCTCCTACACAGTTGCACTGATAATTCAATTTAAACTACTTGTAAGAAAATCTTCAAAAATCTCATTATTAGGTTTATAGTTCTCCCAGACCTAAAATATTTGAGAGAAGCTTGAAAAACTTTTATGGGTAAGGAAAAATCATCCTATTAAATTTGGAAGGCAAGAAGACTTTTCAGCCATATAAATCGGTCTAAAAAAGGTAATGCTAAGGAACTAAAGTATGTTGTAAAGGTATTGATGCCCTGACCTGTAGAGATACAGTAATTCCACTGACAATGAGAAGTATGAGCATTTTTTTTTCTTTCCTTACTGCCCAATGTCTTTGATGAAAACGTACTGTCAAATTAGACTGCAGAATGTGGCATTAAAATTTAATTCTGTCCAATCAGGTAGGCAGAGATCAAATTCTGACACTGGCTTTTGTTGTGGAAGAGATGGAACTTTCTGAAAACCCTTTTAAACCATTGCAGCAAACCAAAACATATTATAATAGCCAAGAGGAAACATTTCCACCTTTAATTTTTTTCCTCATTGTTAAAAATATCTGTGTAACTATAACGTAAAACATAATCCGAAAGTTTGTCCTTTTTTTCTTTTTTTTTTTCAGAGCGAGCATTTTATTTTTATTTCAAAGTTTAACTTTACTAATCCTGAAGATTACTGGTCAACCTTTTGCATAAGCGCTGTTACATATTAGGTAATCCTATAAATTTATTGCATTAACAACAGAAAAATAAAATAGTAATTTTTTGAATAACCACATATTTGCTTAAAATTTGCATTTGACAAATTTCCATACAGTTAGTTTCCAATACAGCACAGCATGAAACATTAAAAGAAATAAATATACTTTTGATGAAAAAAAAATGTTAAACTTATTTTATCTTTTGATAAACAGAAATTAAAAATCACATCATTCTAGGGCGCCTGGGTGGCTCAGTTGGTTAATCGACTGCCTTCGGCTCAGGTCGTGATCCTGGAGTCCCGGGATCGAGTCCCGCATCGGGCTCCCTGCTCGGCAGGGAGTCTGCTTCTCCCTCTGACTCTCCTCCCTCTCATGCTCTCTGTCTCTCATTCTCTCTGTCTCAAATAAATAATAAAAAAAAAATAAAAATAAATAAAAATCACATCATTCTAAGAGGAATTGCTAAGTGATGTATACACTGAAAAAATGTATTCTTTTTTATATATTTTTTTGAAGATTTTATTTATTTGAGAGAGAGAATGAGACAGAGAGAGAGAGCATGAGGGGGGGAGGATCAGAAGGAAAAGCAGGCTCCTCGCCGAGCAGGGAGCCCGATGCGGGACTCGATCCCGGGACTCCAGGATCATTGCCTGAGCCGAAGGCAGTTGCTTAACCAACTGAGCCACCCAGGCGCCCCGATATTTTGTTTTATTTTCTATTGAAGTATAATTACCATACAGTGTTATATTAGTTCCATGTGTACAATGTGATTATTCAACAATTCTATACATTTTTCAGTGATCATCAAGATAAGCGTACTCTTAATCCCCTTTACACCCAACTCCCACCCACCTCCCCTTGGGCAAATGCCAGTTTTCCATATTTAAGAATCTGCTTTTTGTGTGTATCTTCTTTTGTTTGTTTGTTTTGTTTCTTAAGTTCCACATATGAGTGAAATCATATTAAACTTTGAGATTCCAACCTTAAGGATATTGCTTTGTATAGTAGTTTTCCAAGAATTACTTGCTGAATTAAATTGCATAATAATTAGCATTACCAAGAAATTCATGTCTTTCTCAATTCTAATCTTTTGAAATTAAATGAGTATTTGCCTGAAAGATATAGCAATCACCAACTTTCAACATAATTTTATGGGTAGATCAGTAATGTTCTTATTTTATTTTCCACAGGTGGTAATAAACTAAAATGACCTTAACTATGTCCCCAGGAGGAATAAAAATCTATATAAAACTTAATTTGGTGAAATAGAGCAATCCCTATGTGTGTTTTATAGAGTCAAATTCATCACATTGAATAAAGAGGGTTTCTCTGTCACTAATAAAATTTTCTTTTTAACACATAAACATATTTTTTTGGATTTACTGTCATATTTGGTGTGTTCAACATTGCTTTTTGTCTAAAATAATATAAATTTATCTTTTAAAAAATAATGATTTGGTCATAAGTTATTGTCAGATATTTTGAAAGGCAAACTACAATATAAATGCTCATGATTGATCATATATTTTTACTTATTTACATATGGAATAACAAAGAACATGTATATCACAATAGCACTAAACAGAGAAGAAAGTACATGCATTATATTCAAAGTCAATTTCAAAGGTTATAAAAAGGTTGAAAATATGCAAATATTAATGTAATTCTACTTTAGTTTATTATGATGTTGATTTAGTAAAATTATATTTTAGAATGATTTAATTTATTGATGTTTTGAAAATTTGTAATTCATTTTAAAAACACAGTGGTTAAAGCAAATAGCAAAACATTCCCTGCTCATGGATTGGAAGAAATATTGTTAATATTTTTTTGGAAGAAACAGTTTCAATTATTTAATTCTTGAAAGAGGAATGGAAATAAATCTCAAAACCAAATATTGTACAGTCACTTGAGGAAAATACAGAATAAAGATTCAACAGTTTTATCTTAGTAATGAAAAATGAGATGTGTCCACATTCTTAATTTGTTGGCTCTGGCCTATGTTGTACAATTCTGCAGTCAACTCTTAGCACAGGTCAGTGAAGAGAGGTAGCATGAAAAATGATGAGCTCTAGGGGCGCCTGGGTGGCTCAGTTGGTTAAGCGACTGCCTTCGGCTCAGGTCATGATCCTGGAGTCCCGGGATCGAGTCCCGCATCGGGCTCCCTGCTCGGCGAGGAGCCTGCTTCTCTCTCTGACCCTCCCCCCTCTCATGTACTCTCTCTCATTCTCGCTCTCTCAAATAAATAAATAAAATCTTTAAAAAAAAAAAAAAAAAGAAAAATGATGAGCTCTAGAGACTATCCAAGAGTGTCTACTAACTATATAAGCATTTGTGTTTGTTTATATCCATATTTTTGTGCTTTGGAATAATTCCAATCTATATGCTCCTGTAAAAGGCAAGCAATTTCCAGGCTAAAGTCAACACCAACCAACTAGGGTCAATCCATTCTCTGTCAATCTACAAATTTAATGCAATCCACATGAAAATACCAATAATATTTTCCACAGAACTAGAACAAATAATACTAAAATTTGTATGGAACCATAAAAGACCTTGAATAGCCAAAGCAATCTTGAAAAATAAGAACAAAACTGTGGAGATAATCACAATGCCAGATTTTAAGATATATTACAAAGCTGCAGCAGTCAAAACAGAGGTACTGGCACAAAAAATAGACACATAGATAATGGGACAGAATAGAGAGGCCAGAAATAAACAACACTTATATGGATAATTAATCTACAACAAAGGAGGCAAGAATATACAATGGGGTAAAGACAGTTTCTTCAACAAATGGTACTGGGGAAAGTGGACTGCTACCATGCAAAATAATGAAATGGGGCCATTTTCTTATACTATATACACAAATAAACTCAAAATGGATTCAATACCTAAATATGAGACCTGAAACCATAAAGCTCTCAGAAGAAAACATAGGCAGTAATTTCTTTGACATTAGTCATAGAAACAGTTTTCTAGACATGTCTCCTCAGGCAAGGGAAACAAAAGCATATTAAACTATTGAAACTGCATCAAAATAAAAAGGTTTTGCATAGCAAAGGAAACCATCAACAAATGAAAAGGCAACCTATTGAATGGGAGAAGATATTTGCAAATGATATATCCAATAAGGGGCTAATATCAAAATATATAAAGAATTTATACAGCAAAACACCAAAGAATCCCACAAGTAATCCAATTAAAAAATGTGCAGAGGACATGAATAGACATTTTTCCAAAGAAGACATACAAATGGACAACAGATACAAGAAAAGATGCTCAACATCACTAATCATGAGGGAAATGCAAATAAAAACCACAAATGAGATATCATCTCATACCTGTCAGAATGACTAGAATAAAAATGACAAGAAATAACAAGTGTTGGCAAGGATGTAGACAAAAAGGAACCCTTGTGTACTGTTGGCGGGAATGCAAATTGGTGCAGCCACCGTGGAAGATAATACGGAGATTCCTCAGAAAATTAAAAACAAAACTACCACATGATCCAGTAATTCTACTACTGGGTATCTACTCAAGGAAACCAAAAACATTGATTCAAGAAGATATATGCAACCCTGTGTTCATAGTGGCATTATTTATAAATTTATTTTTTGATTCCTAGTCAAAGGTTTATTTTTTGGAGAGAGTAAACCAAATAAAAAGTTGTTGGGGGATTACATAGTCCATCTGATATTTCTGAAAACATAATCTCTATGTAATGGAAAGCCACCTAAGTGTGGTTGTTAAAATACAGATGTTTTATTTCAAGTTATAAAATGAATTAACTTCGGCAAAGGTGATTGATGATTGTTGAAAGTAAGTTACTGTAGACCAATACCCTTACCCTGTATACCTCCTAAGTTACCTACCACCTCTGATTTTTCTATCCAAGCATTGAAAGAAATAGCATCTATCTTTCCTTACTTATGATATGAAGGGATTCAGGAAGGCTTACTTATTTCAGATATTTGATTTAACAATATGTCATGGTTGCTGAGATCTTATAATTAAAAATTTATTAGTTTTTCCTGATTTTCTTGAACATTTTTTAAAAGGAAAAATACCAATGTGAGTAATCAAATATTTTTTACCTATCTTTTAACATAATACATACAATAGTATGAACTAATTACACTCAGTTCATGGCAAAACGTGTAATGAAGCTTAGGTGAATGAGAAGGGCAAGAATATAAAACACTTCAAGACTATGGAGGCAATGACCAAAAAGAGTTGAATTTGGAGGAAATATCAAAGTGAGGGGACATTTCCAACTGGACGGTGGGAGAGTTGTGGCAGATGGAAGGGACTCTGCAAAGCCAAAAGCAGAGAACCCCAAGGAAAAAAATTGTCTAGAACAGGATTTCACATATTAAAACAAAAACAAGTATCTTTGTGTCTCAGTGCTTGTTGTTGTTGTTGTTGTTTAAAGATTTTATTTATTTATTTGACAGAGAGAGACAGTGAGAGAGGGAACACAAGCAGGGGGAGGGAGAAGGAGAAGCAGGCTTCCCGCTGAGCAGCGAGCCCAATGCAGGGCTCAGTCCCAGGACCCAGGGATCATGCCCTGAGTGGAAGGCAGATGCTTAACGACTGAGCCACCCAGGCACCCCTCAGTGCTTTGTTTTATAAATTATTTGCTATATTCTTTAAAATCTACATGGTGCCAGAAAAAAAGTTATGTATAATGTTTTTACTTATTACTATAGCCCTCTGCCTTGTGATTCTAATTTGGATTTTAGTGTAATTTCAACATAGTTTTTATGGTTTAATAAAACTTGCACACATTAAAATGCTATTAAACTGTTACACATGGTTAATAATATATGGACTTCTGAAAGCAGCCATTATTAAACTGAACAAAGTCATTAATGTCTTTAAACTTTGTACCAGGATATAAACTACAAAAGAGATGTTTAAATGTATCTACAGAAGAGTCATGGTACCTGATTATATACATTTTTTCTTTTTTTACTATATGTATATATTTTTTGTATTAGTACTCTAATGAAAATTAAAAAACAAAAAACCTCGCTGTATTCTAGAATTGACTTTCCCACTGATCATGACTTTGAAGGCAATTGACAGTATAAAACTCATATCTTTTGCTCCTTCATCTATGTACTAACTAGATTACCAGAGGCAATCTCTATAATCTTCTGCAGCCCTAAAATTCAATGTGTTAGTAAGAAACATCCATTTGAGTTTAGGACTTGAAATACAATCATAAATTATTATATTTTCTGAGCAAAAGGTTATTTTCATTTATTTTAAATAACAAATGGCAAAGATTTTTAAAAATCTTATCAATTATTGACCATATTTTTTATTTTCAACATTCATATTATTAATTTAATATGTCTTCACTGGGCAATATAAATGAACTCACTCAAGAGTTTGAGTTTCTGAACATATATATTACTAAAAATAAATTTAGGTATTTGAAATGTCCTGTCTCATCTTCAGAAATGATCTAAGGTATGATTATAAAATTGACTTTAAAGTATGATTGAATTACTTAAACATTATGTTCCTTGGCACCTAATAGCCAAGTTATTTTTTATCTAAAACTAACTCTAGCTTATTTTGCTTGAAATGGTTAACTGATTTAATTTATGTCAGTATTCAAAGCAATATTACCTATGTATTTGTCCATAGTAATGAGGAAACTAGCTACATATTACTGGCTTATTCATTTTACCATCTTCAAGGATCATATTCTAAAAGGTCAGACGTCAGTACATCCTTTTTTTTCTTTCATTTTTTTTCTATTTAAGGACTACCCATTCCTTTCAAAATTTAGCTACTCTCAAGAAGATTAAAAAAATGAATACTAGCTATTCTTTCTTTTTTAAGATTTTATTTTTAAGTAATCTCTACACCCAACATGGGGCTTGAATTTACAACCCCAAGATCAAGGGTCGCATGCTCTACTGACTGAGTTAGCCAGGCACCCCGATAACTAGCTATTCTTAGAATGTATCATTGTTCTAGTTATAAAGTAATCTAAATGAATCAGATGTCTTCATGAAAAAAATTGGCAATGACCAAAGTATAAATCTGACACCCTCAGACCTAGAGAAGCCCAATACTCAATGTCTTGAGAGTAAAGTGGAGATATTTAAATGGGTCCATATATGCTCATCAATTTCACCCTGGATCTAAGCCACCATACCACATGTAGTTAAAGTAGGTTCTCAGGTATGCCTCTGCATTAATACATGCTTCTACTCCACTGCTTTACCTGGACAGGCTTATTTAAAACAGTCTTGTAGACACAGAAATAATTCAATAAAGAAGAATCTGGCCAATAGAGTTGGGATATAAAAGTGTTCATATGAGACATCTGGGTAAACAGCAATAAAGATTAATAAAACAGGCATAAACATGTTAATAACTGAGACTCTGAGTCAACTTAAAAAATTCTGCAACAAAAAGTGAGCCAAGAGGGGCACCTGGGTGGCTCAGTAGGTTAAGCGACTGCCTTTGGCTCAGGTCGTGATCCTGGAGTCCCGGGATCGAGTCCCGCATCGGGCTCCCTGCTCCGTGGGGAGTCTGCGTCTCCTTCTGACCCTCCCGACCCTCCCCCCTCTCATGCTCTCTCTCTCTCAGTCTCTCTCTCTCAAATAAATAAATAAAATCTTTAAAAAAAAAAAGTGAGCCAAGTTATTGGCACTTGAAGAAAAATGAGTTCTTCAAATAAATTACTTTGTAAACAGAAAATAACATGGTTTGTTAAGTGGGCCTTATATTTACAATGAAAAAAAAATCCAGCTACTTAAAATGTCCATATGCATTGAAAAGTAAGAGAAAATAAAAAAAAGTCTCCCAAAGAAAAATTTTTATAAAACTAGATAAAAAGGGTGAGAAGTAAGTAGGTTTCATACAATTTTTTTAAAGATTTTATTTATTTATTTTAGTGACAGAGAGAGAGAGACAGCACGAGCCGGAGGGACAGAGGAGAGGGAGAGAGAATCTCAAGCAGGCTCCCTGCTGAGCTTGGAGCCTGACAAGGGCTCTTTCCCAGGCCCCTGAGATCATGACCTGAGCAGGAACCACTAGTGGGACGCTTATCCGACTGCGCCACCCAGGTGCCCCAGGTTTCATACAATTTTTTAAATAAAGAAAAATCATTATTTTATTATGGTTTAAATAAATATACCACAGGTTAATCCTTAGCCCACACACAAATATATGATTTAACTTGCAAAACATTTCATCCCATGAGTTTTCTTTTGTAAATAAACGTTTTGAGGATCGCGCTAACTTGGCACCAATGCTGATGGCTACTCACAGTCACTGTGCAAGTCCCTTAGAAAATGAAACTCCTAAGGCATTTAAATTTACCATTCACAGACTTTCAGGAGCTTTCAGGCATACTGAATCAACAGTGAAAATTTTGAAAACAGACAACTCTTATTTAAATGAAGTTTGAATAACCTTGTAGCTGTAATGGTTGCCTATGCTTGTCCCTGGGAGATAAGCCAGGAAAAGAAGCAAGCCTCTTGAGTCTAAATTCCTTTGACTTCATGCTTTAAGAAAGGTCAGCCTAGCTAGCCCATGATTAACATCCCCTAAAAGGAAGTTTTATAGAGTAGCTTTTATAGTGCTTGAATTAACAAGGTTGTAAAAATACATATTTTAGTTTTAGGTTCACTTATTTCTATTTTTTTTTTTATTGAACAGAATGGGTTTCCATGAATGGAACCTTGATTTATAACAGCATATTCATTGGAGATAAATGCCCAACTTACTGTTGCTGACTTCATCCAGGCACTGATTAGGTTATAACCCAGAGGGTCCTTGCAGGGGTCAAGTGGTCATTTTTATGATATTTTATGTAATTAAAATTGATATTAGGAACATATTTACTTTCTATTCTTTACCAAACCACCAGAGTAAAATAAGCAAAATTCAAGCTTAAAAATAGAAAATGCAATAGAAACAACACATACACACACATACACACACTCTACAAATAAAAAGGCATGTTAGGCAATATATAGTAAAGAATAACTGTGTCATAATAATAACATTGTCTTCCTATGTTAAATGAAACAATAATAATGTTGGGTTTATGTGAAATTATCATCTACATGTGCCTTACTAGAGATATGCCCCAAATAAAATGATACTGTGGGGATCAAAATAAATAAGAGGACAAAAACACACTGTAGGTATTGATCAAAGAAAATATGGTGGTGGTAATATTAAATGTAATGCAGAATATATTAATAATTTTAAAAAGAAATACTTGACAAAATATAGAAGTAATAGAAACTTTACCACTAAAATAATTATGCATCAAAATACACATGATATTTCAACCTTTCAATAATTTAAGATATTTAGAAGAAACACAGTTGCTGACAGATTTTAACTTAATATCAGGCTCTCAAAAATCAGACTGAAATAGAAGAGGTACATTATTTTTTTAAATATGTGGGTCAATTAATATTTTACAAATTGAACAGGTAATGGCTACATTCTCAAATGACCAACCAATTACATATTATATAATCATAAAGAACAAAGGTAATGAAAATTCATCTCCTAAGAATTTTTAAAAGATACCTTAAATAGTAGTTGGTTCAAAAATACAGTGACACATTAATTTATTTTTATAAATCTTAGCAAATGAAAATTTTCTCAGTTGTTAAGATCTGAGAATTATAAGTATAGCAGGAAGACTAATGAATCTCTATAAGAAGTATATTATAAATATGAACTATCTATGCTTCATTCATGTGGTGTAATACTTAAGAAAAGGAATAAGAATCCAATTTTGGGAAGGATAGGTGATATGAAACAATTATAAAATGAAAGATGATTAGATTTGGAAGTCCAACATGAGATTTATATAAATATACGGTATTTGGAAAAACATATAAATAATGCTTTCTTAGAATTGTTGACTTAAAATTTGTGATTTCATTTTTTTTTAAGATGAAAACTTACTTAAAAACTTGGTATCTGCATTTCAGAGTGCATCACTACTAGGATGTCTATATGCTTTCTTAAATATATATCGGTTAATTGTGAGTAAATAAATACTAACCTGCAGTAAAACATGTGTCCAGGTCCATCAACACAAATCCCTTCATTAAGACAGAGGACCAAATTCAGTTCAGGCTCAGCATGACTGTCAATATTTATTTCACAATATGCACCAGTGTATCCACTTGGGCAAATGCAAGTAAAGTCACAGATTGATTTCTGACAGAAGTTTTCATTTATGCAAGGAATTGATGTGCAGTTCTAAATTAAGAAATAGAGGATCAAATTTGATTACTAGTGATAAGACTAATAATTTTATTAAAATTATATTTTATTTAAACTTTTTGAGAAATCAATATGCAAGCTTATCTGATATTCCCTTCTTCTAGTAATTGAAATATGTTTCTAGTAATAAATGATTTTTATTTTTTATCATGAGAAATACTCTGTCAAATGTCCCATTGCTAATTTTTCAGAAAAAAATCTTTATTAAACTTTACTAAAACATGTATCATGGCAGTGAACACCTACTCCCCTAAGCACCCTAGTAATGGTGCTAATGCGAATTCTATGTATATAATATCAGGAATTCACTGACCCTTAGTATACATCCCAGTTTGCCTGGAACAGCCCCAGATTAATTCTGCTGTCCTAAGGTAATGATTAATAGTGTCTTTACTAATTCTCAAAGGAATCCTGGGTTTGAACACATACTTAGAACAGACAATTCATAATTGGCTAATATCTCTCTTAAAAACAAGACATCTTAATATCCCTTTTTATTCCATTCATAATCTTTTTTCACCAAAATTATTTTAATACATATATTCCTTTTTCAGATTTATTGAGGTATAACTGACAAAAAACCCCTGCACTATATTTAAACTAAACAGCATGATGATTTGATATACATATACATTGTGAAAAGATCCCCACCACTGAGTTAACTCATACACCTATCACCTCACATATTTACCCTTTTTCTTATTCGAGTGGAGGGAGTGAGACCAGTTCAGTTCTACTCTCTTAGCAAATTTTAATTATAGAATACAGTGTTATTAATATAGTCACCATGTTATGTATTAGATTCCCAGAATTTCTACATCTTATAACTAAAAGTTTGTATGACTTCCCAGCCTTTCCCTATTTCTCCCATCCCCTGACCCCTGGCAATCAACCATTCTACTCTGTCTCTATGAGTTCAACAATATATTTTTTTTAAGATTCCACATAAAAGTGATACCATGCAATACAGTATTTGTTTTTAGCCTGGCTTAGTTGCCTTAGTATAGTGCCCTCCAAGTTTATCAATGTTGTCACAAATGGCAGGATTTCCTGCCTTTTTAAGGCTGAATAATATTCCATTGTATATATGGATGCCACATTTTCTTTATCCAACTGTCAGTTGATGAACACAGGTTGTTTACATACCTTGGCTATTGTGAATAATGCTGCAGTAAACATGGAACTACAGATATCTCTTCAAGATAATTTTCTTTGACTATTTAATCAGAAGTGTGATTACTAGATTGTTTGGTAGTTACATTTTTAATTTCTTGAGAAATCTCCATAGTGTTTTCCATAGTGACTACCAGTTTACATTGCCATCATCACTGTACATTTGGGTTACCGTTTTCCCACATCCTTGCCAACATCTGTTATCTCTTGTGTTTTTGCTAGTAGACATCCTAACAGGTGTGGGACAATATCTCACTGTGGCTTTGATTTACATTTCCCTGATGATTAGTGATGTTCAGTGCCTTTTCACGTATCTATTGGCCATTTGTATAGCTTCACTGGAGAAATGTCTATTCAAGCTTTCTGCCCATTTTTTAAATTGGGTTATTTAGGGGTTTTGTTTGTTTGTTTTGCTATTAAGTTGCATGAATTCCTTATATATTTTGGATATTAATCCCTTATTAGTAAATATGTGGTTTGTATTTTCTCCCATTCCATAGGTAGCTTTTCATTTTGTTAATGGTTTCCTTTGCTATGCAGAAGCTTTTTAAGTTTTATAGAGACCTTTTTGCTTTCTTTGCTTTTATATAGACCTTTTTGCTTTCTTTGCATTTGCTTTTGGTGTCAAACCCAAAAAATGATCGCTTAGATCAGATATCAAG
The DNA here is from genome assembly GCF_002201575.2 of Neomonachus schauinslandi. Lineage (NCBI taxonomy): Eukaryota > Metazoa > Chordata > Mammalia > Carnivora > Phocidae > Neomonachus > Neomonachus schauinslandi. The sequence goes on along the minus strand of NC_058410.1, from coordinate 90,363,184 downwards.
GAGCTTACCAGCTATGTCTTCTTCTAGGAGTTTTAAGGTTTCAGGTCTTACATTCAAGTCTTTAATCCATTTTGAGTTGGTTTTGTGATGATGTATGAAAGGAGCCCAGAGTCATTATTTTGCATGTGGCTATCAGTTTTCCCAACACCATTTATTGAAGAGACTGTCCTTTCCTCATGTGCATTGTTGGCTCCTTTGTCATAAATTAATTGACCCTATTTGCATAGATTTATTTCTGGACTCTATTATGTTCCACTGATCTATGTTTCTGTTTTTATGCCAAACCACACTGTTTTGATTACTATAGCTTTGAATATACTTTAAATTCAGGGAGTGTGATGCCTCCAGCTCCATTCTCCTTTCTCAAGATTGCTTTGGCTGTTTGGAGTCTTTTGTGGTTCCATATAAATATTAGGATTTTTTTTTTCTATTTCTGTAAAAAATGCCTTTGGAATTTTGATAAGGGTGGTATTAAACCTGTAAGTCCCTTTGTGAAGTATGGACATTTTAGTAATATTAATTCTTCCAATTCAAGAATAGGAAATATCTTTTGTTTCTTTCTTTTCATTTTCTTTGTGTCTTCTTTAATAGTCTTGCATCAATATTTTATAGTGTTAAATATACAGATCTTTCACCTCCTCCTTGGTTAAATTTATTCCTAAGTATTTTATTCTTTTTGGTGTTATTATAAATGGGATTGTTTTCTTAAGTTCTCTTTCTAATAGTTCATTGTTGGTGTATAGAAATGCAACTGATTTTTGTACTTTTATAGCATAGCATGTCCCTGCTAACATCTTAACTCTGAATACATATAAAAGCTCTAGATTTATACACTCTTAAAATTTGGGATGCTAGATGTGGGGTCCAAACCCATCACTTCGCAAGGAGAAGCTGGAAGTTAGGGATTTCTTCCTAATTGTATGGCACTGTGCAAGAGTGGGATTTAAGGTGAGAGTGTGTCTCAACCTTTCTGACCCATTTCTTTCTTTTTTTTTTTTTTTTAAGATTTTATTTATTTATTTATTTGACAGAGAGAGACAAAGCGAGAGAAGGAACACAATCAGGGGGAGTGGGAGAAGGAGAAGCAGGCCTCCCGCTGAGCAGGGAGCCCGATGTGGGCCTCCATCCCAGGACCCTGGGATCATGACCTGAGCCGAAGGCAGACGCTTAATGACTGAACCACCCAGGCGCCCCTCTGACCCATTTCAATGTGAGTAATTGTCTCAGTAGTTTCTGGATTTCTCTCAAGGGGAATTGCTGCATGCATTGTTCTGTACATTCAGTGCATCCATGGCAGGAGGGAAATTCAGGTGCCTCATATGTCACCATCTTGGCTCAAAGAGTCTTATTGTGTATCCGATCAGAATCTTTTAATTAGTCATTTTTCCCCATGCATTTGTCCAAATTTGTGTCTAGTATTTCTGCATCCTATAGTCCCAGAAATACAGGGGATTTGTGGAGTCAAAGGAACCTAGATAATATCTGTGTATTACTTTTAAATCATTTGAATATTTTTATACTTTTATACTACTTTACCCACTTATTAAATAAATGGTATTTTATTTATTGTTGGTGCATTTTTGTGTAAAATGGCAATAATTTCACCCACTTCACACAGGTTCCCATGAGAATTAAATAAAATAATGTATATAAAGTAATTAGCCCTGTTCCTGGGACATAACAGCGTTCAGTAAATGCTATCTTCTTTCCCTTTATACTCTGAAGGCCAAGGGCCTTGCCAGCCTATATCTCAGTCATTCAGCTAGAACAGAAAATGAATTTTTTATTATATTCAAGGTCTACTGTATCATGCCATATGCTTCTTAAGTTTATATTTTAGATATTACACATGTGCTTATATTCTGGAAAGCACAAAACATGGTGCTTTAAAAAAGTTATGACATCATTTTTCAAGGTAATGTTAACTCCGAAAAGATTTGCACCTATAATTCTGATAAATAATTTATGAAATTTTATGACATCATTAGTAAACCATTTTTATATACTCTTAATATGTTGTCCACACAGAATTCCTTAATGAATATACAGAAATATGAATCACTTGCACTCTGGAATCTAAGTTACTACATCTTCAAAGATAATTACATATACAAACATGAGGTTTTTTTGTTTTTTTTTACATTTTACTCCAAAAAGTGATATTTTTTAGAACTATCATTGGTCACTAAATGTTTATAAGCATAAATGTTTATAAACATTTAGTGACTTTTAAGAAATGTTAACATAACAATAAAAACTCACACTGAAAAGGCTAATGTGAAGCCATTGCATTCATATCATTTATTACATGAAAAATTAAGGATTTGTGAAAATCACCAGAGAATTTAATTAGTATCATTTTCAATAAAAAGTGGATTGTGCCTGGGGCGCCTGGGTGGCTCAGTTGGTTAAGCGACTGCCTTCGGCTCAGGTCATGATCCTGGAGTCCCGGGATCGAGTCCCGCATCGGGCTCCCTGCTCGGCGGGGAGCCTGCCTCTCCCTCTGACCCTCCCCCCTCTCATGTGCTCTCTCTCATTCTCTCTCTCTCAAATAAATAAATAAAATCTTAAAAAAAAAAGTGGATTGTGCCCTTGATTATAAAACTCAAGTCATGCTTAGAACCTAGATGGTGATCTTTCACACTCACCAGAGTGATATAGTTAAATATATGTTTTTATAAATTAATGCCATTTGGATATTTGTTCTACCTTTCCTGAAAATGTAAACTCCTTAAGGATAACCAAAGGCACTGAGTAGACTTTATGCAGGTACTGCAGTTATTTTCCTGGAATGTAAATGCAGAATTCCACAGGGAATGACATGGAAACAACATGTTTCCCTCTTAGGCCTATGGCTGGGTATATACAGAATGATTTATTAGAAAGCATTACATAAACTAATTGAATTATATCTCCCATGGGAAGAAAGGGATCGTTTTTAGACTGCCAAAAGTTCTGTCTCTAGGGTTTACAAGAATCTTTTACTAAATTAATTAGTAGGCTTAATGGAAAATACAAAAGCAATTTCATTTTAGAAAAAAATCAAATATTCATTTAAAATTCTTGATCTTTCCTGGTGTAAAACTTAAGGCTGATCCCATTCCTTCCATTCATCATCATTTATATTACTTTGCTATACCCTATTTAAAGTGCTTTCCAAGAAGAATTTACTAATTTAACTTCAGAAAATGAGTAAAATAAAAGGCTGGGTGTTTAGAGAAAGAGAAAGAAGCTAGGAGTAATGTTGCAGAGCAGGGCAATCTAGACAATTAACCTAAACCCCAATGCCATGCCACAGTCATTCAACTTGCATTCAAAATGTCATGCCAGGGAATCTACAGAAGTGTAAGAGTAACAGAGCAGATATATATTCATTGTGGACTGCTTAGCCAGAACAAATGGCCAGATTGGCTAGTCAATGTGCCAATTATCTCTCTGATAGTTGTGTTCCAGCTGAGTTGCATAGTTTAGATCCAGAAGTTGTTCTGTGATCTCTGAATTTCCCAGAAGAACAGAAAGTTATTACTTGAGATCCTCTTTATCATAGCATTTCTGTCATGGAATCAGGTGTTTTCTTTTTATACTGCTGTTTTTAAAGTAGTGGGGTACTTTCTTCAAATAAGATCTTGGAGAAACAGACTATGTTAAACAGATAACCATTAAAACTGTTCTATCTGAAGAGTGGAAATAGAACATGATACCCAATACAGCCTTACCTTGCCCAATGCAAAGACTTACTAAACTTCACAGAATTTCTCAAATTTTGTGTAGCTCTGAATAAAAACTACTAATGTGGTCTACTGTTTCTAAAACTTAAATTGCCTATGAATACTCTGGGCACCTTGTTAAATTGCAGATTTAAACTCAAAAGGTTTAGTGTGAGGCCATTTCCAACAAACCCCCAGGTGATCCTGATGCTGATAGTCCATGGACCAAACATTGAGTAGCAAAAATCTAGTCCAACAATGCTATTTTACTTTCAAAAATGAAAACAAGCCCAAGGATGTTACTGACTTAACCAATATCTTATAGCAAGATGATGCCAGAATAAAACCACATAGACACAAAATGCCCTGAATGCCAACCTAGGGCTCATTGTACGACCAAGTCTTGATTTCTCTCTCAAAGGAGTCTCTTGGCTGTGGAATATGACAATGTATATGGTAAAGACTAAATATCTCTAAAATTTACTTCCAATATAATTTTCACTTGCTGTTTTCTTTCTTACATGGTTGAATGTGGGACTAAAGTAGTTAATCGGGAGAAGATTTTATTGGATTCCCAATTTAATCTGACTTACGGTGTTTTGATATAAAGAAAATACACCGTTTAATTTGCTATTTCAACAAATCAAACAAGATTATGAAATACCCAGATTGGGATTTCTGCAGTAAATATTATTTTTTCTATTGAAAATGTGTCTGACAATACTTCCAGGAAAGAAAGCAACTGAAATACAAGAAAGCAAAACCATTGTCTTAGAAATAGCCTGAAATGCACAAATGAATCAAATATAGGAAGGAAAAATACATCAGGGCTGAAATTAGACACTATGCCAAATTTATGAAATGAATGTCAAAATTCTTTAAAGGTAATGTAGAATACTAAACATATTGAAAAAGCTAACCCTTAATGCACACCATTTCCTCAAGTTAACAAAGGAACACTGCTGAAGAAACCTAACATGTATATTCAAAATCTCGGTAGTATATTGTGCTCTAACTTGGAAAAACGAGGGATCAAGCATGGGCAAGTAATGCAAATGACTGATAGCACTCTGAATAAATATTATTAAGGAATCTGTAGCATTTTAAGGGACATGGGGTTGGTGCTGGTGGCCGAGACAGGCTGGGAAAGGAAATGCCACTACTTTCTCCCACCAGTTTGTTCTGATTCAGTTTTGGGCTCACTCTTGCATGAGTGGTAATAGAAATCTGCCTTTAACTTGGAAAGTCAAGACTCATGAAACAGAAAATGATGGAATAGATAGAGAAAATATGTAGGAAAAGTAAGTAGGAAAAAATCCCCAATAAACATACAAATATGGTGGGAAAGGAGACCAAAAGGAAATACACACACACACACACACACACGGGGCGGGGGGGGGGGTCAAAGTAGTAATAAGTATTTCCTGCAATGATATTAAGTGATATTAACTCAAACTTCTTCATCTAATATAAATAATTTTTAAGAGCAATACCCTTAAAATAAATCTCCATTGAGAGGGTACTGATTAATAAATATGGTACCTCCATACAATGGGTTATGAGAATAAAGTAGAACTATGTATGTTAATGTAGAATGATCTGCAGTGATAAAATGAGAAAGTAAGGTACCTTGTGTGTGTGTGACAAATATTCCCATTTAGGAGATCTACTTTATTTTAAAGATTTCTATTCATATTTGTCAGAGAGAGAGAGCACAAGCAGGGGGAGCGGCAGGCAGAGCAGACAAAGGGAGGAGCCTGACATGGGACTTGATCCCAGGACTCTGAGATCATGACCCGAGCCCAAGGCAGACGCCCAACAGACTGACCCACCCAGACATCCCAAGATCTACTTTATTTTAAAAATGCTTTTAACTGAAGAACATAGATATTCTCTGTAATGAGTTGTGGGAAACAGGTGACCATTTGGTTGGAAATTCTAACTCAAACTTTACCATGAAAAGAATTGTGATGGATCAATCATCTAACTGCAAATAAAAAGGAAATAAGAAAAATACTAGAATAACTTTTTCAGTAAGTCCCTTTTGAACTTGTCACAAATCATAGAACCTTTAGAAAAGATATCACTAAATAAAAATAAACCTTTTAATGTCAGAATCCACTACATATTAATTAAATATTAACAACAAAAAGTCAAGGTACATAATATATATGGTAGGGGAAAGGTAAATAATCTTATTATATAAAAAGTCCCTTATAAAAATTTTAGCTCACACTCAAACACACACACACACACACACACAGAGTTATTTTCTTTAATAATTTCTATTTAAATAACTTCCTTTAGTCCTTCTTTTAAATTAGATCTGCTTATGATAAATGCTTAGCTTTCCTTCATCTGAGAATGTCTTGACTCTTTCTTTTATTTTATAATCATATTTTCTTGTTGCCCATTTTAGTGCTTTTATTATGTATTTATAATTTGGTATTAAAAACAAAACAAAACAAAAACAAGACAGAACACTGCTACCTTATAACAGTTATCTTTCTCAGTCCCAAAAAAATAAAGAGAAATATTTGCTTTTTATATCACCCTACTCTCTGTTCTTTTCTGTGAGAGTGTGTGTGTGTGTCAACCCAGAGTTAATTACATTTGTCACTAACCACAAACGTCCCATACCCAATCATGCATTTGTTTTTATTGTAGCATTAATTCTAATTTTTTAAAGCTTGCCTCAAATTCTCAGATTGACAAAAACAAAAACAGAAACAGGGGTGACTGATTGGTTCATTTAGTTAAGCATCTGACTCTTGATTTCTGTTCAGGTCACAATCTCAGGGTCCTGAGATGGAGCCCCATTTGGGCTCCACACTCAGCAGGGAGTCTGCTTCTATCCTGATCCTTACCCCTGCTCTTTCTCTCTCTCTCTCAAATAAATAAATAAATCTTTAAAAAACAAACAAACAAAACAGGGGGGCGGAGCAAGATGGCAGAGGAGTAGGAGACCTGGATTTCGTCTCCTCTCAGGAATTCAGCTGGATAGGGATCAAACCATTCTGAACACCTACAAACTCAACAGGAGATCGAAGAAAAGAATAGCAACAACTCTCTCATCAGAAAAGCGACCACTTTCTGGAAGGTAGGACGTGCGGAGAAGTGAATCTGAGGCGATTCGGGAGGATAGACGGCGGGGGAGGGGCCTCCGTCGGCTGCTTCTGGCAAGTGATAGAGCCGCGGAGCACAAAATCGGAACTTTTAAAAGTCTGTTCCGCCGAGGGACGTCACTCTTGTGGCTAAGCGGGGGGTGGAACCCTGAAACAGTGTGGTCTCAGGACCCTCAGGGTCACAGAAAGACCGGGGGTGCCTGAGTGTGGCAGAGCTCCCAGGTAAGGGAGCAGGGAAGCCGGCTGCAGAGACGGAGCCTAGGCACGGGCTCTCAGCTCGGGGTTGCCATAAACCATGATCCACAGCACAGTCGGGCCACTGCTCCTCCAGCAGGGACCCAACAAGCGGCAGATCCGGGGAGACTCACCTTCCTCCCCCGGGAGGAGCCGCGCGGGAGCGCACCACAGGGATCTGCTGGGTTTGGAGACTCCACACCGGGTCATGTGCCAGAGATAGAAATGCTCAGTCACAGGCCTGGTGAGCACGGAGTGTTGCCGGAGACTGGGGAGACAGGAGTGACTGACTGCTTTTCTCTGGGGGTGCACTGAGGAGTGGGGCCCTGAGTTCTCAGCTCCTCCGGGGTGGAGATTGGGAGGCCGCCATTTTCACTCTCCACCTCCAAAGCTGTACGGAAAGCTTGCAGGGAACAAAGGCCCGGAGAGCAAACCCAAGCAGATTACTTAGCCAGGAGGGGGCAAGGGCGGGGCAATTCCGCCTCGGGCAGAGACATTTAGAAACCACGGCAACAGGCCCCTCCCCCAGAAGATCAGTGAGAACAGCCAGCCAAGACCAAGTTTACCGATCAATGAGAACGGCAGAACTCCAGCGCTAGAGGAATATTGCACATAGAATTCATGGCTTTTTTACGATGATTCTTTAGTCTTTCAAAGTTAATTTTTTTTAACTGTCTTTTTTTTTTTCTTTTTTTTGAATTTTTCTTTTTCCCTTTTTCAACCAACATCAATCCCTTTAAAAAAATTTTTTTTATTTTTCATTTTTAGAGTCATATTCTATCCCTTCATAGTAGTTACCCATATTTTTGGCATATATATATAAGTTGTTCTCTCTTTAAAATTTTGAGATAGTTTCTTCTAACAGATTAAAATATATCCTAAATCTCTAGTATATGGTGTTTTCTATTCCCCTGCCTGATCACATTCTCTCCCTTTTTTTTTTCTTTTTTCTTTTTTTAACTCCTTTCTTTTTTCAAACAACTTCTTATCAATTCCTTTTATAAAATTTTTTATAATTTCCATCTTTACAGTCATATTCCATCCCTTCATCATATCAACCCTTATTTTTGTACATATATAAGTTTTTCTTTCTTTAAAATTTTGGGAGGCACTTTCTTCTAAAAGACCAAAATACACCCCAAATCTAGTGTGTGGCACTGATCTATATACCAGCCTGATCATATTTGATCACATTCTGGTTTTTTGTTGTTGTTGTTGTTGTTTTGTTTTTGTTTCTGTTTTTATCTTTATCTTTATCTTTTTTTTTCTTTTTCTTTTTTCTCTTTCCATTTCTTTTTCCACTGCTTCAGGTCTTTTCTGATTTGTTTAGAGTATATTTTCTGGGGACATTGTTACTCTGCTAGCATTTTGTTCTCTCATTAATCTATTCTCCTATACACAAAATGACAAGACAGAAAAAATCACCTCAACAAAAAGAACAAGAGGTAGTACCGACTGCCAGGGACCTTCTCAATACGGACATTAGTATGATGTCAGATCTAGAGTTCAGAATCATCACTTTAAAGATACTAGCTGGGCTTGAAAAAAAATATGGAAGTTATTAGAGAAACCCTTTCTGGAGAAGTAAAAGAACTAAAATCCAACCAAGTAGAAATCAAAAAGGCTATGAATGAGGTGCAATCAAAAATGGGGGCGCTAACTGCTAGAATAAATGAGGCAGAAGAGAGAATCAGTAATATAGAAGACAAAATGATGGAAAATAAAGAAGCTGAGAAAAAGAGAGATAAACAACTACTGGATCACGAGGGCAGAATTCGAGAGATAAGCGATACCATAAGACGAAACAACATTAGAATAATTGGGATCCCAGAAGAAGAAGAAAGAGAGACAGGGGCAGAAGGTATAATGGAGCAAATTATAGCAGAAAACTTCCCTAATTTGGGGAAGGAAACAGGCATGAAAATCCAGGAAGCACAGAGAACCCCTCTCAAAATCAATAAAAATAGGTCAACACCCCGACATCTACTAGTAAAACTTACGAGTCTCATAGACAAAGAGAAAATCCTGAGAGCAGCTCGGGAGAAGAGATATGTAACCTACAATGGTAGAAACATTAGATTGGCAACAGACCTATCCACAGACACCTGGCAGGCCAGAAAGGACTGGCAGGATATATTCAGAGCACTAAATGAGAAAAATATGCAGCCAAGAATACTATATCCAGGTAGGCTGTCATTGAAAATTGAGGGAGAGATAAAAAGCTTCCAGGACAAACAAAAACTAAAGGAATTTGCAAACACAAAACCAGCCCTACAGGAAATCTTGAAAGGGGTCCTCTAAGCAGAAAGAGAGCCTAAAAGCAACATAGACCAGAAAGGAACACAGACAATATACGGTAACAGTCACCTTACAGGCAATACAATGGCACTAAATTCCTATCTTTCAATAGTTACCCTGAATGTAAATGGGCTCAATGCCCCAATCAAAAGACACAGGGTATCAGACTGGATTAAAAAATAAGACCCATCGATATGCTATCTGCAAGAGACTCATTTTAGAACCAAAGACACCCCCAGATTGAAAGTGAGGGGGTGGAAAACCATTTACCATGCTAATGGACACCAAAAGAAAGCTGGGGTGGCAATCCTTATATCAGACAAATTAGATTTTAAACCAAAGACTGTAATAAGAGATGAGGAAGGACATTATATCCTACTTAAAGGATCTATCCAACAAGAAGATCTAACAATTGTAAATATCTATGCCCCTAACATGGGAGCAGCCAATTATATAAGGCAATTAATAACAAAAGCAAAGAAACACATCGACAACAATACAATAATAGTGGGGGACTTTAACACCCCCCTCACTGAAATGGACAGATCGTCTAAGCAAAAGATCAACAAGGAAATAAAGACTTTAAATGACACACTGGACCAAATGGACTTCACAGACATATTCAGAACATTCCACCCCAAAGCAATGGAATACACATTCTTCTCTAGTGCCCATGGAACATTCTCCAGAATAGATCACATCCTAGGTCATAAATCAGGTCTCAACCGGTACCAAAAGATAAGGATCATTCCCTGCCTATTTTCAGACCACAATGCTTTGAAACTAGAACTCAATCACAAGAGGAAAGTCGGACAGAACTCAAATACATGGAGGCTAAAGAGCATCCTACTGAAGAATGAATGGGTCAACCAGGAAATTAAAGAAGAATTAAAAAAATACATGGAAACCAATGAAAATGAAAACACAACTATTCAAAATCTTTGGGATGCAGCAAAGGCAGTCCTAAGAGGAAAGTATATAGCAATACAAGCCTTTCTCAAGAAATAAGAAACGTCTCAGGTACACAACCTAACCCTACACCTAAAGGAGCTGGAGAAAGAACAGCAAGTAAAGCCTAAACCCAGCAGGATAAGAGAAATAATAAAGATCAGAGCAGAAATCAATGAAATAGAAACTAAAAGAACAGTAGAACAGATCAACGAAACTAGGAGCTGGTTCTTTGAAAGAATTAACAAGATTGATAAACTCCTGGCCAGACTTATCAAAAAGAAAAGAGAAATGACCCAAATCAACAAAATCATGAATGAAAGAGCAGAGATCACAACCAACACCAAAGAAATACAAACAATTATAAGAACATATTATGAGCAACTCTATGCCAGCAAATTAGATAACCTGGAAGAAATGGATGCATTCCTAGAGATGTATCAACTACCAAAACTGAACCAGGAAGAAATAGAAAACCTGAACAGACCTATAACCACTAAGGAAATTGAAGCAGTCATCAAAAATCTCCCAATAAACAAAAGCCCAGGGCCAGATGGCTTCCCAGGGGAATTCTACCAAACATTGCAAGAAGAATTAATACCTATTCTTCTGAAACTGTTCCAAAAAATAGAAATGGAAGGAAAACTTCCAAACTCATTTTATGAGGCCACCATTACCTTGATCCCCAAACCAGACAAAGACCCCATCAAAAAGGAGAATTACAGACCAATATCCCTGATGAAAATGGATGCAAAAATTCTCACCAAAATACTAGCCAATCGGATCCAACAGTACATTAAAAGGATTATTCACCATGACCAAGTGGGATTTATCCCTGGGCTGCAAGGTTGGTTCAACATCCGCAAATCAATCAATGTGATACAATACATTAATAAAAGAAAGAACAAGAGTCATATGATCCTCTCAATAGATGCAGAAAAAGCTTTTGACAAAGTACAGCATCCTGTCTTGATCAAAACTCTTCAGAGTATAGGGATAGAGGGTACATACCTCAATATCATAAAAGCCATCTATGAAAAACCTACAGCGAATATCATTCTCTATGGTGAAAAACAGAGCTTTCCCCCTAAGGTCAGGAACACGGCAGGGATGTCCACTATCACCACTGCTATTCAACATAGTATTGGAAGTCCTAGCCACAGCAATCAGACAACAAAAAGAAATCAAAGGCATCCAAATTTGCAAAGAAGAAGTCAAACTCTCACTCTTTGCAGATGATATGATACTTTATGTGGAAAACCCCAAAGACTCCACCCCAAAACTGCTAGAACTCATACAGGAATTCAGTAAAGTGGCAAGATATAAAATCAATGCACAGAAGTCAGTGGCATTCCTATACACCAACAACAAGACAGAAGAAAGAGAAATTAAGGAGTCGATCCCATTTACAATTGCACCCAAAACCATAAGATACCTAGGAATAAATCTAACCAAAGAGGCAAAGGATCTTACTCAGAAAACTATAAAATACTCATGAAAGAAATTGAGGAAGACACAAAGAAATGGAAAAACGTTCCATGCTCATGGATTGGAAGAACAAATATTGTGAAGATGTCAATGCTACCTAGAGGAATCTACACATTCAATGCAATCCCCATCAAAATACCATCCACTTTTCTCAAAGAAATGGAACAAATCATCCTAAAATTCATATGGAACCAGAAAAGACCCCGCATAGCCAGAGGAATGTTGAAAAAGAAAAGCAAAGCCGGCGGCATCACAATTCTGGACTTCCAGCTCTATTACAAAGCTGTCATCATCAAGACAGTATGGTACTGGCACAAAAACAGACACATAGATCAATGGAACAGAATAGAGAGCCCAGAAGTGGACCCTCAACTCTATGGTCACCTCATCTTTGACAAAGCAGGAAAGAATGTCCAATGGAACAAAGACAGTCTCTTCAACAAATGGTGTTGGGAAAATTGGATACCACATGCAGAAGAATGAAACTGGACCATTTCCTTACACCACACATAAAAATAGACTACAAATGGTTGAAAGACCTCAATGTGAGACAGGAGTCCATCAAAATCCTAAAGGAGAACACAGGCAGCAACCTCTTTGACCTCAGCCGAAGAAACTTCTTCCTAGAAACATCGCCAAAGGCAAGGGAAGCAAGGGCAAAAATGAACTATTGGGACTTCATCAAGATCAAAAGCTTTTGCAAAGCAAAGGAAACAGTCAACAAAACCAAAAGACAACTGACAGAATGGGAGAAGATATTTGCAAATGACATATCAGATAAAGGGCTAGTACCCAAAATCTATAAAGAACTCATCAAACTCAACACCCCAAGAACAAATGATCCAATCAAGAAAGGGGCAGAAGACATGAACAGACGTTTTTCCAAAGAAGACATCCAAATGGCCAACAGACACATGAAAAAGTGCTCAACATTGCTCGGCATCAGGGAAATCCAAATCAAAACCTCAATGAGATACCACCTCACACCAGTCAGAATGGCTAAACTTAACAAGTCAGGAAACGACAGATGTTGGCGGGGATGCGGAGAAAGGGGAACCCTCCTACACTGTTGGTGGGAATGCAAGCTGGTGCAGCCACTCTGGAAAACAGGATGGAGCTTCCTCAAAAAGTTGAAAATAGAGCTACCATATGATCCAGCAATTGCACTACTGGGTATTTACCCCAAAGATACAAAAGTAGGGATCCGAAGGGGTACGTGCACCCCAAAGTTTATAGCAGCAATGTCCACAATAGCCAAACTGTGGAAAGAGCCAAGATGTCCATCGACAGGTGAATGGATAAAGAAGAAGTGGTATATATATATACAATGGAATATTATGCAGCCATCAAAAGGAATGAGATCTTGCCATTTGCAACGACGTGGATGGAACTGGAGGGTATTATGTTGAGCGAAATAAGTCAAACAGAGAAAGACATCTATCATATGACCTCACTGATATGAGGAATTCTTAATTGCAGGAAACAAACTGAGGGTTGCTGGAGTGGGGGGTGGGGTGGGAGGGATGGGGTGACTGGGTGATAGACACTGGGGAGGGTTTGTGCTCTGGTAAGCACTGTGAATTGTGCAAGACTGTTGAATCTCAGATCTGTACCTCTGAAACAAATAATGCAATATATGTTAAGAAAAAAAAAAAAGAAGAAGAAGAAGGTAGCAGGAGGGGAAGAATGAAGCAGGGGAAATCAGAGGGGTAGACGAACCATGAGAGACGATGGACTCTGAAAAACAAACTGAGGGTTCTAGAGGGGAGGGGGGTGGGAAGATGGGTTAGCCTGGTGGTGGGTATTGAGGAGGGCACATTCTGCATGGAGCACTGGGTGTTATGCACAAACAATGAATCATGGAACACTTCATCTAAAACTAATGATGTAATGTATGGGGATTAACATAAGAATAAAAAAAATAAAAATAAAAAACAAACAAACAAAACAAAAACAGAAACAAAACAAGTTTGCTTGTGGTTTTCCCCCTCAAATCCTAACTGCTCTCTCACTTGCCAAGGAACATCAGATTTATCACTCTGCCCCATACTGACCTGAGTGTTCTTTTCAATCAGGACTGCCCATGGCTCTCCACTGCTTTTTTTTTTTTTTTTTAAATTTTATTTATTTATTTGACAGAGAAAGACACAGCAAGAGAGGGAACACAAACGGGGAGTGGGAGAGGGAGAAGCAGACTCCCTGCTGAGCAGGGAGCCCGATGCGGGACTCGATCCCAGGACTCCAGGATCATGACCTGAGCCGAAGGCAGTCGCTTAACCAACTGAGCCACCCAGGCACCCTCTCCACTGCTCTTGTCTCTAACCTAGAAAGACAGACTCAGGGGCTCAAGCATCAGTTAAGCGTCTGCCTTCGGTTCAGATCATGATCTTGAGGTCCTGGGATGGAGACCCATGTCAGGCTCCCTGTTCAGTGGGGAGTCTGCTTCTCCCTCTGCCCTCCTACCCCCCGCTCGTGCTCTCTCACTCTCAAATAAATAAATAAAATCTTAAAAAAAAAAGACAGACTCAGACATTGATCTATGAATACCTTTAAAGACTATTATTTGGGCATTGCGAAACAGAGGAAGTTACAATAAATAGGTTAGCTAAGTAACATACACATTTATATCTATATTCATATCTCTAATTAGAACTGGTGAGCAGGAGGTATTTCTGAAAATTATTTTATTTCTGTTTCTCATAGATAGAAAATATTCAATATTTGCAAAATGAATGACCAAATTTACATTTAGAGTGTACTTATTAGTTAAAAGAACACTTAACAAAAAAATTCTGTTGAACTGTAATAATTAATATAGATGACAGCATGAAATTTTAAAAAGCAGAACAGAGCAGATAGTCCTAAACTAACCCATATATAGGAACTTAGTGCATGAAAAATGAGGCAACCTGAATTAATAGAGAAATAACAGAACCTTTGATAAATATTCTTAGAAAATTCATTTCCCTACTTTTTATCAATCATAATAATATATTCACTGTGGATTAAAAGTACTAAAAGTGTTATTAATCCTAAAATTGTAGATGAGAATATAAGAAAATAATTTAAATATTGCTGCATGAAAAGACTTTCTAAGGAGAGATGCAAAGCCCAGTGTCATAAAGTAAAAAGTAAAGAAAAATACAAAAAATAAAAAAATATGGTGTAGGGCGCCTGGGTGGCTCAGTTGGTTAAGCGACTGCCTTTGGCTCAGGTCATGATCCTGGAGTCCCTGGATCGAGTCCCGCATCGGGCTCCCTGCTCGGCAGGGAGCCTGCTTCTCCCTCTGACCCTCCCCCCTCTCATGTGCTCTCTCTCTCATTCTCTCTGTCTCAAATAAATAAATAAAATCTTTAAAAAAAAAATATATGGTATAAGAGAATGGTCCAGTTTCATTCTTCTGCATGTGGCTGTCCAAATTTCCCAGCACCATTTATTAAAGAGACTGTCTTTTTTCCATTGGATATTCTTTCCTGCTTTGTTGAAGATTAGTTGACCATAGAGTTGAGGGTCCATTTTCTGGGCTCTGTATTCTGCTCCATTGATCTGTGTGTCTGTTTTGATGTCAGTACCATGCTGTCTTGATTATCACAGCTTCATAATATAGCTTGAAGTCAGGCATTGTGATGCCCCCAGCTTTGGTTTTCTTTTTCAACATTCTCCTGGTGATGGGGTATTAAGGAGGGCACGTGATCTGATGAGCATTGGGTGTTATACGTAACTAATGAATCACCAAACACTACATCAAAAATTAATGATGTACTATATTTTGGCTAATTGAACTTAATAAAAAATACAAAAAAATACAAAGATCTCACAATTTACAAGTCTTATAAAGTAAGAACTGAGCCAAAATCAAGAGGCAGATGCTTAACCAACTGAGCCACCCAGGTACCCCTAAATAAGTGAGGTTCTTCAACACTCATTTGGAAAATGTAGCTATTAAAAGGAATGAGTCAGGCTCTTTCTACAATCTTTTCATGATTGTAGTGCACGTAAATGTCCTGGCAGATATTCTCAAGAGTATTAATGATCCTGAAAAGAGAGAAAACCCCTAGGGTCTTAGGAGGCCATACTCCAAAGTCATTGTCTGGTTTCTAACTGTGATGATGAAGCATGGTTACTTTGGTGAATTTGAAATTACTGATAATCAAAGAGCTGGGAAATTTTTTGTGAACCTCATGGACAGGTTAAACAAGTGTGGAATGATCAGCCCCAGATTTGATGCACAACTCAAAGATCTAGAAAAATAGCAGAATAATCTGCTTCCATCCCTTTGGTTTCATTGTACTGACAACATCAGCTGGCATCATAGACCATGAAGAAGCAAGATGAAAACACACAGGAGGGAAAATCCAATTCTTTTTCTAGGGATGTAATACATACGTGCAAATAAAATGCTTCAACAGACATAAAAAAATAAAAGGAATGAGTCAGGACTCTTTGTTTAAAATGCAGTGGTTCCTAAGATACACTAAGTGAAACAAAAAGTCACTTAATAAGGAGGATAATGAGTCCAGTTTTATGTTAAAATAAAATAAAAAATATACGGAAAAGATCTAGAAGTATATAGGTAGAATTTTAATAATTGTTCTCACAAAATTGCATGTATGTGTGTATGAATATATACAAATCTATATATAAAAGAAAATATTTATTTACTTATATGTCTAATTCTGAAGAATACCACATTTATACTATCAAGAGATAGAGTTTTAGAGATTGCCATAGGCAATATTATAACTGCAAACAAGATAGATGCCTTGTCTATTCTTTATGGATTTATTTATTTATTAATTATGACACTTCCTTTTCCACATCAACTATGGCATCACTATCTAGAACCAAATCAATGTAATATCAATAAATAATTAAGTTTAAAAAAATAATGTGTCAGAAAATGTGCTAATTGTTTTACGTGCATTATCTAATTTAATCCTCACGCCAACTCAAGAGGGTGTTACTATGACTACCCTCATTGAATAGCTAAAATATGATTTCAGAATATAAATAATTTAATCAAGAACACATAGCAAGTAAGTAGCAAGATAGTGGCTCAATCCTGTTTCTCCTTAATGCATTTAACCACCCCATCACTCCCTATGAAAGGACCATTTACTGAATATCTATCATGTCATATGTGCTTTATCACACCAATGACTGTGTGATGTGTGAATTATTGTAGCTTTATTTTACTGACAAGGGAAAGAGACAAAGGATTTAAATAAAATATCCATAGTCTCACAATATTAGAGGCTCTTTTTAGTCCCAACACTTCCTTCCTTTACCGTGTGAGACAGGAAGGATTGTAAGAATGTCCCATTATTCAGGAAGGCTCACAAGATTCTCATCCACCCAATATGGTCTCAAACTTCAGGTAACTATCATTTCTCAACTAATCACACATCCCACATAAAATGCCATGAGTCAATCACATTACAGACTCCTGAAGACTTGAACACAGACCCTGAGAGTATTACAGGTGTTGGTGTTCTTTACATGTACCCACCTCTCAGCACATACAGCCAGTATTTATGATCTTGTGATATCTGGATCAATTTAATGTACTCTCATCCCTAGACATCCACAGACACCTGTATGTCTTCAGACCGGAAAGGGGGAGGCAGATGGCAAAGCATAAGCCTTTTGAGCCTTCTTTTGACAATAACCACTTCCAGGATTTAATTAATGAGGGTTCCCGATTGTAGAAATTGATGATAACAAGACATAGAAGAGGAAAAATGAAAAGAAGCTATGATTTTTAGTTCTGTTTGGAGTGATTGAGAAATTCCAAAGAAGAAAGGTAAGAGAGCAGTTAAATCATCAATAATTACTGAAGAAATGACTCTGAAACCTATAACAAGTAGTTTGGCTTTTCTTTTAAATTAGTTTAAATTTAATAAAAATTATGAAACTTACATTAATCTTGATCTCACATCTTGAGCTGGTCCATTCTGCAACACATGAACATTGATACTCACTAACGAGATCTATACATCTGAAATATAGAATTACATTTTTAAATAAGTAAGACAGTAAAGCATAATTTCAAAGAACCTTCACTATTTTTAAGTTTTTCTTTTCCAGTTAAGGTAAAAAAAACCCTGCATTCCCACGAGCAATAGAAGACAGAGTCTGTTCCTGGCTTCTTATCCATCAAGGTGACTGGATTGAAAGAACAGATCAATTTTAATTTTTGCCATCTTCCCCATGGCAATGTAAAGAAAGAACAGTTCTAAAGATAAAAAGTATTCTAGAGTTTATGTAGGGAACTGAAGTCAGCTATGGCCAAATTGCACTGCAATGAGCTACCCATACTCATCCTCCCTCCCCTGCTTACAAAGTCAGTGGCAGGACTAGAAAAGAAAAATAATGCTGCAGAGGAAGGCTGGCGCATCTATGAACCATTCTTCTTTGCCACCTGCATCTCCTAGAAATACCCAGGGTCTAAATTTGCATGAACTAATATTCTATCCACGAGCAAAAGAGCTATTATACAATTCCATAAAGAGAGTCAAAAAATACCTTACATGCACATGGGGATGAGAGAGCCAGTCTACTTAGGGACATTTTAAATACTAAGTATGTGGTCTTATCCCTTCACAGAGCAAATAATAGAATGTCTCATCATCCTACCTGCTACTTCTGTTACTTTGAGCAGTTACCTTTAAGTATATTAAAGTCCAATTAATCCACATTTATTGAAAATTACTTTATGCTAATGAGCAGAAATAAAAGAAGGGCAGAGATAATGTATCAGTACATTGCATTAAGTACAACAGGCAGCATCTGTCATCTTAACTGTACTTAGCTCTCGTTTTATGAAAGAGCATAATCTTTATCAACTTTCCCTTGACATTAAGTCTTAAATATTGTGAGTTAAATTTACTTTCTGATTTAATAATAGAAAAATAAAAATAGTTACCTTCCATGTAGACAAGGATTTGAGAGGCAATCATTTGCATTTATTTCACAGTGTGTTCCGAAAAATCCACTCTTGCAGTCACAGGCTTAATGATTGATGCCGTCGATACAAGTTCCATCATGGAGACAGGGCTCTGATAGACATTCATCTACATTTACTTCGCAGTCAATGCCTACAACAGAAGAGACAAGACAAAACATGAGACCATTTAAATGTAAAACTCCAAAGTTTGTTCATTATGGTAAACGTCACCAAGAAATCAAGACTCCCTTCCCATAAAGGTGATTTGACACATTGTAGCAAAAGAAAACATTTTTCAAGGTTAAACATGTTTAGAGATCTATGAACTCTCATAGTTATTTACTAATTATTACTAATTTAATGTAAATGAGAAAAACAAAGTACAAGTTTAATCTACTTAAGAAATTTTTTTTTTAAAGATTTTATTCATTTATTTGAGACAGAGAGAATGAGAGAGACAGAGAGCACATGACAGGGGGGAGGGTCAGAGGGAGAAGCAGGCTCCCCGCCGAGCAGGGAGCCCGATGCGGGACTCCAGGATCGTGACCCGAGCCGAAGGCAGTGGCTTAACCAACTGAGCCACCCAGGCGCCCAAGAAATTTGTTTTTATTGTGAGGAATTGCTAATTGAGAATGTTAGTGAAGTAATGAATTATATCAAGTTGTCACTGTAAATACTAATTCATAGATTTTTTTTCATAGTTTTTTTTTTAGTAGTGATTCTTGACAGTCAAATATTTCTCACTTATAGAAGATAAGAAAGAGTTTGAATTTTTCTAACTTTGGCCTTGGTGAGTCTATTAATGGGCTGACAGATCTCTAAATGCAACCTAATTTTGGCAAAATACCTAGTATTTTCAAAGGCCAAGTTTTAAATATTTATTAAGCACCTACCATGTAGTACCTCTGTGCTGAACTAGGGGAACCAAACAGAACAAGGAAAAACAAAACAAAACGAGAAAAGAGAGCGACCCTGTTAATCCAGAAACATGATGTCAGAGGCAGTATTTATAGATAGAAAACATCTGGAGAACAACCTAAACAAAGCTGAGCGGAAAGCTAGATTGCATTTCAGGTTTTACATGCGAGAGATATTAGGAAAAAGTAGAGAGACATGGTAAAAGTAGTTAGAATAATCCCTCTGTCATTGTGCCCATCTGAACTGAACATCTAGCTACCATCAACTGAGCATTTACTGGTGTGCCAGGCCTTGTGTTGAAGCCTTTACATATATTGCCTTAGTTAATGGTCATCTAACCTGGAGGTAGATATCATTAACTCTAACTCACTGGTGAATAAACAAAGGTTTGGAGAGTTTAAATAATGTTTTCAAATCACACAGGCCATAACAGCAAATTGGGATTCAAATCATGTGGACTATTCCACAGCTGCTATGATATGTGCATAAATTGCTATGCTGAGTAATACAATAGATACTGTTAAAAACAAGACAACAGACCCAAAACAGTCTCTTATGCAAGCCCCACATCACCAAGCCAAGACTTAAGTAGATTCCAGAAATGGAATCTTAAACCAGTCAGTCAGGAATCACCTGATCAGCACTAGTTAGGTAGTGGGCCTGATAGACCCCCGCCAGCCCCTAATGATTGCAATAACCAACCCGCTTTTTTGTCTAATATAACTTCCTTGTTCCTGCTCCCTTCAGGCTATAAAAGTCATTTTGCACAGTTCCTCGGAGCTCCATTCTATGTATTAGATTGGATGCTGCCCCATTTGAGTCAATTTTTGTGCAAGTAAACTCTTTAAATTTTTAATATGCCTCAGTTTATCTTTTAACAGTTCCAATTAAAAATGTGTCTCTTATAGCTAAGAAGGTAATGTTTAGTTGAGAATAAGGATAAGCTTACTAAACACGAAGCTATTATAATGCTTAAAACAGATAGTTATAAATAAGCTAGTTGGAAATAAAGAGAAGCTTATAAACAAGTTTATTATGATCAAGAAAATAATAATAATGATACTAGTAATAACTGACACTTGGAGACCTTACTATGTGCCAGGTACTGTTGAGAACTTATATAGATCAATTCATTTAAACTTTACAATAGTTTTCTGACATGGAAATTGCTCTCCCCATTTTATACAATAAGAAAATAAAGCACAAGATCCACGACTAGTAAATGGCAGAGGGCATGCTATTAAGTCACTGTGATACCATCTTACTACATCTTAATGGAGTGTCTGTATGGTGTCTGTCCTAATGAGAGAGCAAACTGAGTGCTTTGGGCATTTAAGAAATGGAAGTCAGTGAGTCTATATCTGAGAAAGAGGATCAAGAAAGCTTCAATGGTCATGGTGAAAATTCAGATAAACAGTTTGAAAGAGCACCTTCTGTGTGGGTTAGGTCCTATTGCAGCATTTGTTTGCATACCAGCCAAAAAGCTGGGGAGGACAAGGCTACTAGCAGATAGGAAGCCATTTTACAAAGTGATATCATAACTAATTTTCATATCATTTGTAGAACTATCTATTCAAGTGAATGTTATTTAGAGCAGGCACACTGGGAGTCTGTGATTTATTGCAAATGAGGCTTCAAATGCAAAACGTATTTTTGGAAATTCTCTTTGTAGACTGTCAGTTTTCAAGTCAAAATTCTATTATGTAATGGTTACTTTTTTTTTTTTACCATAAATGTTATTATCTAAATAGAACTTTAGATATTAATGATGCTATAAAAATAATGCGTGTAAATTGGTCAAATCCACGCTGTATTTAAAAGGGCCATCAAAATTTACATTTAGAAAATGGATTGAACAATCATAATAGTGCACATTAGACTATTAATAATAAAAACCAAAAAGCTGCCCCTTTCCTAATCTCAGTGGCTCATGTCACACAGGCATATTTCTCACTCATACTCCATGACCAAGGTGAACTATAGATCCGCTTTTTACTCTCCTCAGTCTGGGGCCCAGGTTAATGGGACATCCTCTACCTGGGACACTGTCATCATCGTGGGACAGGGGAAAGGGAGCTTGGCAAACATATACTGGTTCTTTTTTTTTTTTAAGATTTTATTTATTTATTTGAGAGAGAGAATGAGATAGAGAGAGAGAGCATGAGAGGGGGGAGGGTCAGAGGGAGAAGCAGACTCCCCGCTGAGCAGGGAGCCCGATGCGGGACTTGATCCCGGGACTCCAGGATCATGACCTGAGCCGAAGGCAGTCGCTTAACCGACTGAGCCACCCAGGCGCCCCCATATACTGGTTCTTAAATCTCTAACCTACATTTCATTTGCTGATCCAAGTCATATGACCAAGCCTATCATAAATGGGATGGGGATGAGTGATCTTCCACCAGGAAAGAGCAGATATTTGTGACAATAATAATATTTAGTAAAGACACATTCATCATCTACTCTCATTTGTAAATGAGTGTTATTATTAGGACATCACAGGTTTACTGAGATGATAAAGTAAAACTATGTATTTAAAATGACTAGTCCAGGGCGACTGGGTGGCTCATTCATTTAGAGTCTGCCTTCGGCTTGGGTCATGATCCCAGGGTCCTGGGATCGAGCCCCGCACTGGGCTCCCTGCTCAGCGGGGAGCCTGCTTCTCCCTCTCCCACTCCCCCTGCTTGTGTCCCCTCTCTCGCTATTTCTCTCTCTGTCAAAATAAATAAAAATCTTCGTCAACATCATCAACACTACCTTAGGAGCCTTTTAATCCCCTACTGTTGTATCCATTAAGTAAACTGTAGTCACAATTTGACTTCCTAAGTAACCTCTAGAGAGACTAAGAATGTAATGATCAACTGAATTGGATATTCTAGTCCTTGTAAACCATTTTTTTCTTTCATTTTTAACACCATAATCCTTCAGCACCATATGAGCCATGTCCTCTTTTTACCTTTTTAACTTCATCTTATTCTATCCTTACCCTTGACTACTCTGCTGTAGTTACATTGACCTTTTGCTTCCTCAAAAACTTTGTTCCTCTTCCTAGCACTCTCTTTTCCTAGACCTCACACAATTCATCCCTTCACTTTCTTCAGGCGTTTATTCAAGTGCCATTTTTTCAATGAGGCCCATTTGACTACACTAGTTAAAACTGCATCCTCTTCCTCAATCGCAATCACCCTTATCCTGATTTTAATGTTTTTCTCCTATAGCAAGTAAAAATTTCCTCATTTATCTTTTTTTTTCTTTGGACATGAATTTTGTTAGTCTAGTTCAATGCTTCATTCCTTTAGATCACTGTGGTGTGTGTATGTGTGTTTGTATTTTGCTTTACACATCATTTTTGTTTTTGGTTTTCCTCAGAAGTCTCTGCCTCTTCCCAAGCAAGAACAAAACAGTTCTTGAGAATGGTGTGAATCTGTCCTTGCAATGGTGAGAATCAGATCTGGAATGAAGTGATTCCTCTGAGGTGTGTGCCTGAAAACCATATATAATCTGTACAGTCAAGGGGAATTATTTAATGGAATCTCTATTTTTCCCCCACCTCCAAACAGAGAAACTTTCTCATGACAAGTGAAAAAGTAATAAAGGTATGGAGAGTGTTAGACTTTGGTTCAAAATGATCTCCCATACATAATTACCAGCCCTGAGAAAGAAGGAAATACAGTTGTTTCTGACAACATGAACTTTGAGGGCATTAAGCTGAGATAAGTCAGAGAAAGACAAACACTGCATGGTATCACTTCTATGTGGAACCTAAAAAAAAAAAAAGTCAAGCCCATACAAACAGAGAAGAAAAGTTGTTGCCAGGGGCTGGAAGTGGAAGAAATAAAGAGAGGTTGGTGAAATCGCACAAACTTTCATCTATAAGATGAATAAGTTCTCAGGACCTAATGTATAATAACATGGTGAATGGTTGATAACATTGTATTGTACAATTTGAAATATGTTAAGAAATAGAACTTAAATATTCTCTTAAAAAGATAAAAATTCTGAGGTGTTAATTAACTAGATGGGAGGAATCCTTTTGTAATGTATACATGCAACAAATCATCATGTTGTGCACTTTAAATATCTTACAATTTTGTCAATTATACCATAATAAATCTGAAAAATAGAAATTGTATATTCCGCCCATAAATGGAAAACCATTATTATGTTCCAGAAATGAAAAATAACAACAACAAAAAAAATGCAACAAAACCATAATTACCAACCCATCCAAACTTTAAATTACTCATCTGTACAATATGGATCAAGATATCTACATTGTAGCATAGTTGAGAGACTTACAGAGAGTATATATGCATTTCTAGCGGCATGGAGAAGATGAAAAGTGATATTTATAATAATTTATTATTATTACAACATGTTCATTTATCTTCTTTATAGGATTCAAATATGAATGCTTTGACATTGTCTCCATGAATCCAAGAAAATCAAAAAGAAATAACATTTAGTATTTGTTAGACATTACCAAGGCTTGTTCAGATTTCAGTCTTAGTTCTTTGCCTACCTTGCCTTATACACCAGATACTTCTTACTACTCATCAATGTATCCAACACACATTCATTGAGCATCTATTTTGTGTCAATCATAGTTCTGGACTCCTTCCATAGTTAGTTCTCATTGGCCTGGTACATACCTACACAGCATACCTCCATCATAGTGTAACAAATATTTTCCAAATAATTTAATGATGAACATTGTGGGTTTCATTGACAAGAAAAGAAACATGACAATTTTTATTTATTTATTTTTACTTTTTGCTATATCTAACCTATTTTCTTTTTTTTTTAATTTTATTTATTTGTTTGACAGAGAGAGACAGCGAGAGAGGGAACACAAGCAGAGGGGGTGGGAGAGGGAGAAGCAGTCTCCCCACTGATCAGGGAGCCCGATGCGGGGCTCAATCCCAGGACCCTGGGATCATGACCTGAGCCGAAGGCAGACGCTTAACGACTGAGCCACACAGGCGCCCCTCTAACCTATTTTCTTTTCTGCTATCTTGCTGCTTGCTTTGGGGCTTACAAAACCACAAAATCTCTTGGAATAATAATTCCATAGTTACTAAATATCAACATATCAATCACTAAAGGGACCAAAAGATTACATTGTTTTTATATTAATAAAAAATAAGAATTTTATAGGATTTTCTTTCTTTTTTTTGGGATCACAGGTTGATTCTTAATCTGTTCTTTTCAGTTAAAAATGTTTCCGGACTTAATATTTAGACTATTTTATCTCTTTTTAAAAGCTGGAAAGCACAGAACTGATTTAGTGGTTATAAAAAGTTATAAATAGGGGCACCTGGGTGTCTCAGTCGGGTAGCAAAAAAAAATCTGTCCTCTGTGCCAGAGACTTCAGCTTTAAAGTAATTTTGTTTCCTGAAAAATATTTTTAAAAGGAATAAACTTTCAGATGTAATAGGTTCCCATATAGTTCTAGCTAAAGATTTGCTTATTTGTGAACACACTAGATCTTATTTAAAATCATTTATAAAAACTCATGCCACAAATCTGCCTAGTGAAGTTTAAGTGCTTTTAACATACAACTCACATTATATATATATATATTGTTTCTTCGGAAAGAAATGTTTTTTTTTTTTTTTTTTGGCAAACATATCCACAACATACAAGTTTACATTTGGAATGTTTTCAGTTTGTAATTCTAACATTAAGAGTCCTTGATTTCATTAATAGCATAGGCAACTCCTTTTCTAAGCAGAGTAAATGATTACTTGTGGAATTTGGGGCACTTTTCAGGCCTCTGCCATGTCAAAACCTTCTTTACCGGACTGCTTCAACATGTGTCTCTGTGTCGAACATTTTCACAGTAGAAATTAATGAATTCTTTTTAAAAATAAGCCACTAAATTATATGAACTGAGAAGTGTGATCCGTAAAATATTTACATGCATCAACAATGTTATAACAGAAATAATATGTGCAAATAAACATAGCTCTATCATCTATCAATCATCTATCTATCATCTATCTATCCATCTATCTACCTATTCCATCTATCATCATCTATCTATCATCTATCTAACAAACTTTTCTCTAGCCTATGTTCCTTCTCTTACTTTCTCTCCAAGACCTCTTCACCCAATTTTCTCCCCCTGGTCAGGCTTACATGTTGGACAAGTTTTCCAAAATGACTTTTCTGATTCCTAATCCTCTTCATTTCATATCTGTTATCCTAACAAAATATTTTATGGGCACTTTACTGTCTCCTAAAATAAATGTAGTCTTCTTAGCCTTAAACTAAATCCTCTAGGTCAATCTTGCCTTTCTTACCATTCCTCTGATTTTATCAACTACTTAGTCCCCAAGTTTAGAAACCTGACTAATAGAATTACCTGTGGGGTTTAAAATATATATATAAATTCCCAAATTTGAATCTCTGGGGAGTATGCCTGACAAGCTATATTTTTAAAAACATCTCTCCAGATGTTTCCAAAGCACAGGTAAATGTGAGAATCACTGCTTTCATCAAACTAGATTAGAATTAATATTATATTTTCCTATATCTATGTTTACTCCTGATAGTTCTGTCTGGAAGGTTATTTCCCTACCTTTGCTTATTTGAAGTCTGATTTTACCCAGGTCCTACTAAAATTCTAACTCATTTTTTAAAATTCCCTTTAATATTTCCAAATAAAAATTAGCTAATAACTTTTATCAGATTATCCTTAAAGTATATTTATTTGAATTACTGTTATATCTTCCATACTTGATGATTGAGGACAGAGATCATATTTATTTTCACTTCATACAAAATGCCAAATACAAAATTTCTCAGGTTGTCAAAGATCAAACAGTCTGCTTATCTAATGTCGAAAACATCCAAATTATGACATTTTGAAAATGATTACAACTTACTATATAAAATGATACATATGAATGACCTAATAAATTAATGCAGGCACACAATAATCACATAAATAATGGACTTAGGAATCAATGACTTTGAAAATTCAGATGCACACTTCTAACCATTTTGAATTACAAAGTACAATAATGGAATAATTTTTCATTTCATTTCATTTTTCACACCAAAATGAGAATTTCATAACAAGATATTTTATTATCAACAATATTTAAATTTAAAAAAAATGGATCAACTATCATAAAATGTTTCCAGTTAGGCAGTCCAGCAAATGCCATTCTTTTAGGAATCATCTAGGAAAACATGCAGTTTTATGGTTTAAAAGTAAATAAGTTTAAAAAAATATGAGAAACTCATAGGAATTATGAGAACATCAAGAAAAGCAAAAAAATAAAAATAACCTACAAATTATCAATGGAATGAGATAAAAAATGAAACAGAGGTTGAAACTATCAGAGAGGAAGTATAAGATACAACTAACATGTAAAAACAGTTGAGTGTTTGAACATATGAATTAATCAATGAGGATTATCAAAAGAAAGAAGTTATTAAAAATATTCAAATGAAAGTGCTAAAAAATAATACTTATAGATCAAAAATTCCTTTAATGAGCTTATCAGTGGGCTAGGCTTAGCTGAGCAAACAACCACTGAACCTGAAAACAAGTCAGTAGAAATTATTCAACTTAAAACACCCAGAAATAAAGAAAAGAGTAAGAAAACAGAAGAGAGCATCTAAAAGATGTGGATTGGTATCAAGGACTGTCACTTACTTGTAAATTGGCACTTTAAAAGTAAAAGGGAAAGGATAAGGGAAAAAAAATATGACAGAAGATATATTTGAATAGATTAACATACAATAATTTTACTAAATTAATTGAACTCTGTAGCACATGCTATGTTGTTGTTTGGGTCATGCATCTCAGTAGTCTCTATGTTATTAGAGATGCCTGCAATGAAAAATATACAATGTGGGGAATATAGAGGAAGATAATCATAAACCCTAGGCTAAGCGTATATAGCAGAGAATTATCCTGAACTTGGAAAAATGTTCCTGGCATACTTCTGGATCCTGGTAGATATAAAACACATGACTATGGGACATCAAATATCCACACAGCCAGAGTTTCCTATCATGAACAAATCTTATGCACTGGGTATGAGCAGCAGCAGTCTATGGTGCCTCAGGGATCAAATGTGAGTAGACCAGAGATCATGTATAATTTGCACTCCTATGTTATGGGCTACTGTTGCAACAGCAGCTCTCCCTCAATTCACACTATGGCTGTATTAGAAAGAAGCCCTCCCTTATTACCATCTGAAGGACAAGGAACAAACATGGGCGTGGTTCATGAATGGGTTCACTTGGTTTATAGATATGAACTGAAAATGGATGGCAACTTTCTTATAGCCTCACTCAGAGGTTTTCTACAAAGATAAAGTTAAAGGAAAATCCTTCCAATAGGCACACTTTCAGTCAGAAGATGGTCTTTGGATAGAAATAGAAGTAGGCCAAGGTAAGAATATACCTGGACTCATAAGTGGTGGCAAATAACCTGGTTGGTTTATCATTGGACTAGAAGGAAAAGAATAAGACAATCTGAGTCAAAAAATTTGAAAAGAGGCATATATATGGATTAACGGGAGTTAGCATGAAGTGTGAAGGTATTAGCAATGCATCTCAACACCCACCATAGGATAGCTACAACAGAAGATGCACTAAATAACCACATAGAAAGAACTTGGTCAATTAACATCAGTCATATTTTGTCTTCAGCAATCATAATAGGCATGAACAGAGTAGAGGATAGATATAGAATCTATGCATGGGCCCCATGTATGGATGCTCATGTTCCAAGACTGATACAGTTTTTGCTTTCCCTAAATACCCAATCTACTAGGAATAGAGATCAAAGCTATCAGCCACTTGGTAGTCAGCAGATTTTACTGGAATTACATGATTCATTTGACTAGAATTGACACATATTTCAGATATGGGTATATCTTCCTTGTCTCTCCTGCCAACAGATATTTAACCAGCATTACTACTCAAGGGCTTATTTAGTGGTGATCCACCAATATTAAATTTCTCCTAAAATCTCAGTGCACCAAGGAATCTACTTTACATAAAAGCACAGTGATGATCATCTATCCATGAAATCCAATGGCTCTATAATACATTACACCATCCCAAAACTGCTAGGTGTTAGCTTGGAGATGAGAGCTTACGGGGATGGGTAAGGATGCATTACACACTCATAATCAATGATCAAGATGTTATGTCCCAAATTAACTATATACATGAAATTGGGAATCAAGGGTAAAAGAGTAGGATCACATACCATCACTCTCTGTGAACCACTGGGAAATTGTGCTTTGCATTCCTGAAAATACAGGCTCCATCATCTACAGGTCCTGATTCCTAGGGGAGGGAATACCAAAGGATACTACAAGAGTTCCTTTTTTAATGCTGTGGTTTCCATCCAGTCACTTTGGTCTCTTTGTGCCAAGAGATAATCAGGCAAGGAAAGAAGTCATTATCCTTACAGAAGTTATCGGTGGAGACTGTCAAGATGTATACGGTGCTGTTATGAAATAGGGGCAAGGGTGAAAACAGGTGGCATCAAGCTGACCTACTGGGACATATGTTGGTACTTCTTTGCCCAGTGTTGTCAGGAAATAGACAAAACACAGCAGCCACAGCCTTACTAAAAGATCAGAACTCTTAGGCATAACATTCTAGTTTACTTCACTAGGTAGTCCACTAACTAGCATATTTTAGCAAATAAGAAGGAGGGTAATAGAAATTGCATAGGAGAACAGGAAGATGAGTATCAGCTATAGTATCAAGAACTGCTTCAATGACAGAAGTTATAGTTGTTCCCAGTAATACCCTCTTGTTTTTACTCAGAACAAGAGACAAATCAGAACTTAGGGGGAGCGTTTTTAGATGAAGTGTACTTATTTTTGAAAGCAGTTGGGGTTGACTGTGGTATATGAAGTGATGAGCATCCCAGATCCTTGTTCAGAATAGAGGAACTAATTTCTCCAGCTGCTGGAGGTGTTTTCTGCCAACAGTTTGAAAGTGGATTCTTCCCCATGAATTGAATTTTCTTTGGCTAAAGGAAACT
The DNA here is from genome assembly GCF_002201575.2 of Neomonachus schauinslandi. Lineage (NCBI taxonomy): Eukaryota > Metazoa > Chordata > Mammalia > Carnivora > Phocidae > Neomonachus > Neomonachus schauinslandi. The sequence continues at coordinate 90,333,496 of NC_058410.1, read as the reverse complement.
GCCTTGCTCAAGTTTCAGCCCCCTCACTGGTTGCTGTGTGGTGTATGAGAGTGACTCAATTTGGCTCAGCTCTGAAGGATGCTTCAGCATGCCCTGAGTGACTAACTGAGGCTTCTGTTAGAATCACATTTTGGCTCAGCATCTTCCTTTCCCAGTGCTACTTCTGTTTTTCCCTTACAGGCATTGCTGTTGAAAGCATCCTCAAGAAGTTCCCTGCATGCAAACCTCAGTTTCTCTTTTGGGAAGCCTGACCTATGAAAAATTTTCCAGGAAATGAACATTTTCCTAGGAGTTCTTTTCAGTATTTGGTTAGAAATAATAAAAAAGTACTAAAGGTAAATAAATTATACTTATTAGCAAAATACATATCACTAATGCAAAAATAAAATCTTGATTTAAAGTTTGAATTTTCATTTCAAAGGCCATAAAACAAGTATAACTAGATTATATATGTTGATCTCAAGAGATGCCCTACAGTACCAAATGTTGAACTGCTGTATAAAAGTGTTGAATATATTAGGCATTGGATTAAACAAGCATGGATTAAGCATTTAGTTAACAATCATTTTGCTAATGTTCTCATTGTTTGGAAAGATTTTTATGGGGACATTGTATAACCCATGTTTATTTTCAAAAGTTCTCCCCAAAACTTTACCTGATGCTTTATTTTTTATCTATAAATATCCCAAGATTGGACAAAGGCTTTTAAAATTCATTATAATAGTCCTTTGAGCTCTGGGCAAAGGACAAGTACCAATAAATATTTGATGATAAAAATGATGATGATGATGATGATGATAATGATGCTCATTTGAATTTTATCTCTCCTCATCTTTTCATACCCCTTTTATGAAAAGAACGGGGGCAACTCTTCAATATCAGGCCAGGATTAAATGAAGACTTCTCTCTCTTAGACTTCATTACCACAGGAATGTGGCTTGACATTAGAGTACTTCATAGTTCATTGGAAAAGTCATAAAAAACAATTACTATGCCATTAGAAGGAACTTTTGAAGAGGAGATTCAAAGTACCCTTCACAGAATTGCTAAGACAAGCAAAAACAATATTCCAATTCATATATGTTGCTCCTTTACTGTTTTTAGATCATACCAAATGAAGAAGTGAAGAAAGGCATGTGAAATGAGGCATGTGTTTAATTAGGCAAATATGTTGAGAGCTTTGGAAAAGTGAGTTGTTCAAGGTGAAGGTGTACAGTGTATATGTCTGTGCAATTAGGCATATAAGGATGGATTAAAAGTGGAAGATACCAGATAAGAGGAAGTGTTAATATTCATAACAGAGAAAGATGAGTCAGAGTCCTGTTTTAATGTATAGATAATCACTTATTATTTCAAGTGTTGACTGAAATGAACATATTAAAATATTGTCAGAACTTATGAGATTCACTCATGTATTAAAATGCAGGTTATAATTTATTGACTCACACTAATACTAATATATTCAGAGGATTTTATTTCAGAGAAATTATTTGGTCCCTTGCTAAGGTCATGCAGAAAATAACTCATTCTTTAAAGTATCACTTACTTAACAGGTTCTGGTACAGTTAAAATAGACAGACTTTGGTTAGCAATATACAAAATAGTAATTTCTACTTCATACCATTTAGGACTATGGTGAGGATTAAATGTGCCCGCACAAAGTTAGTGCTTTGGAAATACCTTGGAGGACACACTTTGGGAATGAGTTTTCTAGACTAAATCTGAATGAGTGACCAGAATACCCTATATGCAGTTAGTGTGTGCTGTTGAATTTCAGCAGTCAGACTGTTGCACTCCACCTTCCAACTCATAAGTCTAAGGATTGAGATCATTAGGGTTAATTTTATGGCTTTTATATATAAAGATAAATGCATACAACTCTTTTTTTCTGATTATGCATACCTTATTTAGCCATCTTCAACATCATAATTTTATTTCATCTTATATGTATATCGAAATCTTTACGTAACAAAGAAAGTACCTCAGTAGACAAGATTGAATATTATAAATAGCCATAAAAAAGAAGTTTGGAGGGGTGCCTAAGTGGCTCAGTCCATTAAGCGTCTTCCTTCGGCTCAGGTCATGATCACAGGGTCCTGGGATCGAGCCCCACATCGGGCTCCCTGCTCAGTGGGGAGTCTTCTTCTCCCTCTCCCTCCTGCTCTGCCTACTTGTCATTCTTTCTGTCTCTCTCTGTCAAATAAGTAAATAAAATCTTAAAAAAAAAAAGTTTGAAGAAAAAAGTGATTTTGTAAAAAGATTTCTATTTTAGGCTACTTGTGTTTACATTTAATAAAAATAACTAAGAAAGAATATTTTGATATGCTTAAAATTTGAATACAGGACGATTTCATTCTAGATAAACAAGACTGATATCCAGTGGGACATGCCGACATGACCAGTGTCAAAATATTGAAATGTCCATGTAACTAGCCACCCAGTGTGGCTCATCTTTCTTGACTGCCCCAGCCTCTCTACTGTGACTATCCTGACTTTACCTCTAATAAGTAAGGGATGACTTGTGGCACATAAACTTTAGGGTGTATTTATATCAAACTGATCACTGCATCATTTTATCATGACCTCTGAAGATAACTATCATAAATGTAAATGCATTTTAAAAAGCACCTCATATAAATGAAATGATATTTAGTTAAATTTTGTTGAATCTCGGTGGATTATAATTTTTTGTATTTGGTAACGGTCAGAAGAGAACCAGTCTTTAATGGCCTTTAGTAGCTCAAATTATACTTCTATATGGGGAAAGACATCTTGAGCACTTGAAATCTTTCTTTAATAATTCAAAAGAAAGTAAGATTAAAAGACCTACAATTACACGACTGGCAGCTGACAAATGGAAGCATTTAGAGAGTCCTGGAGCTTTCAACAAAATGTGTGACATTTTGCGATGCATGTTTCTCTCATTTCTGACAACTCCACCAGGAACTCCACCAAGGAGATCAATGAAAAGCTCATAGGTTTTATTCTTCATTTGGATGGGCCCTGAAATCCATGGTCTTGATGAAATTTAAAGATTTTGTTTACCCCCTACCCCCTCCAGGTTATACACAGAGACATTCTGACATCAAGACTGATTGAGGTTCTGTGAGTGAATCGAACACATCAAAGAGAAACCGTTTGGGAAAACAAGGCAGCCCGACCAGTCCCTCAGCCCAAGCTGTGGAGCAAGATAGAGTAGAAAATAAATGTTCCTAATTAGAACCCCAAAACCCCCTGTGGCTTATAAAATTTGGAGACCCTTCTTTAATAATAAAAATGCAAAATCACAAATATGAAATCAGGCACAAAACCATAGGAGAACCACTTCTAAGTGAAAGTCCCTAAAGTTTAAATCAAGTAGCTTCATAGTAAATTCATCTCAAGTTGCTATTATTCTTAATACAAAGCTTCATGGGAAAAATTGAAAAATCTTCTAATTAATATTATTGCCACTGTTCTCTGTCTAATCCCACAATTTACTTAGGTAGGAAGTACACTTTAAAACTAAGTCAATTTCATCATAAAACTAAAAATCCATGATAAAAAATATCTAGTGAACTCACTGCTTTCAGATTTAATTTTCCAAAATTTAAAAGAACTTTGACTGAAGTGCTTGTTTTAATCCTTAAATCAACAGCATAACATTTTACTTACACAAAAGGGATAAGAAATGGCTTATGAGCTGCACATCGATTCATAGTTTGGTAGAACAGTATTGTTTCTGGACTGGCATTTTAAAAACCATAATGTGTCTCTAAAATATTTAATTTAAAAATCCAGTTAAAATGAAATGTTAGGCGATAATCATAGCACTTTATTTCTTTGTGGCAGTTTATGATTTACAAATAAATTTCATGTGTTCATTTGATTTATTCCTTACCCAAGCTGTCACGTTGATGTTATCCACAGGAAATAGATGAGGCACACTGAGTTGTACTGCTCAGTGACTCTGTGCTGTATGAAACAGTTGTAAAAGCAAGCTTCGAAGTGATGTCTTCTGATTTAAAATGAGTGGTCCAATGTATGTTATGTAGGAATCAAAGCGTTTAAAGGTGTAAAGATACAATGGTGTTCTGGTAAATGTTTAACAACTTGCTCTTGGAAGAAAAAACTATGAGGGGGCAAGGTCTTATTTATAACACTATCTAATTCCCCCTGTGCAAATCATCCCATCCTTTTGAATTTCAATGTAGCAAAAGTATGTCAACCAGCTCACAAAGTCCATAAAAATTTAATAATCAGCATTCATAAGCCAGTGTGAGCTGGCTCTATCACACTACTGGAAAGGTACTTTCCTAACTGCTATTTTGAAGTTGGTTAAGACAGCAGAGAAGTGGAAACTGTGCATAATGGATGGGTAGGGCAATCCAGATGGTTGGTTGTGGAAGTTGGGATGTGGTACTGATATGAGAAAACTTGTGAAATGAATGTGTGGCAAAAACTCTTCCTCAACATGTTACAGGATGGTATTGTCATTTAACAGCATAATGGGGCTGAGAATTAAAAGGTAACTTGGGGGAGGATTCACAGTACTATGAGTATCAAGGTCATAGAAATAACTTTATTAAAAAACTCACTGAGTCTTATGTACTAGGCAAGCACTGTGGTAATAGGGCAACTGGCTAAGGAATCGCTTATATGCTCATTTTACAGAGAAAAGTTAGCCACAAGGATGACATGTAACCTCCTGAATTAACTGGTAGAGCTGGGATAGCAACCCAGGGAGTTAAATATGAGAGTCTTTACTAAACATTCAAATAATTTTGTGAGTGATGTATTAGGAAGATTTCAACTTTATTCTGTGAAAACAAGAACCACCATTGAAAACTATGCGTCAAGGCTAGAGACAAGGGGCATAGTAGAGTGGCAGTTTATTAGTACAGTTGTTGATCAGTAAGACCTGAACTTTGATGATGATAATGACAATAAAAATAAGTGACACAAAAAAGCCATCTCCATTTCATTTGAGTTCATCATCAAATTCCGCTCTTCCTTCCATTTTTCATAAAATCATATTAAATTTTTAAAAATCGTGGAAATGAAAAAATAATTTCTGTAACCTCATAATCTCATTTTTTTGTTTTTAAAGATTTTTATTATATTTATCTGTCAGAGAGAGTGAGAGAGACTGAGCAAGCAGGGGGGGAGCGGCAGTCAGAGGGAGAAGCAGGCTCCCTGCTGAGCAAGGAGCCCTATGCAGAACTCAATCCCAGGATCCTGGGATCATGACCTGAGCTGAAGGCAGATGCTTAACCGACTGAGCCACCCCGGCGTCCCTGTAATCTCAGTCTTAATATTTTTGTATATTCCCTTTTTATATTTTAATTTTGTCCAAATGTTTACATTTATTAGCACTTTCACACTGCAAAAAAAAATTATCTACACAATGATAACACGTTGTGGTTTTATTATCCATTATGCTATGCGGTCTTCAATCATACCATTTTAGTGACTGCAAAATATTCCATGAAGAATATACATCATAATCTACTTAACCACTTTCATAATAAAGGTCATTTTGTTTCAACATTTTACTAATACAAATAACTAATGAAGATCTTTATGCATACTTACACATACATATTCCTTTTGAGTTATTGTTTCTTTTGATAATTTACACAGAGAAATATTTCTTCTATAAGAAATTATGATGTCAAATGAATATTTAACCTCACTAGTGTCTACCTCATTAGCAGGCAGTGACATGAATATTCAAACAGTGAGGCATAATTTTCACCAAAAAAAGTGGCTGTTTTTTTTTTTTTTTTAAACAGCAATAATCAGTAGTGGGGAAGATGCAGTTAAATAAGCACCCTCTTACATTTTTGGTTGGTCTTCAAATTGTAAAAATCTATCAAAATGTAGAAAAACAAAACACTTTAGTAAGTAATTTAGCCAAGTGCTCTAAACAGTTTCTTCATTTGTGGGTGGCAAAAGACAGACATGCCCAAATTCATTTTCCATGAAATTTGTCCAAAGGATGTGTTCAGAAATGCTTCAAAATATACCTAGAAAGATGATTATTTCAGTACTTTTGATAAAAGTGAAAATTGTAATGTATATTGATGCTTAAATTTGAGATTAACTATACTATATCCTCATGATGAAGTTTTAGGCAGCTACTAAAAGCCATGCTGTGGAAAATTCATAAATATTATGGGGGATTTTTAAGAACATGCTATTGCTAATTAAAAATTCAGGTGACCAAATACTATGTACTATGCATAAAACCAATTATAAAACTACCTCCAATACATTATCCAAATAATGCTATAGCATCATACAACTGTTACTGTTTTCTTCTGGTGATAGGTATTTTGCAATCTTTGCTTTTGAATTTTCTGTAATTTCTACATTGTCCATGTATGACTTTTTAATGAGAAAAATATATTGATGGATTAGACTGTTTAATTAAAAAAAAGAATATTTTCACTTTATATCTAACCAATTTGTTTTCAAAGGACCACACTGATTTCTGATGGCAATGTTGCCACTTGTGCTTGCTTTAGTTCAAATGTATTGATGTATTGTTGCTTAATCTTTTATTTTTAGTATTCCTGTGCCATTTAGTTTTATATGAGATTTGTAAATGAAGCATCATTTGGGATTTTGTTTTGCATCTGCTCTGGCAGACTCTGTCTTTTAAGAGGGCAATTTAAAGATATCCATGCTTGTTTAGGATTTATTGTATCTGGTCCTGCACCTGATAGACTTCTTTTAATTTTTTTACTCCCTCTCCCCTCTCCCCCACCCCTCTATATTTTGCTGTCCAGTTCTTTCAAGAATCTGCATGCTTTATCTTTTACCTCTGTACCAAACACAAGTGCAGAACACTTTGTAATTTCTAAATGAATGAATGATCTAGGAATCCAAACACAAAATTCACAATTCTGTTACACAACTGGAATTGTCTTAAATTTTTTTCACATTCACATTAAATCAACTGAGTATAGATACAATTTTAATTATAACTTAAGAAATATAGAAATCAAATGGAGAGCTTTTTCTTGGCCACTGCTCTTTCATTTCTCTATACATAGATCACTTAAGTTTTGATTTAAAACTCCATTTCATTTTCTAAAACATTATCTTATACCTTTTTAAAATAAGGAAATAGTTAAATTTCTCTATACAATCAATTTTTCTGTCTCATGATGTATTGACCTGTATCAATAACTCTACTAGATTTAACTCTAAGAGTACTTCTTCACTACAACTTTCAAATTTAAGAAGTCTCTCTCTTATTTTACCTGGAGGTGGTTTTCAGTATGTTTCTAGTACATCTGTAAGTTTTATTTTGCAGGGAGGTAAGACACTTAGCTAACATGTTCTTTGAGAACATAAATCTGAAAATGCCTTTGTGTGGTCTCTTCAGGAAAATGGCAGTTTTGGATCCTATGTGACTCCCACATCACTATCTTCTATCTGTTATTGAAGAGGAGGAGAAAACATAAAGCTATGATGAATTTAACTCTTCTGAAATCGTTCCAGTAAAAAGAAATTCTGGGCAAGCTGATGATATATATAAGAATATATTCCCATTCCTCATCCAGTTTCTCAGCAAAATAAAACATAAATTGATGGAAACAAAAATTGAGAACTGACTTAGAATAGGAAAACAGGATAAATATTTGCCAGACTTAATGCTGGTGTGCAAAACCCTTTTACATTAATTTCTTATGTCTGAAGACCTAAGTCCTGAAGCTCATAAAGGCAGCTTTTCAAGTGGTGGTTAGTTCTATAAATACTTTTGCTTAAGGTGCTGGTTAAATGCAGATAAAACATTACACACATTATCATCAGGCTTTAGAGATGCAGTAGAAATTTCTGCCATTAGACATTATCTTCCTTTGGAAAATGAATTTGAGTGTTTTGTTCACAATGATATATAACAATAAGGGCTATCATGTAGTGAGTCTTTCTTCGTGTGTGTGTGTGTGTGTGTATACATATAAAACTGTTCTTTGATATGTGCATCAAATGATGCTAGTTAAGCCTTTAATTCATTAAGTAAATGCTATCAGAATTGGTATACTTCACATTCCCCTGGACTTCCTGTGTATATGGAGTAAGAGAAATGACATTCACTCATTTGTTTCCTTATACCCCACTTATGATTTTTTTCTTTAATGTTTGAATTGATTAATCTTGATTCTGTATGCATAATATATTCCTTTGCATTTACACGTAAAACCTAAGCAACTAGGAGGAGCTACAGCTCTGGTAAATTGTAATGTGTACTTGAAGAACTTCAATATTAAGAAGAGTTTAGAAAAATCTATGACACATATATAATTTAAGATACCAGAATTAATTTTACTTTCTCTAGATCTTACCAATTATATATTCTATTCATAACAAAAATTCTGTCATTATTCTTGATGATTAACATCTTGTAATTAAAAACATTTTGCTATGCTTTCTAGATCTGCTCTTATTTCTGCTGCATTGATCCAATGCAATCATATTGAATTAATTTTTGCTTGAGTAGTTCACTATAAATACAATGAAAACCCATTATTTCATTTTGAAAAGTTAGATTGGATACATAAATTTCATTTTTCATTAAATAATTAGTGACCCCACATATATTTCTTTTGTAGACTTAATCAGTTATATAATGATTATTTTAATTTTAATTTCAGTATGACAAAAATACCAAAAATTACCTTACTTGGTCTTTTAAATTTTGTGCACTGTGGCTATAGTACATTATACCATTTAAAGCAATGTTCATACCCTCCCCAATGTCTATTATCCAGCCACCCCACTGGGCAGGGTATGTGCTATGGTGAGCGCTGTGAATTGTGTAAGACTGTTGAATCACAGACCTGTACCTCTGAAACAAATAATACATTATATGTTAAAAAAAGAAGATAGTAGGAAGGGAAAAATGAAGGGGGAGAAATCGGAGTGGGAGACGAACCATGAGAGACTATGGACTCTGAGAAACAAACTGAAGGTTCTGGGGGTGGGGTGGGGGGATGGGTTAGCCTGGTGATGGGTATTAACGAGGGCTCGTACTGAATGGAGCACTGGGTGTTATATGCAAACAATGAATCATGGAACACTACGTCAAAAACTAATGATGTAATGTATGGTGATTAACATAACACAATAAAATTTTTTAAAAAGCAAAAAAAATTAAAGCAATGTTCATTTATAGTAAAAAGTTTACAGTGAAAATAAACTTCTTATTTAAAAATTACTAGTGGTAAGACATTAAATTTTCTTTTTTTCTTTTTCCTTTTTCTTAAAAGATATTTTTTTTTATTCACTTGAGAGAGAGGGAGAGAGCCAAGTGGGGGGAGGGGTAGAGGGAGAGGGGAGAAACAGACTCCCTGATTAGCAGGGAACCCAATGCAGGGCTCCATCCCCGGACCCTGAGATCATGACCTGAGCTGAAGGCAGATGCTCAACCAACTGAGCCACCCAGACATCCCAAGACACTATTTTTGTTTTAGAGAATTTGATATGACATATTTTAGGATTTTAGACTATTTGACCAGTTCTTTTTGTACTCACATTCACATATAGACGTATGTTCACATATCAAGATCATTTAAAAAAGTATATTTTCTTTTATTTGCATGATGAGTAACATTACATAGTTGTGATTATGAACATAAATATGGTATCAGGTAGACTTGACTCAGAATCCTTCCTCTGCTACTCACTAGTATGTACGACCTTAATTTTGCTAGAACTTATCTGTAAACTTGTCATAATATTTACTATACATATTTTTGTTATAAGATTAATTAGGAAGGTGCTAAATAATGGCCATGCTTATTGTTATTATTGCAGGATACTATTAAACATTATTATGTAGGAATTGGGTAAGAAAAGATTATTGGTTTTCCATCTTGAAACGTGCAATAACTCTTTACAAATTGAAATAATAAAAATGTAATTTGCAGTCTTTGACTTCAGAGTATTTTGCAATTCTAAGTGAGGATATTATGAAAATAAATAATAAAAGATGTGCTTTGAGAATTTCCCCTTCTCTACATTTGTATTAGTGGGTTAGTTCCCAGGTGTGGACTACTTGATGGGAGGAAGTCATTTTGGATTCCTTCATATCCAGAATATTTTCAATTTCCAAGGGAAAATGCAGAAGACTTCCCAACTAACGTATAGCCCTCAAATTTTTGATTCATTTGTTGTGAGGAGATAGGATCCTATTGTCTTTTGAGAATTGAAAGCAACTCCATAGGATATAGAATCATAAAACAGCTGATATTAAATATTTTCTTGTAAGGAAAAAAATCTCATTGGTAGCAACTATGAGATAATTGCTTAAATGATTTGGTTTTCATAATTGACACATGTGCCTTTAAATAGGTTTTTCAGTAGAATATAGAACTGTGCTGTCCTATACTGCAATAGGTATATGTAGCTATTTAAGTTTGATTAAAGGTAAATTAAATTTAAAATTCAGTTCTTCAGTCACACGAGGCACATTTCGACTGCTCAATAGCTATAGGGGCCTAGTGACTACTGTCAAGTACAGCACAGAATAGACCATCCCATCATCACAGAATGTTCTATTGGGCAGCATTGATACAAGCCAGTATTCTTCAATTAAAAAAAAAAAAAGAAGAATTCCTGGAGAGTCTTTTGGGAGTTTTTTTTTTTTTTCCCTAATCACCCACACTGTGAAATTTTAATGCCAGAGATATATGTTTTATATAACTATGCCTTACTCATAAAGGAGAAAGATCCTCCACCCTCATTGAAAATGCTTGATGTAGACTTATGGAAGGAGAAAAAAATTCATCCACAGACTAATGTCATGAAGGGCAAAATAGAATTTTGCCATGTGTTCATTCATATCTACAAATTCTATGAACTGCTTATTTAATTTTACTTTCCTGAACATGCAAATAATTGTAATTAAAATGTATATGTTGATGTGAAATAAACTTTAATCTCCATTATTCTATTGCTCTGTTAATATTCAGGTCAAATTACTTACATGAAAACATTTTAAATTTCTTTTTGCACTAAATGTAAAATAATAGTAGCTACTTTGCTATCTATCTTCCTACTATGCTTCTTGTGTGTATCTTTCAGCAAGCAAAAAGTGTGGTAGATACTGAGAAGGAGAAGGAAATAATATAGTTCCTGTTCCTCAGATCAGACAAACTAGTGGAAGGTAGAGATAAGACCAATACCTAGATCTTTTGTTCTTTATACTAAATAATATTGTTGTTGTTGCTGTTTTTTTAAAGATTTTATTTATTTATTTGACAGAGAAAGAGACAGCGAGAGAGGGAACGCAAGCAGGGGGAGAGGCAGAGGGAGAAGCAGGTTCCCCGCAGAGCAGGGAGCCCGATGGAGGGCTCGATCCCAGGACCCTGGGATCATGACCTGAGCAGAAGGCAGACACTTAATGACTGAGCCACCCAGGCGCCCCAATAATGTTGTTTTAATACGCCAACATATCACTGTCACTTTCTTAAAATGATCAAGATTAACCTCCTAAACCCAATTATAATAATTCCAAAGCTCTCAGTTAAACCTCTAGAAATTAAGGAACTGGCTGAAATGGCGAAACACATCCACACTTTCTCCATAAACTCCAGGAATCGACGAGCCAACTTTCAGTAAGTCAGTGTTTAACAATGTTTGGCACCAAGCATCATTAAAATTTGCAACTATTACTCTCTGTCAGTAGAACTAACATACAGTGCATTAATGCTAATAGTGTTTGTTTTACAATTAACACTGAGCTAACCTTCCTGATAAACAGATTTGTGAGGAGCACATTATTTACCTAAGTGCTGGTACAAATTTTCCAGTTCTAGGACAATAAAATGTCAAGGAAAATAAACACAAGAGGTTGATCAGGCAGGTCATTATTTTCTTTCTTTCTTTTTTTTTTTTTTTACTAAACTGAAGTTTTCTAACAAGGTCATTGCTGATTATATTGGTGCCTCTTGGTCTCCACATACCATGAGAACACCATAGATAAGGGTATAGTGGTTTTGCATATATTGTGATGATTATTTCTAAATTTTTTCCCAAAATAGTATCTTAGTAATCCAGCACTGTGAGAAATGACTAGGGATAAATGTACCATGTAAACAATGCACTTAAAGTTTTAACATTTTTGTTGTTGCTGCTGTTGAGTGACATCATAGGGTCAGTTAACATATTTTCCAAATAACTTCAACTAGGAGAGATAATTCCCAGAAAAAGTCTTGCAGTGATACCAGGTTTTAAACCATTTCTGAGCAAGTAAATCTGTTTCCTATCCATGAGAATCATCTTTTCTCCATATTTAAGCTTTTCCTTGGACCCTTCTTTCACTTGCTAATTATAAATGAAACCTCTTATAAGTTTGTTTGGCTTTCTCCTGATGACACCAAGTTTTTTGGAACTCTCTCCAGAGGTGACTGTTCTTTCTTTCAGACAGACTCAAATAAACAGTAGAAAAGGCTAGCAGAGTTCCTATCCCGCTTTCTGACCTTTATTCTAACATAATCATTCTTACATGGTTCTTTCAACAGCCAGTATTTGGAATGACTTTAACAGCAAAGTTTCAGCCTCTTTCACTTCAAATAATTTTTCAATTACTCCTATTATAGCTACTTATTACCAGCTCTGCACAGATGCACACTTCATGGGACTCAGCATTGTAAATTGTTGTCTATAAAACACCTAATCAGTTCTTTTAAAAAAAGGATTTATTTATTTATTTTAGAGAGACAGAGAGAGCTCACATGAGTCAGGGGATGGGCAGAGGGAACAAACCAAGCAGACTCCCCGTTGAGTGCAGAGCCCAATGCAGGGCTCGATCTCACAAGCCATGATATGACCTGAGCCAAAACCAAGAGTCAGAGACTTAACCGACTGGGGGAGCCTGGGTAGTGGCTCAGTCATTAAGCGTCTGCCTTTGGCTCAGGTCATGATCCCAGGGTCCTGGGATTGAGCCCTGCATCGGGCTCCCTGCTCAGTGGGAAGCCTGCTTCTCCCTCTTCCAGTCCCCCGCTTGTGTTCCCTCTCTTTCTATGTCTCTCTTTGTCAAATAAATAAATAAATAAAATCTTTAAAAAAAAAAAAAGAAACTTAACCGACTGAGCCATCCAAGCACCCCAAACACCTAATCACTTCTTTATAATTAAAAACATTCCTGTATCTTGGTTCATCCCCCTTTGTATCCTAAATATACTGTATTTCTTCAATTCTAAGATGTACATATTGGTCTTAGAATCTTTTTCCCATTTCATGGTGCATAAAATCATGGTGAGTCATATCATTGATGGCACCTTAAATCTGATGAAACATAGTGGTTTTATTGAAGGTTCTTAACAACAATCCAATCTCTCTTTCTCTCTCATTTCTGCCTACTCCTAATCCTTTCCTTCCTCATTCCTTTCTCTTCCCTTCCAAAGCCTTCAAGAAGACTGACTCCACATTCTTTTTATACAGGTAACCCACAAATATTCATCTGCCATTATTTCTTCTTCTAAGCCTCATACCCTCATTCCTGATGACCTACCTGAAATCCCCATGTGATTTTATTAGTTTCAGGTTTAAAACAAAACTTGCCTCCATCATTTCTTCCTTATCAACATCCCATTCTTCCCACCAAAAAGCAAACAGCTCTCCATTTTTCTAAATCTCCTTCTTTATACAAATTATCTGAAATTTACTGAATATTATTTATTGTAAATAACTGAAATTTATAGTTTTATTGCTCAAAACTGTACAGGTAATTCCATTTCTAATCCTTTTATAAGTCTGATGCTCTAGGTAATTAGCTAATCCTTTCCATTTCCATTGCCACAGGTCTAAATCAGGTCCCCATTTATATTTAAGATCATGTAAGGGATTGTTATTTGTTTCTCTGCAACTTAATCTATGCTTCAGAGAATATTTGAATTGATCATCTTACAAATGCAATTCCTGTCTTGCTATTCCCTTGCTGTCAGACTTTCAATGGCTACCTGTTACCAAGAGTTAAAGTACAGATTTCACGTTTCTTATTTTTGACTAGTACTGAAGAATTGAATCAAAACTTGTCCAACAATGAGCTTTCTGGAAGAAGAAAAAGGGGGGGGGCATTATCTCAAGCCTTTTATTAAAACATTGTAATATGAAAGAACAGTTCTAAGATGTGTGTCTTGCAGGAAGATTAAAGATTGATGAAAATTATTCAAAGTTCAAGTTGTTCCTAGAATTGAGCACTGTTCACATTCTCAGAAGGTGTAGGGCAAATGAGGATGCTTTAGTCACAGAATGGGATGCAGAGGTGGTGATTCCAGGTTACAGTTTAGTAGGTTTTGGTTAGACAATTTGAATTTAGCAACAGGGATGGAGAAGAACAATTTGGGGCCAGGCTTTTGCAAGGGTATATGGAAAAAATTAGTCTTACAGCAGGGCTTTTCACAGTTTGAATTTCTAGCTGGTATATAAAAGATGATACAAACGTTATCCTCAATAGAAATATGGAGACATTTCTTAGATTTACTGTTAGCTCTCTATTTATCAAAGCAATAGTTAACCAATATTTCAGTGATAAGAACTTCTGAAATCTAAATTGAGATGTCACTGTTGATTTTAACACTAGATCAATTATATTAACTTAATGTGGTAATGCAGTACATTTGAGGGAAGTGTTAGATTTTCCATATGCAACTAATGTGAATTACTATTACAGTTTTCTATTACTTTATTCAAAAAGTAAAATACAGGGGCACCTGGGTGGCTCAGTTGGTTAAGCATCAGCCTTTGGCTCAGGTCATGATCCCAGAGTCCTGGGATCGAGCCCCACGTCAGGCTCCCTGCTCAGCAGCAGCCAGCTTCTCCCTCTCCTCCCCGCTCATGCTCTCTTCTCTCTATCTCTGTCGCTATCTCTGTCTCTCTCAAATAAATAAAATCTTTTTAAAAAAGGAAAATATAGTCAAATATTAATACCAATAAAAATTAATTTATTATGAAAAACAGCCTGGGGTTTCCTCAAAAAATTAAAAAATAGAATTATTATATGATCCAGCAATTCTACTTCTGGATATATATCCAAAGGAAACAAAACTACTACATCAGAGAGAGAATCTACATTCCCATGTTCATAGCAGCATTATCTATAATAGCCAAGACGTGGCAACAACCTAAGTGTCCATCAATGAATCAATGGATAAAGAAGTTGTGGGATAGATATAAAATATATATTAATAATTATATATTATTATTTATTATTACATAATATAAAAATTGAGTAATATTTATATAATATTTAGATATTATATATATCTCTATAAAGTAGAATATCATTCAGCCATAAAAAGTAGGAAATCCTGCCATTTGCAACAACATGGATGAACCTAAAGGGTATTATTCTAAGTGAAGTAGTCAAAGACAAATACTGTATGATCTGGCACTTACATGTGGAATCTAAAAAAACAACCAACCAAACAAATAAACAAAAATTCATAGAAAAAGAAATCAAGAGTGGTGGTTACCAGAGGTGGGGGTTAGAGTGGAGGAACTGGATGACCGTGGTCAAAATGTGCAAACTTTCAGTTATAAGATAAGTAAGCACTGAGGATATAACATACAACATGACTCTAGTTAACACTGCTGCAAAGTATGTTTGAAAACTGTTAAAGGAGTGAATTCTGAGTTCTCACAGGGGAGAACACACCTTTTTTCTTCTTTCCTCCTCCCTTCCTTTCTTTTTTTTTTTTTTTTTTTGCAACCAAATGACATGATGAATGTTAAGTAAACTTATTTTGGTTACTGTTTAACAAGGTAAACAAGTCATTATGCTGTACCCCTTGAATTTATACAATGCCATATGATTATATCTCAGTAAAACTGGAAAAAAATCCAGCCCAGAAAAATTTTATTTATACAAATTCTAACAAATATGAACACTATATTTAAATAACTACAATGGTAAGAAAGTATTTCCCTTAGTTAGTATTGATTCTCTTATATCTCATATTTATCTTCATTTTTCTATTCAGAAGCACAAATTAGAGAAGTCTGAGTCATCCATGATTCTTTTTTTTTTTTTTAAGATTTTATTTATTTATTTGACAGAGAGAGACACAGCGAGAGAGGGAACACAAGCAGGGGGAGTGGGAGAGGGAGAAGCAGGCTTCCTGCGGAGCAGGGAGCCCGATGTGGGGCTCTATCCCAGGACCCTGGGATCATGACCTGAGCCAAAGACAGACGCTTAATGGCTGAGCCACCCAGGCACCCCCCATCCATGAATTCTTACATCCCATATCTAACTTTTCTATAATAGTATCTCCTAGGTCTGTTTTCCTATATCCCTAGCAACTGCCTTGGCTCGGTTTCACTGTCTCAAGTGCATTTTGAAGACATTATTTCAAAAAAAAAAAGGACATTATTTCAACAACATCCTTTTGGATTTACACTAACCTCTACCACATCAATTTATTTTCTAAAACACAAATAATATTTTACATGTTTTCTCTGATAACTTTCAATAATTTCTCCTTTTCTCTATGAAAAAAAAGTCCTTATCAAAATATAATACCCGTTAAATTTCATGACCTTCTTAGCCTCACTGTGAACGATTTACAGAATGAAACTCTAATCATAACCCTTCATACCCATTGGAGATGCCTCACCTGCAATAATTTAGATTCCCTTTTCCTATCTTCTCCAATTGTGAAGGTCTATTTTCCTTTGAATCTAAATTCATATGCCATGTTATTTTTGGATAATTTTCTGATACATTACAGTGTATAGTTTCTTCCTTTTTCTCTATATATGTCTGTCTATATAGTTGCCATACTGAGGCTAATTATTTATTTGCAAGACTCTGAGTTCATTAAAACTTCATTTCTGCAGTTCAAGTACCTGATAAAAATGCCTGTCAGTTTCCCCTAATATATATGGAGAAAATTATTTTTATTATGATAATTTTCATTAGATAATTGGGTAATTTCTCAGAACTTTTTATTTCTTCATAGATTTTAAGAATGACCATATCAATATTTAAAAATAATTTTTAGTGACCATGGTTATGCCTTGATCATTCAAAAAGCAGGTGTTTACACACATTTTAGTAGTTGCTCTTGAGTTGTAGAATAGGTGAACAGCAATGGCCCAGAGGTTTGAAAAATGCATATGAGGAGTTAAAACTGCTTTTATAGTAAAGCTTGTAAAAGCAAGAAGCACTTCTGGGGAAGTCTTTTCAGTTAATTTCATTGCTAGGAGATTGAAGAGAGAGATTTATAATGATAGGTTGATGTTTTCAAACAATCAACAGGCACAGGAGACAAAATTATGACAAATAGCTTGTTTCCAGTGGGAATGGGGGGAGGGAGTATAGGAGATCGGGTGTATGAGCTGGAGGATAAATGTCTTAGTTGCACCAAACAAGAGAATATAGCTAGTGTAAATAGCATGACCTGGGTAATAGTACACAGAACAAGTGAAGGAGAGGATGATAAATTTAGAGATAGCCACTGAGGATCATAGTGTGAGCCCATCCAGTGTAGAATTCTTCCTCTGGCGATAACCAATATTTAATGTTCTAAAAGAAGATGAAAGCTCACAGACTGTGCCTAGGTGACTTTTTCAATGTTATTTATCAGGTGAGAAATTTCTGTATCAGTCCCATATGTAATCATTGAACATTTTGAATCATGCAGTTTGAATACTCTTAACAATATTTTTTGCTGGCAGATCTGCAAATCCTATTGATAGACACAAAGGTAGTCAGGCTTTTAATATAATCTCTGTACACTGTTTGTTTTAATGATTTCATTTACCATTAAAACATGGTTATCCACTTCAAACAGGACATATACAGAAGGTGAATAGCATTTTGGCAAAAAGCTGGGGTCACAATACACTTAAACATGTGTTAAACAGTAGTGTATTAGCATTCATATAGCCAACAAAATACCAGCCTGCTTCAGAATGTTCAAATTTACTCTTAATTTATGTTTCTGTATTTATAATTTTTAAAATTGCTATAATTTTTAAACCTCTGAAATTCTTAGAAAAATTCAATTGTTATATTATACACTCCTACTCAAACAGAAAAAGTAGATTTTATCAAGTTATTGTCAGAGAAAATGGAGTGAAAAAATAGAACATATTTATCAAGTATTATGCTGCTACTGATTCAGGCCCTGCTCTTGAGAACATCAGGAAGGAATGATAAAGAGCAACACAAGGATCCTGTGTGCCAGGAAGATGAACCAGTGAGAAAGAAAAGCCAAGTTAAAAATTAAAGATATAAAACAAGTAGCTCTTTCATTTAAAGAGTGTTTTCCACCATAATCTTCCTTATTATGCAAGCAGTGGCAGAGAACTGTTAACTAAGGTATGCAATGTACTTGTAAGTACAATTATCACAATTCAGTCTCATCCTAAGAAATGCTCCCGATGTCATTACACAATATCTAGGTTCAGTAACTATGGGGTTTGTAGATGTTAAAATGCATTTTGTACAAGATATTCATTTTTTTTTTTATGAGGTTCCTGGAGGAATGTTAGCTTCAAGGTTTGCAGTCACATATATGGAAAAGGATCACTTTTACATTTCAGAAGTTCTGTTCACTACCTCATAGCTACTAAAGAATAACTAGTAGGGTAGCTGTAGGAAAGCTACCATCCACCTATAATGATGAGATATACACTGATAGTCAGTTGTATGATATATACTCTTGGGATAATAAAAAAAATAAGTCAGGATAGTTCTTATATTTTAAGGCTATTTTGTTTGAGGACCAGATAACCAATCGAGAGAATTAATAGGAACTAGAACTGGAAGGGATCTCTTTTTAATTAAGAAAAAAATCAGGTATAGAAAAATAATAAAGCTAATGATTGTGCCAAGATTATAACTTAAATCTCCTGTCAACTGAGCAACTTTTGAAAACTGTACTACATTGTCTATAACTCAGGAAAGAATATATAATTTCTGATTCACCTGCTTTGTCTTTTTGCCTCTTTTTTGCCCCTAATATATTTGTATAGTGCAGTGTGGACTGAATGCAAAAGAAGTTAGAGATTTGAAATCAGGCATGTTTTGGGGTTTCATCCTACCTTTGCCACATTTTAGATATAAGATATGTGGGGAGTCATTTTTCCTTCAGTAGATATATTAGTTTGCTATTGCTGCATATCTAAATCACTACAGATTTTACAGCTTAAAGCAACACAGTTCTATAGGATAGAAGTCTGGGCAGGCTCAACTGTTTTTTCTCCTTAGGGTCTCAAAAGACGGAAATCAGGTACTGATCAAACTGGGCTCTTATCTAGAGGCCCTAGGGAGAAATTGGTTTCTAAACTCATTCAGGTTGTTGACAGAAGTCAGTTCCTTACACTGTAGGTCCAACATCTCCATTTCCTTGCTGTGTGTCAGCCATGCCCATTCTTTAAAGGTAAACTACATGCCTTCGAAAGTAGTCCCCTCTATCATCAGTGCCAGCAAGGAGAGGTCAAGTCTTCTTCACAGTCTGAATCTCTTCGACTTCCCATTTTACTCATCAGCTGGAGAAAACTTCATGTTCTTAAAGTGTTCATGTAATAAAAACTAGGTCCATCCGGATAATCTCTCTTTCTCCATATAATTTAACCAATCATGGAACTGATATCTCATCAAAATCATAGATTTCACTCACATTCAAAGTAGAAAAGATTATTCTAAGACATTTTTAGGGAGTCATTCCTAAAATTATGCCTATCACAAGATCCTATGTTTTTATCTGCAAAAATTGAGTTTATGTCTACCACACATGGTTGTTGGCAGTAGTAAAAGAGATAATATTTAAAATCCTGATACAACATAAGTAATGAAATTACTATTTTAGTAAATATTTGACTCTCAAGGAAGCCTATTTCATTTATAAACAAGAGCATATGTTAGAACATTCTTTCTATATTAACCTAAAATCATTGCCTATAATTTACCTCTACTTTTGAAGTCAAAGAGATTATGTAAAAATTTCCATTCATATTCATTCATTGTGTGGCACTGAATCAGCATTGATAGCAATCTGATTCCATGCCAGGCATTCTATTTAGTGAACAAAAACAGTATCTCCCTGCCTTCTTTAAGATTACATTCTAGAAGGAAGTTATACATTAATTAATGAATCACACAAATATATGTAAAATTAAAATAATGAAAAAATACCATTAAGGGAAGATTAATTAATGCTACGAAAGCATCTATTAGAGTAATTCTTAGATGTCAGGAGAGGGCCTTTCCTGAAGAAGTAACTTAAAATGGTAGAGAGTGGTAGAAAGTGAACAGGAGATAAATGGGCTTTTCAGAAATAAGCATAGGTCGATAAGAGACAGAAATAAGATCAAAATAGCTGGAGGACATAAAATCAGAGGAAAGATGCAGATTAGATTGCAAAAGTATGCAGAAACATTGTGGGATTTGTGATAGATAGAATAACTGAAAGCTATTAAAGTTTTTTGAATATAGAGGTAAAATAATAGATATTGGCTGTGAAAATTGCTCAGTTACTATGCAGATAAAGATACATAAGCTCCAAAGTAATTTAAAAGACCAAGTCTATATAAAAGAGTATCAGACAAGGTTGGTGATAGTAGAGACGGAAAGACATGGTTTGTTTTGAGTTCTCTAGGTTATCAACCAACATAACTTTGTTGTGAATTGGATATGGTAAGGGGGTTGAGGAGGATATTAGGAATGTTTTTAAGATTCCTGGTTAGAAAAATGGATGATTTCTGTGTCTTTCACTGTTTTGAGTTCAAAACTCAACAGTTCTTAAGTTGCTGATACTGAGGTGTCTTCGCAACATCCAAAAGGATAAACCAGTTAGGCTCTTTACCAGGATCTGGCATTCAGAAAAGACGCAAGGACTTGAGACAGCAACATGTAAATAACTGCACATAGATGGAAACTGTGGATGGATATAGAATGAATGGAGAAATGTGCATAGGGTGATGCCTAAAGGAACTTTAGGAGTTAATAACTGGGAAGAGGTGACTGAGCCTGCAAAGGAGCAGATAGATCCAAAAAGTGGCAGAGTTGAATGGAGGTAAGAATGAGGTAAAACAAAACAAAACAATCCAGAAAGAGGGAATGATCAAATGATGAAGTAAGATGAAAATTTAAAAATACTCAGAACTTTTTCAGAAGGAGGTAATTGGTAAATTTGGGAGAACTGATTAATGAGAGAAATGGTGGCTGAAGCCAAAGATTTCTGATAATCACCAGAAACTAAGAGAGAGTCATGGAACAGATTCTTCTCTAGAACTTTCAGAAAGCATAGCCATCCTGAAACCATGTTTTCAGATTTCTAGCCACAAGAACTATAATAGAACAAATTTCAGTTATTTCAAATCACCCAGTTTGTGGTACTGTTATAGCAGCCCTAGGACACTGACATAGAAGATTTAAGATAGAGTAGACCTGGAGAGATAAATGAAAAGATTTTTGTTTCTTGCTTGTTTACATTATTTGAAACGAGAGAGACACAAAGGTATTTTATACCAGTGCTTAGAGTTCAGCTGATTATATTATATCCCTTCTAAATCTAAAGAACCTCTCATATAATATTTTCAAGTACTCACATTATCTTGACTTTTAAACTCCGGATGCACTTGACTCTGTCACTGAGACTCTTTCTTTGACAACCAATATTCTTCCCCTTGAAACATCTTCCTTTATTAATAAAGCCTCTATAAAGAAGCCATATTATTTTATGTCTAAGTCTGTCTGTTCAGGCTGTCATAACAAAATACCATAGATCCAGTGGCTTAAACAACAGAAATTTATTTTCCCACATTTCTGGAGGTTGTAAGTGTGAAATCAAGATGCCAGCAATGGTAGGGTTCTGGTGAAAGCTCTCTTCCAGGCTTGTAGATGGTCACCATCTTGCTGTGTCCTTACATGGCAGAGAGAGAGAGAGATCAAGCTTTCTGGTACCTCTTACAAGGGACCAAGTTCCTCATAAGGGTGGGGCCCTGATCACCCCATCTAAACCTAATTGAAATCTGTAGAAACAATGCGGTCTATATCATTCTATTATGCCATGAATATACAGTCCAACTTCAACTCCTAATTCTATTTCATGTGTGCTTCTAATATAAAATATAGATATCTTAGAGATATCTTATATTAGACCTTAGATGTCTTATATCTATCTATATGCAATACATTATAATATATAATGTATAAATATAAATAATATAATACATATTTAATATACATAAAAATAAATATGTGATATTTAAAATAAATAAATATTTATTTATTTATGGAGTATCTGTATACGGTTAGGTTTGGATCTAAGTGCGGAACTGTTCATTTATTTATGTTAAGTTGAATTACCCTGGTCTGTTTTCTCAGCCAGAAGGTCTTTTGATTTTCAAAAAATTTTTAAAGTTTATTTATTGATTTAAGCAATCTCTGCACCCAACATTGGGCTCGAACTCACAAACCCAAGATCAAGAGTCACAAACTCTTCTGACTGAGCCAGCCAGGCACTCCAAGTGTCTTTTAAATTTTACTTATTTTTCCCTGAACACTATCAGTCTTTCCAGTTTGGGGCATTTCATTTAAAATACATGAATCAAAAGTTGAAAGAACTAAAATTTTTTAAAAGGCATATACAGCTGGAGATTTTAAAGCCCCTCTTTCAAATTGAAAGAAAAATAGATGATAAAAGCAGTAAGAGTAGAGTGGATTTGAATAATCTATCAACCAAACCATTCCAACTGAAATTATATAGAGCATTATATCCAACAACATTGTAATATACATTCCCTCCAAGTGAGCATATAACATCCACAAAGGTAGACATTGAGCTTGAAGATATAGCAATAAGAACTATGCAACTATGCTAAGTGGAGAAAAGCTATGAGTACAGAAGGGGAAAACGATAAAAAAGAGAACAGAGTTTGGGAGACCCATGGGAAGATATCATGTGTCTCAGACATGTGCCCTCATATTATGAGTGCTAGAATAAAGCAGGAAACAGAAACAAGCTGTTGAATAAATAATGCCAATAATTTTTCCAAATTTGATTAAAGTTAGGCAAAAATGATTCTATGAGCTCATCAAACCCCTAACCGAAGAATAAACAAAAGGAATATCACACCAAAGAAGAGCATAATGGAATTGCTGAGTTCTAGTGATAAGAAAATATTTGAAAGAATATCAATAAGAAAGACACTACGAAGTATACGTGGAGTGGGATGGCAGAATAGGAAACCCCAGACTCTCCATCCTCCCATGGATACACTTTTTTAATATCGACACATGGATCAATTCTGTGAGAAATCCAGACACTGGTAGAAAGGCTCCTCTACCCTGGGTGAGTGAAAATCCAGTCACATCAAAACTGGTAGGAAAAGATAAGACATTCTCTTGCTATAACACCCAATCTCAGCACATTGCCACACATATAATCAGGAGGGAAACCCCCAGCTCCCAGTTTCTTTCCGAAGAGTGAAGGAGTTGGACCACACATCTAGTGCCCTGACGTTTCTGGCTCTTACACAAAGGATGGTGATCTATATCTCCTGTCCTGGATTGCTGATGGAGTCTGTCCTACACTAGTCTCCTGGGGGCTACAGAAAAAAAAAAAAAAAGCCATAACTTGCACTAGTGTTTAGGCACTTCCACACCTCCCCCTGCCCCAGCCCAGTGCAGAGCAAGTGCGCAGTAAGTCCCTGCTCTTGGCTTTTCCCTAGGAGAGAAAGAGTTGAACTATACCTCCAATGCCCGAACATTTTTGAGGGCTGCCTAAAGGACCAGCTTCTGTTCCGTCTTGGAGTGGTGATGGGAACTGGCATACTTAAGTCACCTATGTACCAGTGAAAACAAAGACGGTAGTCTGACCTAGCATGAAACTAGTCACCATAATCCCTCCTTCTTATTTAATGTAAAGCAAACAAGTGAAAAAAATCCCAAATCTCAGTTTCGCCCTGGGGAAGGAAAGAACTGGAAAAGTGTCCAAAGATCCAACTTCTCTGGGGATACCCGAGGAATTGGCTTTTGGTATTGTATTTAAAAACTAATTTCCAAGCCCGAAGTCACTTAGAATTTCCTGGTTTTTTTTTTTTTTTCTAGAAATATTATAGTTTTGCATTTTACATTTTGGTGTATAATCCTTCTTGAGTTAATGTTTATGAAATTAAGGTTTGTGTCTAGATTCTTTCTTTCTCTCACCCCCCTCTCTTTTGCATGTGGATGTCCACATGTTCTAGAATCATTTGCTGAAAAGAGTATCCTTCTTTTATTGTATTGCCTTTGCTCTTTGTCAAAGATCAGTTAACTATATTTATGTGGCCTATTTCAGAGTTCTCTATTTCTTCCATTCATCTGTTTGTCTATATTTCCACCAATAATACCACGCTATCTTCATTGCTGTGACTTTAGAGTGAATCGTAAAGTTGAGTAGTAGAAGTCCTCTGATTTCATTTTTCTTTAATAGTGTGTTAGCTATTCCGTCTTTTGCCATTCTATAGAAACTTTCGATTCAGTTTGTTGATATGCACAAAACAACTTCTCAGGATTTTGACTGAGATTGCATTTAATCTATAGATCAAGTTGGGAATAACTACATGCCTGACACTCCTGTCTATGAAATAAGGTTTCTCTCTACTTAGATCTTTTTTATTTCATCAGAGTTTTGTAGTTTTTATTCATACAAATTTTTTACATATTTTGTTAAATTTATACCTAAGTATTTCATTTGGGGTGTTAATATAAATAATATTGTGTTTTTAACATCAAGTTCAATTTTTCATTGATAGTATATAAAATGGCAATAGGATTTTTATCTTAAACTTGTTGCCTGTAAGCTTGCTATGATAGCTCTCAGTTCCAGGATCTTTTGTTGTTTTGTTGATTCTTTGGGATTTTCTATGTAGAAAATCATACATCTGAGGACAAAGATACTTTTTTTTTTAAAGATTTAATTTATCCATTTGAGAGAGAAAGAGAGCATGAGTGGGGTGTAGGGGCAGAAGGAAGAGGGAGAAGCAGACTCCCCACTGAGCAGGGTTTAACCCCAGGACCCTGAGATCACAACCCAAGCCTACAGACAGACATTTTACTGATTGAGCCACCCAGGTGCCCCTAAAGATACTTTTATTCCTTTCTTACCTCTTCTTTCCTTTTCTTGCTTATTGCATTAGACAGGATATCCAGTCAGATGTGGAAAAACATTCAGTTACTGCCTATTAAGTATAGCATGAACTGTAGGTTTGTTGTAGAAATGTTTTTATCTAATGGAGAAGGTTCACCTTTATTCCTACTGACTGAGGTGTTTTTTTTTGTTTTTGTTTTTTTCTGTTTGTTGGTTTTTGTTTTTAATGAATGTGTATTGAAATTGCTTTTTTTCTGCATCTATTAATTGGATCATATTATTTTTCTTCTTTAACTTGTTGATGTGATTAATTCCATTAATTGATTTTTGAATATTTAACTAGCCTTGAACACATGGAGTAATTTCCACTTTGTTAGACTGATTTTGCTAATGTTTTTGAGGATTTTTTAATCTGCATTTATAAGTGATTCTGGCCTTTAGTTTTCCCATGCCTTTATATGGTTTTGGTGTGAGGGTAATGCTAACCTCATATGAGTTAGGAAGAGTTCCCTCTGCTTGTACTTTCCAGAAGATTTTAGGGAGAATTTGTACAATTTCTTCCTTAAATATTTAGAATTCACCAGTGAAACTATCTGGGGTGTGTGTGTGTGTGTGTGTGTGTGTGTGTTTGGAAGGTTATTAATTGGATTCAATTCCTTTAATAGATACAGAACTGTTCATATTATCTATTTCCCCTAGTACCAGCTTTAGTAGACTGTATTTTTTAAGGAAATGGTCCATTTCATCTACATTATCAAATTTGTGGGCACAGAGTTCTTCATAATTTATTTTCCTTTTAATGTTCATGGAATAAGTAGTGACCATCCCTCTTTCATTTCAGATATTAGTAATTTGACTGAGGATTCTATTTTTTTTTTCTTGTTTAGCCTGGCTAAAGTTTTATCAATTTTACGATATTTTCAAAGGACAAGCTTTTGGTTTCATTGGTTTCTCTGTTGTTTGCCTGTTGTAAGTTTCAATGACATTTGATTCATCTTTTAATATATCTCTTTTTTACTTGAATCAGATTCATATTAATCTTTCTCTAGTTCCCTAAAGTGGAAGCTTAGATTTTACATCTTTCTTTTCTAGTGTATGTACTCAATGCTATAAATTTCCCTCAAAGTACTACTTTCAGTGCATGACAAATTTTAGTAGGATGCATTTTCATTTGGTTCAATGAATTTTTGAAATTCTCTTGAGACTTATTTGAATCATGTATTATTTAGAAGTGTGTTGTTTAATGTCCAAATATTTAAAAAATCTCCAGCTATATTTCTGTTATTAACTTCTAGTTTAATTCATTGTAATCTGAGATTATACTTGGTATGATTTCTATTCTTTTTAAATTTGTGAGGGTACATGTAATGCCCCAGAAATTTGTAAATGCTGGTGAATGCTCCATGTGAGTTAGAGGAAATTTTACATTGTGCTGTTTTGGGGTGAAATATTCTATAAATTTCAACTAAATCCAGTTCATTGATGTTACTGTTCTATTTTTCGTTGTAGTCTAACTGATTTTCTGCCTGTTGGATCTGTAAATTACTGACAGATGTGTTGAAGTCTCCAACTATAATAATGGGTTCATCTATTTCTCCTCTAGTTCTCTTAGTTTTAGCCTTACATTTTAATGTTTTACTGTTAAGTGCATACAAATTCAGGACTTTGGTGTCTTAACCATAGTTATTGTAAAATTTCTGTTCAATAGATCCAGTACCTAAAGTAATCTCTGAGTCTGATTCTGGTGATTGTTATGACTCTTTTAACATTTTGCAATGCTTTCCTTTTTTAAATTCAATTTAGTTAAAATATAGTGTAATATTAGTTTCAGGGGTAGAATTTAGTGATTCATCACTTACATATAACACCCAGTGGTCATTATATCAAGTGCCCTCCTTAATGCCCATCACCCAATTACCCCATTCCCCCCCACCTCCCCTACCGCAACCCTCAGTTTATTTCCTACAGTTAGTCTCTTATGGTTTGCCTCCTTCTCTGTTTTTATATTATTTTTTATTTTTCCTTCCTTTCCCTATGTTTCATGTTTTGTTTCTTAAATTCCACATATGAGTGAAATCATATAGTATCCTTTTTACTGACGATTGTCTTTATTTTGAAGTTCGCTTTAGCCAAAATTAATATAGCCACTCCAGCTTTCCTTTGGTGTTAACACAGCATATCTTTCTCCAGTTCTTTACATTAGTATACCTGTGTCTTTATATTTATTTATTTATTTTATTTTTATTTTTATTTTTTTTTTAAAGATTTTATTTATTTATTTGAGAGAGAGAATGAGAGACAGAGAGCACGAGAGGGAATAGGGCAGAGGGAGAAGCAGACCCCCCGCCGAGCAGGGAGCCCGATGCGGGACTCGATCCCGGGACTCCAGGATCATGACCTGAGCCGAAGGCAGTCGCTTAACCAACTGAGCCACCCAGGCGCCCCCTGTGTCTTTATATTTATAATGGGTTTCTTATAAACAACATGCAGTTGGAGCTTGGATGGTCATTCGTTTGTTTTTAATCCACACTGACAGTCTATGTCTTTTAATTGGTAAATTTAGACCATTCGCATTTGAGGTCAGTAGTAATCTAAGTGGAATAATACAGAATTTGGAGTTTTTAAAAAAATTATTATGGTTTTCTTTATTTTTAATAAACTTCCTTCATTCATTTATTTTTTGCCTTCTATGAATCTAGTAGAGCATTTTATATAATTCCATTTTATCTCCTCTTTGAGCATATTATGCTTTTAAAAAAATAGTGGTTTCCCTAGAGCTTACAAATACATTTACAATAATCTAAGTCCACTTTCAAATAATATTATACTGTTTCAAGTTATTTGATGGACCTCAAAACAGAGTATTCCTAATTCCTCCCTCCCATCACTTATAATATTGATGCCATTCATTTCACTTATCCATAATGTACATAATACGCTTTTGTACTATTATTTTGAACACTTATCTATTAGGTTAGTTAGGAAACAGAAAAGATTTTGTTGTAACTCCATTTATTTATTCTCTAATGCTTTTCCTTCTTGATGTAGATCTGAGTTTTTGACCTATATCATTTTTTAAAATTTAATTTTATTATGTAATGTTAATCATCATACATTACATCATTAGTTTTTGATGTAGTGCTCCATGATTCATTGTTTGCGTATAACACCCAGTGCTCCATTCAATACGTGCCCTCTTTAATACCCATCACTGGGCTAACTGATCCCCCCACCCCCCTCCCCTCTAGAACCCTCAGTTTGTTTCTCAGAGTCCATAGTCTCTCATGGTTCATCTCCCCCTCTGATTTCCCCTCCTTCATTTTTCCCTTCCTACTTTTTTTTTTCTTTAACATATAATGTATTATTTGTTTCAGAGGTACAGGTCTGTGAGTCAACAGTGACCTATATAATTTTTGCCTCTGAAGAATTTAATATTGCTTGCAAAGTGGGTCTAATGGTGACAAATTCCCTTTTTCTGTTGTTTATAAATCTTTATTTCTTCTTAACTCTTGACAGATAATTTTGCTGGACACTGAATTCTAGCTTGATATTTTTCTTTCAACACTTTAAGTATTTTACTCCACACTCTTTTTGCTTGCATGATTTCTGATGAGACATCAATGTAATTCTTAATCCCTGTTCCTCTATTGGTAAGGTAGTGCTTTATTCCTCCTCTGCCTTTTTAAAATGAAGTGTATCTTTTCAAAGAATTTATCTTTGTCTTTGGTTTCCTATATAGGCCTCTGCACCCATTAAGCTGTGGTCCTTTGTATTCACCAATTTCTGGTGTGGTTTTGGAGTGATGATTTCCCCGTGGCTTCAATTTTCTGATGGATCTAAGAAGAGTTTTTTTTCAGTTTGTTGTTTTATTTGTGGTGGTGGTGGTAATGTTTTGAAAATAGCAGTGATGACTTCCAAGCTCATTATATGTCAGAGAAGATATAAAAATTCCTGATGTTGCTTAACATTTCTAGACCTTATGTTAAACTTTTTCTTATTTCTAGATGTCTGCTATAATTGTCCATCTACTCACTTATCTCATTCTCCATTTCCACTAGATCTTCTAACATACTTATTCTAAATTTTAATATTCTAAAATTAAATATTAATATTAATCATGCTGTTTAGTAATTCCAACATCTAAGGTCATTTCTGAGTCTGGTTCTGTTGATTACTTTGCTTTTTGACAATTTTTTTTTAAGTTGATCTTTTTGTGTCTCCTTGTTTTGTTTAAATTGAATAACAGACATTGGTATGGAATGGTAGAGACCAAGTTGAACACTACTTATGATTGGATATGGGCATACCTCCTCTTTCATCAGGACATTAGTATGAGCAGTTGAGTGAATCTAGTCAAAAGTTTGCTTTTGTTCTTGTGCCACAAGCTTCACATTTGTCTAGCATTGGGCTTCCATTGCCTTGTGCCTCATTTAGGGGTTGGTGGTCTGGAGGATTTTTCTCAGTTTCACTGTACCATCATCAGCTTTGGCTATTTCCACATGTCTACACCACAGGAGACTTTCTGTGTACTCCTTTCCCTCCTCCAGTGTACACTGTTGTGGGTTTTTACTTGCTACTATGTTTGTGGTGGGGATGGCAGTTTTTGTATTCTGGTCTAACCTCAGACTTAGACAAAGCCTGTATGCCTAGTTCTAGGAATGTGTTATTATTAAATAAAAAATGTGTTTATTTATTTATTTATTTTTTTTTTAAAAGATTTTTATTTATTTATTTGACAGAGAGAGAGACAGCGAGAGCAGGAACACAAGCAGGGGGAGTGGGAGAGGGAGAAGCAGGCTTCCTGCCGAGCAAGGAGCCCGATGCGGGACTCGATCCCAGGACCCTGGGATCATGACCTGAGCTGAAGGCAGACGCTTAATGACTGAGCCACCCAGGCGCCCAAAAATGTGTTTATTTAAAAAAAGTGTGTTTCTCTGCTAGTATCAATCAACCCACAAGCCATTAAAATCACATGGGAAATTTTTAATACTGACACTTAACTTACAACCTTAGAGATTCTGATGTAAATAATTGGAGCATGACTCCTGGCATTTATATGTCTTGAATCCTTCCTGGGTATTGGATTATTGTAGTAGTATTGTTGAAAGCAAAGAAACAGACACCTTTCTAATACCCAGCCCTATAAATCTTATCTCCCAAATCAGCCTCAAATGCTGATATTTATTTCCGTTCTACAAGACCACTGCTGTCCATATGACACTTATCTTCCTACGCTTTAGTTTAGAAACTATCCCTTGGTAGAAAGTTGGCTTGAATATGAAGATCATCTTGTGTGTTTCCCATCTGTCATGCATCATAGCCCTGAACAATCTGTAGTTCAAATGAAAAGAGTTGCTTTACATATTTCACAAACTTTCTATGTGTTTACAGCAGAAGGGTAGGTCCAATATCTGTTTCTCAGTTGGAAGCAAGAGTTCTTATTACTGATTACAGGTCAAATATAAAATCTATCAAAATGAGATTTTGCCATATGGGAGGACAAGTTCTCATGATCTTATGCACTATCCAATGGCAAAATTCTCTTTTTATATTTATAATGGATTTATCCATTCACATGACAAATTTGGAGCTAAACTGGCACTATTGCTATTGAAAAGGCAAACAAAAATATTTTTCAAGAAGTGCAGAAATGCTATAACTTCTAATGAACTCTTCTGAGAGTGAGAAATTTGTTTGAGTTGACTCAGGTTAATAAAGTGATATGAAGATATGAAAATATTCTGAAGACCCCATATTTTCAATCTTAGAATGTTGGTGACTTTATCAGAATTTATTCACATGTTCAAAAACCAGTTATTGATATTGTCTACTGTGTGCTAGGGATGTTTCTAGGTTGTGAACCAAAACATCTCTCTGGTAGCACCTGGGTGGCTCAGTCAGTTAAATATCTGCCTTGGGCTCAGGTCATGATCCCAGGGTCCTGGGATAGAGCCCTGCATTAGGCTCCCTGTTCCAAGGGGATTCTGCTTCTCCCTCTCCCTCTGCCTGCTGCTTCCCCTGCTTGTGCTCTCTTTCTCTCTGTCAAATAAATAAATAAAATCTTAAAAACAAAATGAAACAAAACAAAACCATCTCTCTGTTCTCGAGGAGCTTAAATTACAATGTTTGGAGATAGAAAATACCGAAATATATAGGCTAACAATATTCAGATTATGGTAAGCACTGTGAAGGAAATAAAAGATTATATAATAGATATTAAGTTCATTTACAGATAGGTTAATTCTATATGAAGGACCTTCAGAGAAGGTGATATTTGATCTGCTATCTAAAGAAGTCAATCATGTGGAAGCAAATGGGAAAGCATTCCAGGCAGACAAGAAAGAAAAGATAAAGTGTTTTCTGTATAAAGAATGATTTTGAGATGTGTTTCAGGACACAAACCAGCAAAACATAAACAAAGTTTAATGTAGATGGAAATAGGAAATGCAGATATTTATTTATTTTCCTTTTTCAAAGATTTATTTATTTATTTGAGAGAAATAGAGCATGTACGTGAGTGGGGGGAGGGGCAAAAGGAGAGGGAGGGAATCTCAAGCAGATTTCCTGCTGAGCCCAGAGCCCAACACAGGGCTTGATCTCATGACCCTGAGATTATGACCTGAGCCAAAATCACGAGTTGGACACTTAACCTTTTGAGCCACCCAGGTGCCCCAGAAATGGAGATATTTAAAAACCAATTAGTGTCCAAATCATATGGATCTTTAGACCATCTTATGGAATTATCTATTATTATAATCATAATGGAAAAATTATTAAGGGTTTCAAGTGCAGGAGTAATTTATTATTATATATATTTTAAAATTATGTTCATTTTGATATCCTGAAAAAGGAGGGTGAGGATATAGAAGCACAGATACCAGTTAGGATTATAGATTTGAAGGCTCAATGAAATATAATGGTAGCTTAGACTGATGTGGTTGTAGTACAGGAAGTAAGTGGACTAAGTGAGAAATATTTTGATGTGCAAACTAATAGGACTTTGTAATGGACTGGATGTGAGCATGAGAGAAATATTTGTATCATATATGGCACCCGGTTTTGTGTCTGGAGTTTGTGATGGAGGCTTTTACTAAGGTGGGATATAAGTGAGGCAGAATTACAAACAAACAAACAAACAAGATATATATATATAACAGATGGTTTGAGATTCTCATTAAGTAGTCAATTAAAGATATTAAGTAAGAGGCTATCATGTATCAACAGAAAACAATTTGGTTTTGTTCCTCTGTTAAATTATTTATTTTAATCTTACTTTTATTATCATACCGCATTTAGCAAACTGCCTAGCTCTTGTATTCCAGTCTTTGAATGCTCATGAAAATACATGACATCAGTGTGGCAAAACCATAATATTTAATCAAATCTTTGTCATACATACTTAGAATTTATTTACAAAGTAGGCACGTTAAGGAAATTTGGCTCTTTCTCTTTTGGGGGACACAATTATTTTCTTGTTAATTAAATGCATCTAGGGGAATAAGATATTGGGATTGTCTCTCTTAGAACTTGGGATCTGTTTCACCCACCAGAATTGTTTGAGAGTCACTTTATAAAGTAGAGATATGAAAGTGAATAGCTCATCAGTTTTTTATTTCCTTTTAACATACCAATATAGGCCATGTTTCTCTATGGTTTATTATTTATTCAGTAACCTTTAAAATATTTAAAGCAATAGAATTTTCCTTCCTTAACTGAAGGAATGTTAAATATACTCAAAAGGTTCATGATTAGGTATAATTACCATGCTTCTCAAGCTGTGTTTGCCATTTTTACTTATATTTTTCTGATACTAGATTTTTCTCATTGAGTCATGCTATTAGATCATATTTATAGTTTTACTTTATAATAAGATATCATGTTTGTATAAAATATATCTTTAAAGATTAAAATTATGATTTTTTTCAATGACAAATTCTATTATACAATAAATATTTTAAAGTGGCTCTACTGTACTGAGAATGTTAACTTTCCTGTTTCAATAAAATCAACAGATGCATAACATTAAAAGCTATAAAACAGAAAAATGATTTGAAAATGGTTAATTAATATTTAAATAATTAGTCTATCATCTTCAAGTTCCAGAAGTTTATATATGACGGAATACATAGGTGAGTTTACTTTCTTGGTAGAGGATTCAGATGGAAGTTACAAAAGTAGATAAAGTTTGGAAAAGGAGAAGAATTTACTATGAATAAATCAATTTAGAATATAGCTATCATTCAATAAGTGTCAATCAAAGCCAGATACTTAATTGGAGGCATAGAAATACCAAAGAGACCATATGTCATATTTTATTTTCAGCTTTAGATGACTGATTTCTTAGGAACTTATAATTAAGATGACAGACTTTTTTTTTTTTTTTGGTTTGTTTTTACCTTAAGTTTCTGCAGATTGAGTTACATGGTTTAGAAAATGTCACACCTAGGGACGCCTGGGTGGTTCAGTCACTTAAGCAGCTGCCTTCAGCTCGGATCATGATCCCAGGGTCCTGAGATTGAGTCCCACATCAGGCTCCTTGCTCAGCAGGGAGCCTGCTTCTCCCCTGCCTGCCACTCCCCTCCTTGTGCTTGCTCTCTCCCTCTCTTTCTCTGTGTCAAATAAATAAAAATCTTAAAAAAAAAAAAGAAAAGAAAAGAAAAAGAAAATGCCACACCTGGATAACAGTCCCAAATCTTCTATGAGCCTTTAGACCTCAGACAACTTATCTAAATTTGGCCTGTCTTCTCAACTATAAGCTGAAATAATGCCTAAGACAGATTACTGAAATAGCATATGACAAGGGTTTTGGCCCACAGTAGGAACTCACAAACTCTCAGTCCCTTTCCTCCTGCTTTTCTCAACCTAGCAGTCAAGTCATCTCAGGACAGGTAGATCAAGTCTGCTCAGCCTTCTGAACAACAGATGTGATTGTCAACAAAATCTGGAGGCTTTCCCTCCCTTCTCTTATTTATGTTCTATAGAGTTCTCTATAAAGGCTTGTTTGCTTGGCACGGTTTTGTTATCTTTGAAGGCAGGAGCTGTTTCTTAGATGTCATTTCCATTATTATAGTATGTAGTCCAACATTCACTTAGTGAAGTTGAGCTTGTTTCATCTCTGAATTTTTTGTTTAAGACACTTAAAGTGTTTAAGACACTTAAACTTCTTTGGAGTTTCCAGAAATTTCCTACTAGGAAAGCAGATAAAATTAAATCCTACTTTTGAAAACATGCATTCAGACTAAGTGGTTTGTAATTATTTGTGTACATTTCCTGGTCTTTTATCTCCAATTAACATTTGTCACACAATGAACTTTCATTAGACAATTGTCATCATTAGACAAGCTTTACTAAAAGCATCAATTCTGATTTCATTTATTTAATAAAACCCTGTGGTTAATTAATATCCCTGTGTACATTTCAGAAGACACTCTAATACCATGTATTATTCTAAGACCCATATTATATATAAAGAAAAATTGAATATTTCAAAAACTTCGAAAGATTGCCTGTTTTAAAATGTGTAAATACTATCATTTTTATCTTAATTGAATCACATTTTTAAGTTTTTTTTTTTTTTAAATCACTCTAAGAGGCTTAGTCGGTTAAGCATCCAACTCTTGATTTCAGCTCAGGTCATGATCTCAGGGTTGTGGGTTCAAGCCTGTGTCAGGGCTCTGTGCTCAGCAGGGAGTCTGCTTGAGACTGTCTCTTCCCCTTTGCCCCTTCCCCCACTCGTACTCTCTCGAAATAAATAAATTTTAAAAAAACACTTTAAGTTTTTTGATGTTACTATAGCAGTCTCCCCTTATTCTTGGTGGGTATATTCCAAGACCCCCAGTAGATGCCTGAAACCCTGGCTAGTACTGAACTCTCTATATATGTTTTCTCCTATACATATGTATTAACTATGATAAAGTTTAAAGTAAGAGATATAACTAATAATAAATTGGACAGCTATAACAATATAGTATAATAAAAGTTATGTAAATATGGTCTCATTCCCTCTCTCTGAAAATATCTTATTGTACTTACCCTTTTTGTGATGATGTGCGATGACAAAATGTCTGCATGATAAGATGAAGTGAGGTTCACTGAATAATATGACGATTGTGGCATAGCATTAGGCTACTATTGATCTGACAATACATCAGATAATATGTTAGAGAAAAAGGGGATAGTGGTAGAACAGATTGTGTAAGGACTTGAGAGCTAGGTTAAGGAGTTTTGATCTTATCCAACAAACAAACAAACAAAAAGTCCATTGAAGTATTTTACACAGGGAGCTATAAGATCTGATTTTTACGTAGGGCCATTCTATAAAAAAATTATTGCAAAAGGCCAAGAATGGAAGCAAGGAAATTGACTGAGAACATCACTTTAGTAGTCTAAGAGAGATTCAGTAATCCAGGAGAGGAGAATTGAGGGAAACTGTGGAGAATTGTAGGGAATTGTGAAACTCCCTTGAGTGACAGAAACATCCTATACCTAACAGGTGTATGTTTGACAATATAGTTATATACTTTATAAGTAAATAAATATAAAATATTAATATAACATGTTCTAATTACATATATAAATGTAATAATATATTTATTTATATAAGTATAATGCAAGAAAATATAAAACCAGAAACTCATGCCTTTATCCTATATCTATTCAAGCAGAAAATAAAAATGATGAGGAAGAGGAATTGATGTGAGTGAATTTTTTTAATATTCCAGGATACTATCTTCTAAAAATAGCTATTGGAAAAGATATAGGGTGGTTCTTAGGATAGTGGGGACTCATGTTTCATATATCTCAAATTACTGAAGAACAATAAACAAGTACAGCAAGATTTTTGTCTCAAAAGACCCATCCTGACTGATCAATGGCTTTTTGATCACAGGAGTTTCAGGTGCTTTTAGACACAAACTACTGTGATTACTCTGGAGTCTGTGTCACCTTTAGCTCAGTTCCATATTTGAACTGATGTATGTTGGGTCAGGAGAGTTGAACAGGTTTAGTAGGTTGAATAGGCTTAGTAGATCCAGGGAAATGGAATTGAGAAGTTATTTTTGTTTTAATTGGACAAATAAGTGTAATGTTCCTAATTCTAAACACGTTCCTATAGAGACTCTAATGCATGGTTTGATGAGATTTTTTTCCCCTATCTCTTTCCTGAATGCTTCATACATGCAAAAAAATCCCCCTTTTGGTCATGGGGTAGAGAACATCCACACGTCTACTTAATTTATCCTTTGTAAAGATTAGATGGGCATCATGGAACTGAAGTTAAAGGTTTCTAAGTGATCAGAATCAACACATGTTTTCTTTTAGACCCGAGATTAATATTATATTCATATAACTCCTTAGACAAAATTTAAAAGAATATCTTAGGGAGAAAAATGTTATCTTTCCTCCACTCTTCCTCCTTAGAGAGGGCAAAAAAGTAAAAGAACTCTTGTGAGTTGACTAAATAAAGGTGTAACTACCTTCACATTCTCAGAGCCAAGATTCACTTTAAAAGCAAACATCAATACAATGTCAAAAACCTAATCGCCATTTCAAATACTGTACAAATGTTACAAATATATGTTGGCTTTGTTTTACTCCTCTTTGGGGTAGGTGAGTTTTTGTGAGTGTAAGCATTTTCCTGAATGGAAATTTTTTTTAGGAAATTTAAATCGTAAATGTTTAAAGGTACAAAGTGTCTTTCCATTACACCTCTAAAGGATAAGCAAGTCAAGTGATGACAAACAAGAGTTTGAGAGACAAAGGATGATTTATTTGCCAATAAAATGGCTGGAATCTGCTGGAAGGTGAATGCAAAAGTTTTCATCCAGGAATAGACAGAATTCTGGACAAGGACAGCAAATGAAGAGAGTGGAGGTTTTGAGAATGGGGAATCTTTTCTTTATGGTCCTCTGAAATTCTGGTGGTGGCAAACTCAAATGCATGCAGTGGTCAAGTAAGCAGCATAAATAAGTGCAGCTGACAACTCTAGTAAAATGGAGAGTATGTGCCCCATTGCAAGGAAGCAGCCACTCCTCAGAGCCAGCCCATTGTTTCCAAAATGAAAAAATATGCTCAGTGTTTCAGGTCTTCTAAATTTTCAGAAAAAGGAAAAATTAAGAGGACCGTGACTTGTCCTAATTTTAAAATCTTATCTTTATAAATCCTACTACCCAAACAGAAATAGATTCAGCCTGTGGATCACACTTAGCAAGGTGCATAATAATTGAATGGTAGAAAGCAGTGGTTTAGGAAGTCAAACCCTTATCTTGAAGATAGAAGGAGAATTGGTTGACTGGGGATGTATTCTTCTGGACATAGAGTTCAGGTCAAAGTCTGACTATAACCTAAGGAGGAAGTGGCAGAAGTGAGGCATGAGTCCATCTCTTATGGGTACTCTGCCTCCAGGGAGAAGTACTTGGCTCTCCTGTGTTTCAAGATGAAGAAATTATATCTTACCTTTCCTTAATCCTCACCTGCTGTTGTTTCCATTGAAATTACTGTGAGAGTAAGTGTAGGAAATCTTGGGTTCTGTCAGGGTCTCAGGAGAATATAAGCAGCACAACGTCAAGGAGTCTAACCTGCTCTTTTTGCTTTCCCAGCAGCCAGACAAGCTGACTCAATGCAGGAGCTCAGTGAAGAGACCTGAGAAGAGTGCACTCACAACTGTGCACGGGGGGCGTGCACAGTCACACTTAATGAAGTGTGCCTTCATAAAGATGCTCCCCACACGAGGAGGTCTGTGTTTTTAGTCAGATAACGCTGGTAACTATTACAAAAAAGGCTTAGAGAAAAAGATGCTCAAGACAAGAAAAACAGGTGAAAGAATGTCTCAGAGAGAGAGGATAAGGAACTAAAATAGAGCAGTGAGATTAATTACTCATTAAAGCACCAGAGGGAAGGATCCTTTCAAAACACAGGCCACACATTTTTCTTCTCTATGCATTAGAGATATTGGGGTCAAGATTTCATATCACAAATGTTTCCAAAGATCTTTGCTTTCTAATAGATTATATTTCTATTTATTTATCTGATTAAAAACCAGTATTAACTAGCCTGGTAGTGCTCTGGTATCTTGATTTGAAAAGACCTTTAATGTTTCTTTAAATCTGGTTATATTATACATAACTGAACATTTATTATAATATATTATATTTAACTGAACATTTCAGTTAAATAAAGACAGTGTGGGAAGGAACTATATTACGGATGGAAAATATTGACTTTCTGGAGATGCTGACAGTCATTTAAATGCTAAGAGACTACTTCGGTCTCAAAAGTAAAGATATTGTCTCTCTTACAGGCAGCACATTTCATTTAGATAGTTGTGGGGTTATGTTGTTGTCTAGTTTCAATAGTTGAAGTAGGTTCAGATCCACTTGCCAAAAGGTACAGAATTGGTGTAAGTACTTCAGCTTCTCTTTCCTGCCCTTTCTAGCCAGTTAAGGAAAATCTGTTCTTCAAATGGCAATGTCTCATATACTGATTAAAGCATTTCCATGCTTCCAAAGGTAGGAAATATGCTCCATGCCTGGGCTTTGGGCAGCTTCACTGGATTCTGCACCTATGTCATAAATCCACTATCTTAGTTGGATTCTGCTAAAATCAGAATCTGAGACCATGACTCATTTATTTGGTAGATGATGTCAGGAAGTAAGAATGAGGGAGTAGGGAGAGTGAGACCAGAGAAAGATTAAAAGTCAGCAGAAGAAGTTTTATTAAAGATACTTTAGTAGGCAATGGGGACACAACTGCAGGGAGTCTGCTTCTCCCTCTCCCTCTGCTCCTTTCCCAGCTTGTGCTCTCTCTCTCTCTCTCTCTCAAATAAATAAATAAAATCTTACAAAAAGAGAGAAGTGAATAATGTATAACCAGGATTAACTACATGAAAGGAAGGTGGTTGAGTTATTTATAAAGTGTCTGCTATCTCCCATTGTTTGAAGCATGCCTTGAAGGCATGCCTTGAAGGCTGTGCATGCATGGAGGCTAAGCTGACTCCACAGTATAGGAAATGACTCTAGAGATGGAGCAGACATTCAGCAAGCACTTGTCTTGGGGAACTGTCATGAAGACGTGAGCTGAGAGCACTTAGAACTACTCACCTCAGGGGCACCTGGATGACTCAGTGGGTTGTGCGTCCCACTCTTGACTTCCGCTCTGGTCATAATCTTGGGATCCTAAGATAGAGCCCCACCTCAGGCTTCAGGCTGGGGGTGGGGCCTGCTTGATGAATCTCTCTCTCTCTCTCTCTCTCTCTCCCTCTGCTCCACCCGCCCTTTGGTCATGCGCTCCCACCCTCTCTCTTTAAAATAAAAAAAAGAAAGAACTCCTCATTTCATATGCAGCTGAAATCAGAAGCTGGCCAAGAGGGCGTAACTGGGAACCAGAAGTGTTTGCTAAGTTTACCTCAGAAAATATATCAAAGCCTATTTTCTAGAAATACTCCTGTAGACCTGCTACACTCTATATGCATTTGGTCTTTACCATTCAGTTGACCTCAATCCTACAAGACAGATGTGTAAAGCTTACTTGGAGTCTGCTTTTCACACCTAACTCTCAGTTTATACCAAAATCTCTGTTTATGATGGGAGATTATTAGTATTATAATATTCTCACAGTGGGACAGAGGTTACAGGTATATTCTTCAAAATGGCTTTACCAGAAAGCCCTGTATTTTGGAAGTTACTGAGCCTTCAGGACTAAATCTCCTAATCTGATTTACTCCTATCTTTGGGTACTCATACCTATTAGAACTTGGGAAGAAGGAAAATATTAAGAAACAAAACCACCAGTGCCTAACATTTTGAATTGTCCTATTATTATTATTTTGGGTACTCAATGGCCTTGAGCATCATTCTGATTAATCATTTGCTTGCATAATAAAGTATTTTTTAATGATAGTATATAAAATATATTTTAATAACATATCTATAGAATTTCTCTAGGCCCAATTTCTCTGTAAAATATCAAATGGACACATTTATGACATATAAATAGCATTGCCTTAGAAAACTAAATATAAGTGGATAATGACCTATAAATATCTGATAATTGATACACTTTTATTAGGCAGTATATCATCTCAACCATTATTTTTAGCATCTTATTTTGTAGAATATAAAATATTAACTGCCTCAAGATTGTTATATATTACATAAAGAATTACCAATGATAAGGTCACTTGGCTTAATTTGCCATTGGTTTCCTTTTAGAAAGATTTATTAAGAGTTAATGAGTAAAAGAAAAGGTCTAAATTTTACATTTTAGGTCACTTTTGGATTTATTGCATGTAACTATTTTACTTTGTAATATTAAATCAAATTATATTGCCTTTGAATTTAGAATTGGTGTTATGGTGTTATGGATTCACATATATACATGCTTTTAATTCAGAATGAGCTGGATATGCAGAGTTTTCTTTTTCAGCATATAAGCAGTAAAAACTTCTCTGAATAGTTTGCCACAGTATCAATAAGTCAACATTATAAAAGTGAGAATTTTATTTCCTATTTTAAAAAAAGTTCATTTTAATGGCATTATGGAAAGTAAATGAAAAGAGAAAACACTTAAAACTCTATAATCACTAAGCAGTTACGTGCATTAACACATAAAAAAGTTAAAATCAAATACAATTAAATCAATTACTTTAAGTGTATAATGTTTTAATATATATATAATATATATAAGTATATATCATATATAGATAGATAGGTAGATAGATAGATAATGTATTTGAATGATTTTAATGTCCTAGGCACTTTTCTAGGCACTGAGATACCACAGTGAACAAAAGACAGAAAATATCCTGCCACTGAAAAGATTCAATTCTAGCAGGAAGAGATAAATTAATAATTAAGTGGTATAATGATTGGACAGTGGTAATTGCTATGGAGGAACAAAGGAAGGCAGATAGAGGTAAACAGTATTATTTTTATGTAATGTAGAAAGGTCTCTAAGAGGAACTCATGTTTGAGACCTGATGAAATAAAGGAGAAAATTATGCTCATGTCCGAGGGACATGATTCATACCCAGACAGAACAGTAAGTCAACTGGGAGAGTAAGGGAGAATATAGCAGGAAATGAAATCAGAGACGTAGCCAGGGACCAGGCTGATACAGGATCTAGTAGGGCAAAGTGAGGAGTATGTGTTACATCCAAAGCATCATGGGAAACACTGGAGTATTTTGAGGTTGAGAGTGAAATGATCTTTTTTATATATATATTTTTTTTTAAAGATTTTATTTATTTATTTGACAGAGAGAGACAGCGAGAGAGGGAACATAAGCAGGGGGCGTGGGAGAGGGAGAAGCAGGCTTCCTGGCGAGCAGGGAGCCCGATGCGGGGCTCGATCCCAGGACCCTGGGATCATGACCTGAGCCGAAGGCAGACGCTTAACGACTGAGCCACCCAGGCGCCCCTCTTTTTTATATTTTTAAATGATCACTCTGGGAGCTGGATGAGGGATATATTTTAATATGTTTTAATGCAACAAGAGTGAAAGACGAAAACTAGCTAAGATATAGTCAAGGCAAGAAATGATTTTGGCTTGGATGAAAGTCACTGTAATGCAGATTGTAAGAAATGGTTGAATTAAAATGTATTTTGAAGATGCAGCCAATGGGACCTGCTGATGGACTTTAGGGTGAAGTATAAATAGTCAAAAATAACTCCATGATTTTGGCCTGAGAAACTGGTAAACAATGGTGCCATTCACTGAGATGGAAAACACTGGTGGTAGAGCAGGGTTGAGATAAACCCTTAGAACTGGGGAATCAGATGTCATATGGACTTCTAAGTGGAAATGTTTGAGTATATGAGTTGGGGGTTCAGGGCAGAAGCCAGAACTCATGAAACAAATTAGGTAATTTTCAATATATGTATGGTATTTAAACAAACAAAAACACAGATGAAATCACTTAATGAATATATCTAGAGAAAGGAGAGCAAAAATGAAGTTCTGAACAGTTGAAGGATCCACCAAAGGAAACAAGACATTAGTGATTGTGGAAACATGGAGCTCAAGATTAGAAAGTGTTTAAGTAGAAGGGATGGGTAAAATGCTACTGATAATATAACTAGCATGAGAAAAAATAATTTGCCTTTGAATTTGGCAGTGTGCGGCTAATTGGCAACCTCCAACAAGAAGAGTTTAATTTTAGTCTTGGGATTAAAAGCATGATTTGGAAAAGGGTTTGAAAAAGAATGAGAAGTGAGGAAATGGACACTCAATATAGACAATGGATTTTGATAATACTGTTTTAAAGAGAGGGAAACAGAAGTGTAAAGGAGAAAAATTAAAAATGAGATGAGAAAGAGGTAAATACTAATATTTACATGCTGGTAGTAGTGACATAGTATGGAGGGAAGAATTTATATTACAGAAAATAATTCCAGGATGAATATCCTTTGTGATAAAGTGATAAAGGACAGAATCAATTTACCAGTGGAAGGGTTAACCATGGACAGGAAGAGAGAAAAATGGAAAAAACACAGTTTATGAGTGCAAATTCACATAGAATGGCAGTTGTTAGAGAAAAGATAAATTCTTTTCTGATCACTTTTATTTTCTCAGGAATATGAGACAAAGTTAGAAGTTGAGATTTAAGTAGAGGAAGGACTTATGGGGATTTAAAAAGAGAAGAAAGAGTTAGAAATAATAGGCTAGGATATTGGGAAGTTGAATTGATTAGAGAGAAGTCGCATTGTCATGCAGCACCAAGGGCTTCCTTAAGGTCTGTATTCAAGAAGTCAAGGTAAGAATATCAAGTGTGTGTATGTGTGTGTGTGTACATGTGTTTTTTTCTCCTGGCCTACACAATCCATATAAGAGAAAAGTATATGGAAAGTTGAAATTAATATCAGAGTTGAGTTTTTTTAAGGTGAGTATTATGGAATGGGAGAGGGGTAAGATAATGGAAGCAAATGAAGCAGTGATTATAAATGTGAGCCATAGTATTTAGGCTGGGACAGGAGGAGATAAGAATTTGGTGGGGGAAGAGGCAAAAATGGTGGTCTGGAAGTGGTATTAATGAACAAGAATTCTTGAAAGACTGTGTGTTTCCTTCTACTTCTTCAGGTGAGCTATGCCAACCTCTTACCCACTGCTTTGCTTCTTTCCTCCTATGACTTCTGTCCTCTTTTTGTACTACTTTGCCCTGTGCTAGAGACCATATTGGTCTGTTGATTTCCGCAAAGTTCCACTAACACACGATCACTTTATAGTACACTTTCATTAGAGGTTTGAAGTAATAATTCAAAGCAATTAGAAAAAATAGTTGAATTTTACATATTGTTCCCCTAAAAATGTGTTGGCTGTTTCTAACAAACAGAACTATCTGGCCCTAAGGTTCTGGTTTATCAAAATCTTGTCAAACATCTTTCCCTGATGATGATCCCTATCTCCACCTCCATTTCTTTCTAGGAAAACCAGTGAAAGGGAAAAGGCCCATCAGTAATGACATCTCAGATTTCTCCAATAAAATAGATGGCATTTGTGCTCACTCACACACAGTACAAAAATCACCAGTCAAGGACTTTTCATTCACTCAGAGTTTTCGATTAGCATTTTACTGGTTCTCTCTTAGATATTAACTGATAATCAGGGAGTATCTGATACTAAAACACACACACACACACACACACACACACACCCCTCTAAATAAAGAGATACATAAAAAAAAGAAAATATACACAGAGGAAAAAATGAAATTTGGAAATTAAGATAATGCAAAGGCTAAAATAATTGAAAATCCTATGAATATTATTATAGAGAAAAAAGAAAAAAGAAAACTTCTTATCAATAAAAGTTAAAGGATGCCCGAAAAATAGTAGACAAGAATGAGTTTTTGGAAATTAAAAATGAGAGCAAAATGTTCTTTAACAATGTAATAAAGATATTGGAAAAAACATATGTCTACCAAACTGAGCAAAAATACAATGAAAATAAAAAAGGAAAACTGGTATGGTTATAATAATATTAACAGTGACATTTTGACTAAAATTTTTTTGATGTAATCATTTTGGGAGAAGTAGTGGGAAAAATGTGTATAAGTTGGTGAATAGAAAAGGTGATAACACAGCTAAATATTTTCTACAGGAAAAATTATTTAGATAATGTGAAAAATTGAAAAAAAATCAAGAAATAGCAGTATAAGCATGCTATTTAGAAATATGAAAGCAAATGGTTCCTGGGTGGGGCAGTTGGTTAAGCATCTAACTCTTGTTTTTGGCTCAGGTCATGATCTTGGGGTTGTAAAATCAAGCCCCAAGTCAGGTTCCATGCTCGGCACGGAGTCTGCTTGAGATTTCTCTCTCTCCCTCTCCCTCTGCTGCTCCACCCT
The DNA here is from genome assembly GCF_002201575.2 of Neomonachus schauinslandi. NCBI lineage: Eukaryota > Metazoa > Chordata > Mammalia > Carnivora > Phocidae > Neomonachus > Neomonachus schauinslandi. Next base: position 90,289,085 of record NC_058410.1, on the reverse strand, counting down.
GCTCATGGTCTTTCTCTAAAATAAATAAATAAATAAATAAATAAATCTTTAAAAAAAAAAAAAGAAATATGAAAGTAAAAACCAGAAGAAATATCTAAGAATATTGAAAGAAGTTGCTTCTGGGTGCAGGTTAATTATACTTTCATGTTTGCCCTAAAATATTATCCCCCCACTCCTCAGCCTGCTTTAAGTGAAATCATGGTTAAGTACAGGGCCTACATTACACATAAGTGTGGAAATGAAAGCATTCTGATGAATATGCAAATCCTCAAAATCTTAAACTTAGATTAGTCTTTGTACACAATGTCTGCTTTTTTCCTAGCTAGCAGACTGCTGCTAGACTTCCAGCCACAACTAAAATTCTTAGATGTTTCTCTACTTGATTTGTGATGTGATGATGAATTTTTAAATATATTTTTATATATATACTATGAAGATTCTAATATCCTCTGGAAATATCAAAGCTTCTTTATTAGTTTAACCTCTTCCCTTAATGGTCCAGGTATATAAAAATATAAAAATCTGTTATTAGGGACATATTTTCATCTTTATAGGTTATTAAGTGTAAGTTTGGTTTTTCATCTGTCTCTCTCAATCTACCACTTTATCTATACACATAAGTATGTGTGTACCAAATGGCATGTCAATCTCAAACCAAATCAGTTTTTCCATGGCCTTCCCTGACTGCTGTTTAAGTTTCCCTCCACAACTCCTAACCTTATTCCAGCCCCTATAATTATTTTCCTACACAATTTTTCTCCATGGCAATTAATATCATTTGCTGTGTATCATGTTATAATGTCTCCCAGATATATCTATATTAGGGAGAGAGTAAGTATGAGTAAATTATGTTTATGGTCATAGCTTTATAGTAGAAGTATGAGAATTCAACCCTCCAACCCGTCCAGGAAGTTGCCAGTCCCTGATACACCTGGCCTGAAATGACAGCTAAATCATCTCAGAATTGACTGTATCTACAAAGACACCTTGGCTACCCCAATTACTGCCTAGTAAATTCACCTGAAGGCTCATACTAGACCATCTAACCAGGTGCGAGACCCACTTTTACAATGGCAAGTGAGGTGGGTATTGGTAACTTCCCAATAAATCTTGAAATTAAGAAGAAAGCTCATTCCTTTTAATATGAGAAACCTACACTAATTAACCAAAAACCAAGCATAATTCGGTGAGCTCAAAATACACATTTTTCCTTGGAAAATAGGCCAAACCAATTCAGATTTAGTGACTGAAAGGAAGCCCATGGAATTGTAAGTGGGCTTCCCATTAATCAATGACATAATATATGCTTTATGAATGTATGTTTATGAGAGTATCATTCCAGAACAGCTTGAATTCCCAAAGTAAAAGTAAATAAAAAATGTTTCAGAACCCAATGAATCAATGAGAGGGAGTTAAAGATTTTTTCATCAGAGACGGAAAGGGAACATAGTTTGATTAATCAATGATTAGTTATACACCTTAATATTTATATATTATTAATGTTCATCTATTCATGAATATATATTGAGCATGTATGATATGCTACATATAGACATGTCTCACCATCTCTACTTTGCAATTCTGATCTAATCTATCACTTAAAACTACAGTTGATCCTTGAACAACATGGTTTTGAAATGCATGGATTTAAAAAAAATACAGTATTGTAAATTCATTTTCTCTTCTTTATGATTTTCTTAACATTTTCTTTTCTCTAGCTTACTTTATCGTAAAAATACAGTACGTAATACATACAATATTCAAAATGTGTGTTAACTGTTTCTGTTATTGGTAAGGCTTCTGGTCAACAGTGGGCTATTAGTAACATTTCGGGAGAGTCAAAAATTATACGTGGATTTTCTACTGCAAGGGGGTCGGCGCCCCTAACCCTCATGTTGTTCAAGGGTCAACTGTAATTCCAAAGCCTCCTGATTTCTCTCTCTGCTGCTACTGAAACTCTGCAGTCTATTCTTCAAACAGGAGTCAGAGTCTTTTAGTAAGCATGTAAGTGAGAAAAAGCCTTTTATTTTAAATCTCTCCCTCCTCAAGCATCATTTCTTGCTTCCTTCTTAAACAAATAAAAACCTTCCTTTACTAAATTGTGCAGGTTCACTCTCAGCAATATAATTTTCTCACATTCTCTCTTAAATCCACTTCAAACAGGGCGCCTGGGTGGCTCAGTTGGTTAAGCGACTGCTTTCGGCTCAGGTCATGATCCTGGAGTCCCAGGATTGAGTCCCACATCGGGCTCCCTGCTCAGCAGGGAGTCTGCTTCTCCCTCTGACCCTCCCCCCTCTCATGCTCTATCTCATTCTCTCTCTCAAATAAATAAATAAAATCTTAAAAAAAAAAATCCACTTCAAACAGATTTCTGCACCCTCCCCTCCAGCCAAACTGCTTCCTGGACCATGTCATTAATGACATTTGCATTGCTTCTGCAATGGTCAGAACTTAGTCCTTATTTTATTTGACCTAATAATACATTTGACACTGTTGGTTATTGTCTCTACTTGAAAGAATTTACATGGCTTTCTGCATTCCATCTGTCCTTGTTTTTCTTCCTCTATCACTGACTGCTCTTTTCAATTTCCTTTATAGGTTCTTCTTCCTCTCACGGACCCCTAAATATTGCAGTGCCCCTGGGTCAGACCTTGGTCCTTTTCCCTGTTCTATCTACATTCACTTCTTTGTGATCCTATCCAGTATTATAGTTGTATTTCTGATGACTCCCCAAATTTACATTCCTGTTCCAGACTACATTGCACAGTCAACTGTGTACTCAACTTTTCCACAGGGGTGTATAATTGGCAAATCGATCTTAAAGTTTGAAACAACACTAAGCACATTAGCTTTCAATAAAAATAGAGAGGTTGTGAAAATAAATAAAAAAAAGAACATGTTAATCCTTCAAACTTTACAACGAATTTAAAATAGCAGAACAATGTGTTACATCAAATAATTTTACAAAATGTGTTTCTCATTGATACCGAGCTCAGTGTGTCATTTCCTATTTTAACAGTGTTAGTAAGCAATAAGCAGCTGAAAACAACAGCATGGTGAATGGCATTGTGAAGTTGAATCTATGGTCCCAAACAAAACTTCCAAGAATTTGGAATACGATGGGCAACATGACATTTAGAAAGGATACTGTTTTATTGCCAAAACGTACTGCCTCTTACTTATGTAATAAAATCTGTAGATAAGGGTTTAATTTTTTTTTTTTTAATTTAAGCAGAGACTTTTGTGCATGCAACCATTGTTACCAAGGTAACCTTCTCTGACGCCATCTGTCAGGATTCCTCAGGAAAGACACCTGCATATTTTTTGTTCAAGTCACTTAACTTTTCCTTGCCTTCTGATCACTTATCTGATTGAAATACTTCTAATTTTTTTAATCAGTTTTGCTTTCCAATCTTATTTCTATTTTTCTAGTGTTTTTTACTCCTGCAAGTATGGGATGTAATATTAGCTACACTTAAACTAGTTTCCCTCAGGAAAGGAATCCAAGAGATCCCAGTGGTGTAAAATTCAGACATTAATAAATTGAAACTTGAGATTTCAATAAATTTTTGCTGGACTCACATAATTAATATTGGTATACAAAAATAATAAAGCTTTTTGTATTTCATAAATGCAGTTTCTCAGCAGAAGTTTAGAGGGCTAATGAATTTTCCTTTCCATAGCTTCTTGGTGATTTTTGTCTTTTAACATTTGTGTTGTGGAATAGATATTAAGACAGCTAACTCCAAATTATATTTTTCTGCTAGAACTTTAAATTCACAATGACTCCCTGATTTCTGGCATGTAAGTATATTTAAAAGAGCTAATCTTATTACATTTTTAATGACATTTGTGTAATTGATATGACAGTATTATTTCTCTTAGATTATTCATACACTGATACTTCTTTATATTACAACAATATAAACATAATTCAGATACACTTCAATTCAAAAAACATAAAAGTATAAAATACCTTGAAATATAATCCATATATTTCTTAGCTGTTAGCAAATGGTAGATTAAAAAGCATAATTTTTGTTTTTATTAATTTTTTTTTTACAAAAACAAAGAGTCTCTTGCATGTCCTGTCCTACCTGCACGTACCAGGTTATTTCAGGTTCTGGAGAGTAAATATAAGATTGCCATTTATTCACAGATAGCAATATGATGATATAGACAGAGCAGGCAGAGGTTTACCTGTATAACCAGAAGCACAGAGGCAGTTGTCTCCACCGGTTTTGCTGACACAATCTTCTCCATCTAGACAAGGTGGGATTTCACATTCACTCATATCCAACTCACACAAAGGTCCATGGTACCCTGGTTCACAATTACACACAAATCAAGAGAAAAGTAGGAAAATGAGAATTCACATGTTAACAAAAAACATTTCATTATATACATGATTCATATGTATATATTAAAATTTTAGCCTTTTAACTTAATTTAGATAAATGGCAATATTTTCTCTTCATTTTTTTTCCCTTGGAGAAAATATAATTCACCTTTGTTGGTTCACAGCCTCGAAAATTCCCCAGGTGAAATTTGAAACTGGTCCCCACTGATGCAAGGCAAGGAGAGCCAGAAGAAAGAGACAAGCCACTCCAAATTGGTGGGGGACAGTTTTAATAAGCAAAGGAACTTGCATTCCAGGCTTGTGTTGGGCACCCGCAAGACAAGTAGATCTTCACACCACTCCCCAAATCTTAGAAGTTTATATAAAGGCATTAATGAGGTTGTCATGTATACAGTCCAGATGACACCAATAATGCATTACTCTCTTAAGACTCTGTCACTAAGTGGTTCCTAATTGGAAATAGTGGACAGAACATACATTTCAAGGACAAGAGAGAGAGTGAGGTGCCTCCTAACTGCCACGATCCAGTTTGCAGATCAACACGAGGTCATGTCCTCTCAATGACTTCTTTAACGACCTTCTAGATATTTTTCCCCTTGAATGTTCTTTTTGTGAGAATTTTTTTAAATGAATGTATTTGAATAAATAATTAATATAACTTTGATAACTACTATTGAGCTTAATTCTGTACTGTATATTTTATTATAATATAAATATAAATCTTTAACTATCTCCTATGTTAAAAATTGAAGATTGCCCTGTCCATGGATTGAATGATGTTTCTGATATGGAATCCCGTCTGGTTAAATTAAAAAGATCATTTTAGCAAAAACAATCTTATTACTGCTTAATTATATTGACAGATGTTGGGGAAATTGGATGTAATCAATGATTAGATGTCAGGTTCAAAGTATCATGCACTTAATAGAGGAAGTGACTCCCAAGAGCCTTGCCTTTGAGAATGGTTTCCAGAAATTTCAACTGAACTTCCTTTCAATATCCAACTCTCCCCTCTTTATCTTAAACATCAACCTCTCATGAATCTGAGCTCCTGAGTTCAGATATGTCCTCTGGACTTTAACTTGGAAATGTTTCTTGCTCCTATGTGGATTTCTTTTTATTGATTCAGATCCTGTCTCAAAGGGCCCTTGATTCTTTCCTTTATAGTCTATGCTATAACAACAATCTATATAACTATGTGTGGCAGAATTACCCTGAATTTATTTTTAGTCTATTCCTCGATACTGTGCTGGACATGTTTTTATCTCAGCATCTAGTCAGTCTGTATCTATTTTCCAGAAGATAGAAGACCAATTCTCCTGAGATGGAATTGTGACTAGTTTTAGTTATATATGTAAAATAACATGAGTAAAATAACAACCAAATAATCAATGACAAGCCAATAAATAATGCTAAGAAGAGAAAGCAATAATTTAATCTTTGTTTCTGCATTCGTAGAAAAATATTAATGAAAACATAAAACTAATTTCCATAGATAAAATTAAATTGAGAGAAAATGCACCTAGAAAAACAAGTTCTAAATAGTTTTTTTTTCTTTCTCCTTTTGTAGAAGTCTAAATAAAACTGCTTTACCAGGTTTTCTTGTAATGCTTTTGAAACAGATTTTTATTCTGATTTTTTTGAGGGAATTCTTTCTAATTAACTTTAGTTTCAACTAAATTGTAATTAGAAAAACATAACCACCAGAAATCTAACATGCCCATGCTCCTCTTTTACTCATGTACCACATATTAACTGATTGAATGCCAGATGTTAGTCCTGTACCCAGATCCAAGTGTAAATAAGGCTTCGGCTTATTTTTAAAATTCTCATAAAGAAGTTAGGGACATTCATATGTAAACATTATAGTAAATATATGCCAATTGAGAAAGGTGTGAAGTCCTACAGAAACAGAGCTGAATGCTAGAGAAGGTGACAGGAAAGGTTTTACTGGTTAGTGAATAAAGAGTGGGATTTTTGTATCAGTTGGACAGAAGGCATTAAAATTCCACGTGCAATGTCATGCTGGTGTAAAAGAGAACTGTATTTCTCAAGAGCATGCCATGTGATTAGGATCTTGACCAAAATCACTTTTTAGGGTGATCCAATTACTGATTCTTGAATTTGTGTTCAAATAGCAAAAATTTTCTCCATCTTCACTTTCTCACTAGAATCTTCCAATATAGTCCAGATAATGTAATGAATCTTTTAAATGCCTCACTAAAGTCAAGATATGTTTGCTAATGATACTCTCATTGATTGCTATTGTGTATTCCCAGTGAATCGATGATTCCGAGGGATCACAGGGTAGGTGGGAGTTGGACAGTGTTTTCAGTTGTAGCACTAAAAGGTGTATGCAAGAAATAATTTTTTCATACTAATAGATTACATTACTACACAATATAACAGATAATGACTCTGATCTCAATTTACACATCTGTTACATGTCCTTAGGACAGTTCTATCATACTTTCAGAAATTACAAAATCTATTCTTTACTCTGTAAGGCTGAATATTAGAAATTATTTTGGGACATCTTTCCTCTCAATGATAAATTTATAATAATGATCATTGATTTTTCTCAATCTTTTATAAACAGAAATTTATTCATTAAATTTACAGAATTCTCTGTGTGTGTGCATGTGTGTGTGTCTTTCCCCTCTTTCTCTCTGTTTGAAAACGAGGAAATATCCATATCCCTTGCCTTTTGCCACCCAGATTTTGTTTTCTGTACTTACAAAAACCTTGAATCTCTGTGTCTAGTCTTTTCCAGGAGACTTAAAATATATATGTACTCTCTCCCTTCCTTCCCCCCACCTCCTTTTCTCTCTTCCCTGCCCTTGCTCCCCACAGCTTCTCTTCTTCTCAAATAGGAGAGGTAGGCAAGGACAGCACATTCTCAACTTGTTCTCTCTGTACCTACCCTGGCCCTTCAAACCATTAAAAAATCAAAGTGCATAAGGCATGTCTGAAAGGAACCTCACCAGATTCTTCCTCCTACTGGCCTCCAGCTAAGACAATCTCTTCAGCTCTGGTGTATTTTCCCTTCCATTATTAGCTGCTGAGGGCCCCATCCCTACATTATGCAAACCATGTCTACCTAGGTTATGGGGAATAAGTAAAAGTGAACCTTGATTTTTATTAATGTCTTAAGTGACTCAGTTAATCTTATAGTAATATTGATTTGTATGTTAAAAGTCTCTAAAACATTTCTTCTCTTGATGAAACCCTATTTTAACAACTTTTAAAACACAATTATGCATATATTAAAAATATCTTGTTTTGAAGCAACAATTAAGACCATGAAATTTGTAATATATATATATATATATATATATATATATATTTAAAGATTTTACTTATTTATTTGACAGAGAAAGACACAGCGAGAGAAGGAACACAAGCAGGGGATGTGGGAGAGGGAGAAGCAGGCTTCCCGCAGAGCAGGGAGCCCGATGCGGGGCTTGATCCCAGGACCCTGGGATCATGAACTGAGCCGAAGGCAGACGCTTAAAGACTGAGCCACCCAGGCATCCCTGTAATATATTTTGATAAAATGGAAATTTCTAATTTAAATTCAAAGCTTTATTTCAAAAGTTTTAGTGGAATTAAATAGTTTGTCAAGGTATTGAACATTTTTTGTTCAAATTTCCTATAATTTGATAGTGACCTAAAATTTTCCAGGTAGGTTTTCAAGATACTTTTCCAAAACCAAAATACATTTTAACAGGTGACTTCTAAAGAAAATTCAGTACATTGAAAAAAAGTAGAGGTAAAGAAGAGTAACTTTGTTTTACATAAAGTGATATTGCCATAATGAAAGGGGAGGGAAAAATGCAAGATAATCACAGGGACTTGTAGCTCCAAAATGAGGCCCTGCTTTACATTAGTCTTAAAATTATTATTTTATCTTCTTATCTCATTTCAGACGAGAAAGAAGTTAATTAGTAGAGAAATTGTTTTTATGCTTCTAGCAAGCTGAGTTATTTTAAAATATACCATTATATTGATTAAATCATATTATAAGATCCAATATATAAATCTTTAATGAGAGTTTTAATTTAATTTAATCTTTTTTTTTTTTAACGAGTATTTATTTATTTGAGACAGAGAGAACGAGAGAGAGCACATGAGAGGGGGGAGGGTCAGAGGGAGAAGCAGGTTCCTTGCCGAGCAGGGAGCCCGATGCGGGACTCGATCCAGGGACTCCAGGATCATGACCTGAGCCGAAGGCAGTCGCTTAACCAACTGAGCCACCCAGGCGCCCCTTTAATTTAATCTTTTATGAGAGTTTTAATTTTAAAATGCACTTGCAGTATTAAGATTTCATATATATTTCTTCCAAAAGATCATTTTATAAAAACCTAGAGTCCAAAACACAAAAATAAAACAACAAACTGCTGCAGGAGAAACTTTATGATTAGAACATGTTAGCCTATGTTACAGCTATTCAAATTTTGAGATAATTTATAATACATTTTAAAGTAATTTCTACCTCTTTCTTGTAATTCTATACTGCATTCCTGAACCATAGTTCTTTATAATAATGACATTTCTTAATCAAAAAGTGAACAATCTATTTTTATTAGTGACATGGGTAAGGATTTTCACACTAAAATTTTATGAAAAAGTTAAAGTTCAATAAGCCCTTTAGATAATATTTAAAAATTTTAATCAGTTATAAGATATGTAAAACTCACCATATGTTCTTTTATAATTTTTAATGGATAAAAGCATATTTAAGTATACAAACATACATAATGAAAAGTAAATACAATACTTGTAAAATTTGCACATGGAAAAACTACCAAATTTAATATTAATCTAAGAGAATATTGAACATGCTATGTTTATACATCTTTAAGATGGTGTACTTTAAGGTGCTATATATTCTGTGTATCTCAACCAAAAAGAAGAAGAAAAAGTAAATCAACTTTTTTCTACCCAATATATTTGCTCCACAGAGTGATTATCTTTAAAATAGTCTTTATATGTCATTATATAATTTTACTACACATGGGTGTGGAAACAATGGGGTTAGGGAAAAGTGTGCAGTAGAATATAAATCATTTGGATTAATAACTGGTTTCTAGGCTAACAATTTACAGAAGACTGTACAGATTTTTGTCTCTTAGTTAAATGTACATTAACCAGTCATTTTCGACTTTGTAATGGTAAAGAACTGCTAAACTCATGAACATCACACACCAATTGGTCACAATATTCTTGTTGATAATGATTTGTGTGTGATAATCACAGCCATTTGGAAATTTTTCTTCTATATTCTTTGAATGAACCAGACACTGTTATTATAATTGTTCTGGTAAATTCTTGCCTTAGCTGTAAATTTTTCATAGTTCAATATTATTGTCAGTGATCTAAGTAAACTGATAACTGTGACTTATAAAGACATTAGTTCTATTGGATAACATATGCTATCAAATGTCAGAAAATGTCAATTGTAGTGTCCAGTTTTGCAATGGTTTGTAATTGATCTGGGCCTGTTATCCATATGCTGTCATATCTCAAGCAATTCATCTTGAAATACTGTCATTAGGATTAAGTATTAATTATTGCAGACCCCAGTTTCAATAACCAAAGTAGAGAATGGAACAGATTAAAAACATAGATGTAATAATAAGTACATTATATAATAATTACTATTTTTAATATTTTTCTCATGTGTCTATAGTTTAATTTGTACTGAACATACAACAATTGGTTTTAAATGAATTGTTAAATTATTTCAAAGATTTTTAATGGTAAGTTAATATCAATATGCTAAAAACACACTAAAAAAGTACTTTATATCAAAAAATATATTCTTGGAAAACAGATGGGATACGAAAATGTGATTACTTATATTTCAGCTGTTGATTTTTTTTTGTTTTTGAAAGATTTTAATGCATTGAAAATGGATTTTATTATAACAATTTAAACAGAGTAATTTTCTGAGAATAGAACAATCAACACCCATATACCCATCATCCATATTTAACACATCTCAATGTTTTTCCATGTTGCTGAATAATTTTAAGGAAAATGTATAAAACATATATTTGAAAACCCTTTGTATACATCAAGATTCATTTTTCATCCCTTTCTACTGGGAGGAAATCACTATTCTTAGATTGATGTGCATTCTTCAAAATATGTTTTAAAATTTCATTAAATATTATATTAATGTCTCAAAATGAAATCATTATGTACAAATTTAATAATATATGTACATGATTCATATGAGAAAAGTACAAAACTGATGAATGAAATCAAAGAAAAATTAAATGTAGAGATACTACATGTTCATGGATAGAGGGACTATACTGCCAACATGTCAGTTCTGCCCAACATAATCTCTAGATTCAATGAAATCCCAATCAAAATCCTAGCAAGTTATTATGTGGATATTAATAAAACAATTCTAAAGATTACAGGGAGAAGCAAAACACTCAGAATTCAATGTTGGAGAACAAAGTTGAAGGCTGACACTGCCTGACTTTAAGACTTACTATAAACCTACAGTAATCAAGATAGTGTGGTATTATCAAAAGAATAAACAAATAGATCAATGGAACAGAATAGGGAGCTCAGAAATATACCCACATAAATACTGTCAACTGATCTTTGACAAAGAGGCAAAGGCAATTCAATGGAGAAATGTTTTTTCAACATATGGTGTTGGAACAACTGGACATCCACATTGAAAATTTTAAAAAATCTAGACACACACCTTAAACTCCTTGTATAAATTAACTCAAAATGGATAAAATACTCAATGAAAAATGCAAAATTATAAGAACTCGAAGAAAGGAGAAAATCTTGATGATGTTGGGTGTGGTTGTTTTTTAGATATGACACCAGGGTATGATCCATGAAAGAAAGAATTGATAAAGATGGGCTTAATTCAAATTAAAATTTCTGTTCCATGAAAGACAATGTCAGAGAATGACAAGAAAAAGCCACAGACTGGCAGAAGATATTTGCAAAAGACAAAGGATTATTATCCAAAATATAGAAATACTAAAAATTCAACAATAAGAAAACAAACAATCCAATTTTAAAAATGGGCCCACGAACCATTCGAGACGATGGACTCTGAAAAACAAACTGAGGGTTCTAGAGGGGAGGGGGGTGGGAGGATGGGTTAGCCTGGTGGGTATTAAAGAGGGCACGTTCTTCATGGAGCACTGGGTGTTATACACAAACAATGAATCATGGAACACTACATCAAAAACTAATGATGTAATGTATGGTGATTAACATAACAATAAAAAATTAAAAAAAAAAAGGGCCCATGATCTCAACAGATACTTCACCAAAGAAGACCTACTGATGTCAAATAAGCATATGAAAAGATGCTCCACATCATATGCCTTGAGGTAAATGCAAATCAAAACAACGAGATACCACCACACACCTTTTAGAATAGCCCAAATCCAGAACACTGACAATACCAAATGCTCATAAGAATGTGAAGCAACAGGAGTTCTTTTTTTTTTTTTTTTTTTAAGATTTTATTTATTTGAGAGAGAGAGAGCACAAGCCGTGGGGAGAAGCAGAGGGAGAAAGAGAAGCAGACTCACCACTGAGCAGGGAGCCTTATCCTAGGACCCTGAGACCACAACTGAGCCCAAAGCAGATGCTTGACCTTCTGAGCCACCCAGGCACCCCAGCAGGAGCTCTTGTTCACTGGTGGTGGGAATGCAAAATGGTCAAAGCATTTTGCAAAAATGCAAAAAAAGCAGCCAATTTAGAAAATGGTTTGGCAGCTTCTTACATAATATTTTACTAAATAATATGTTATATATATTATTCTGATACTTTCTTTTCATTCAATCATGTATTTCAATAAACACTCAAATATATTTCTATTGTTTTATTCATAATACATAATAGTTTATGTATTATGTTTATTATATCATATTTTTGTTTATTTATTTAGATTTTTTCTAAATTTTCACCATTGTAAACATACCACAAATGTATTAACTTGTGCACATCTCCTTGTACTTATATTCAAGATTTTCTCTAGAATGAGATTTATGATAATTTCCCCCAAATAGCTTTTCATCCTCCCATGAGCAGCAGATGAGATTCACCTTAGAAAGACGTAAAATATCTCATTTTATTTCAGGTTTCCTAATTATTTGTTTACTAATCATTTATTTTTCTTCCTCTTAAATTGGTTCTTCATGTTCTTTGCCTATGTTTTGTAATGTCCTTTTAATTTTTTTTAAAGATTTTATCTATTTATTTGGCAGAGACAGCTAGAGAGAGCATAAGCAAAGGGGAGCAGCAGAGGCAGAGAGAGAAGCAGACTCCCCACTGAGCAGAGAGCCTGATATGGGGCTGGATCCCAGGACCCTGAGATCATGACCTGAGGCGAAGGCAGACACTTAATGACTGAGCCACCCAGGCGCCCCTTGTTATGCCCTCTTAAGTTTAAACTGATTTTAGCCAACACTTAGTTCTGTTTACTGTGGGCTTCTACTCAGTTATCACTAACAGTTTATTGCCTCAAACACAAACCACAGGAAGCTTGTGAGGCTCTGCCCAAGTACAGATTTAAAAGAGAAAAGGCTGCTATGTTGATGGTATTTTTTAAATAACTTTATTTTTTAGATTAATTTAAAGTTCACAGCAAAATTAAGCAAAAGTACAAAGTTCCCATATAGTCCCTGCCCCTTATATTCAAAACTTCCCCCACTATCAACATTCTCCACCACTGTAACATTGTATTACAATTGATGAACCTACACTAACATACCATTATTATTCAAAGTCCATAGTTTATATTAGGGTTCACTCTTAGTGTTGTATATTCTATGGGTTTTGACAAATGTATAATGGCATGCGTCCATCATTATAATATCATACATAATAGCTTCACTGCCTTAAATATCCTTTGAGATCCACCTATTTTTCCCTCCTTATTCTCTAATTCCTGGAAACCACAATCTCTTTATTGTCCCCAATGTTTTGCCTTTTCCAAATTGTTATATAGTTGGAATCATACTCTATATAAGCTTTTATAGATTGGTTTCTTTTACTTAGTAATATGCATCTATGATTCCTCCACATGTCTTCATGGTCTGATAGCTCTTTTTTTTTTTTTTTTTTTTTGTGCTGAATAATTTTCCATTGTCTGAACATACCACAACTTATTTTTCCATTCACTTACTGATGGTCATCTTGGTTGCTTCCAAGTGTTGGCAATTATGAATAAAGCTTCTATAAACAACTGGGTGTTAGTGTTTGAGTGGACGTAAGTTTTAACTCATTTGTGTAAATACCAAGTACTGTGATTTTGGGATCATATTGTAAGTTTTGCAAGAATCTGCCAAATTCCAAAATAGCTGCCATTTCTTTTTTATCCAGAGGGAAATCACCTTGGGGGTCCAAATATTTCCTGTTTATTATACAATCATCTTCAAAGGATGTCTCTGAATAGTCACCTCCATTTTCTTTCTTACATTTCTAGTTTCTGGGGAGGGCCTCTGGAAAAAGATGATGGCACCAGGTGGATTCAACACTAATCAGGTGGTCAAAAGTCAATCCAGAAACCTCCAACATCTATTTCTTAACAAGAAGAAGCTGGTTCAGTCATGGTTCAGTCAGTGTATTGTATTGTTTTTCCTCTACATGAGCCGAGCTTGAGGATAAACATTTACAAAAACTCTTCATGTTGGTTGCCAGATTTTTCACCATTAGTATTTGGTTATTTTCCATCAAGCTTTTTAGGATAATCTCAGTTTGAGAAACACTTTGATGTCATCAGCTAGATTAAAGAGTCAACATCAACTTTATAATCAATTCAGCTCTCTGTAAATGAACTCATAGTTCTTGCGTTCATGAATGTACCATGAGAGTTCTCTTTTAAGCAGAGGGCATTTTGGCTGACTTCCTCCTCAAACTCTTTGAGATCTCGTACGGAACTTGGAAAACTGGTCTTTAGAAGCCATATAATTAACTTGTGTTAAATACCTTCATTTACATTTGTAGAATCATTTTGATTCTACTATTCATTTCATTCTAGTCTCTGACTCAGAGCTATCTCCTAAGTCCCATGCAGGGCAAATTAGGAATGCCAGGCAGTTAATGCCCCATGCTTCAGTCTGCATGTTTCCTGTGAGCTTATTTTCCAGTTACTAATCCTACCTTCGGTTTGGTTGATAGCATTTTTTACCTTAATTCTTTACCACTCTTCTTCCTAGCCACAGCTTCATCATGGGAAGAGTGTTTGCCCCACACTTTCAGGCATGGTTACAATTATTTTTTTGCACAGTGATCTATAGGTAAGGATGAAGGGCACTATTTCAGAGCCTAGGGCTTAATAGAGTTTACCTGTTTTTTGCTTGTTTTCTTGAACTTCTCACATGTGAGCATGTGAGAACATGCTAGTCCAATAAAAATGAAAGAAACTTGGAGCACAACTATTTCAGCTGATTTAATAGACTGTGAAACACTTCTCCCTGCTCAGCTATGTCCCAGAGAAACTTAGATGAATCCAGCCTAATATTAGAGCCAAATACCAGTAAACCACAGATGTGAAAATATTAATAAATAATAACTATTTTAACCACTGAGTTTTCAGCTTCTGCTAACCAACAACAGCAAACCAGTATAGCCTGTACAGTAACTTTGAAGGAGTTCATATCCCCTGTAGAAATGGATAAATATGGCAAAGGGACTTAAATCTCTGAAATTCACTTTAATCTCCATTACTGATAGAGGCTAAACCTCTCCTGTTTCTTTGGAATCTGTGCTTCTTTGCACACAATCCTTCCTCTAAATATGCTGAAGGAGTTGACTTATAAAATATTGCCAGTTTTCCCTGGCCCACTCCCCAACATTTCTTATTGGTTCCAGCCCATAAAAAGGGTTAGATTCCAACTTTGCTGATGAGAGATGGAAACACTTAACTGGGAACAGCTAGCCTATATCCTAGAAGAGCTGCATAACCCCACCAACCTGTATTGTCACAAAGTTGGGGAGCATGTGTGGGATTGACCCTAATGTAGACCAAAGGAGAATAAATATAAAACTTAAATGAGTTAAACTTATTGACATGGATGGAGAGAGAAGATTCAATGTGCTAATATTAGCATCTGGGTATGGTGTTAAATTAGTTAATAAAAAACAGGACTTAATTCCAGCTTAGATTGGTGAAGTAGAAGTCCCAGAGTATTCTTGGTATATATTTGAAGGAACTATTCATAGGCTTATTGCTATGGAAATGTTGGAATGGATCTATCATGAGTAAGCTGTGCACTTGTGATGAGCATCAGGTGTTGTATGGAAGTGTTGAATCACTATATTGTACACCTGAAACTAATATTATGTTGTGCTGACTGAAATTTAAATAAATAAATAAATAAAAACATAAAATAAAGTCTTGGTTCAACAACAACAAAAAATTTGGGACATTCAATACAATTGGGTGGAAAAGTAGAGGAATACTTGGGGATAAGCACAAGGATATAGGGAATGTTCTGCTTAAGTTGAATATGGGTACATATATGTTCATTTTGTTATTTAAATATCATATATAAAATAATTGATTAAGTAAAATATAGCCTCTAACCTGTTTGTTAGATCCACACAGGTTCCATTATTTTTGCAAGGTCTAGAAGAACACTCATTTGTTTCAAGTTCACATAGAGGTCCAGAAAACCCAGGTCTGCAAACACATCTTTTAAACAAGAAATTTAATAGCTCCATTAATATAAACATATAAAGTCAAAGCTTCAAATAATTGTAGCATGGCAAATTGTTAATAACCAGAAATTTGTTCAATTTGTCAACTGAAATTCTAAACATGGATATATTTAGATACAACTAGATGCATAAACTTTTATCTAGTTATTTTTTGGTTTCTCTATCTGAAATTGTTGGCCCCATCTTCACAGTCACCATAATTCTGACAGGGAAGAGAGAAGCACTCATTCACATTAATTTCACAACATTCACCCTCAAATCCTGCAAGGAGAGATGAGATGGATATAGATGAGCAATCCTCACTTTAGAGTGTGAAAATCAGTCAGTGGTAAAGAGTCTGGAGAATATGCTCTTAGCGGAAGCTTAGGAAAAAAAAGAAAAAGAAAGGAAACACCTCATCTCTGGCTTCTCACACAACTCTATTTCACATAATATATGAATAAAGTTATGCTAGTTTCAATTTAATGAGTTCAAATGTTATTAAATCCTTTGGGAAAATAGGGTGTTGCAAATGTTTCTGTTGTCTTAAGGTATTTAAATGTTTGAACAAGAATAAATGAAACAATCTGGAAAGCAAATGAATTAATGTGAACGGTCAATCTTAAAGTAAAATTGAGCTTCAGTGATCAAATTTATACAAGGCAGTTAGCAGATGAGGCAAATTATTTAATTACTTTCCATATCCAAGTGATTCAAAGAAAACAAATTATTTTGATTCATAGCTACATAATCAGTCATCCATTTAAACACATGCCAGTTATATTTTTTAAAAAAACCCAAAGAACATGAAAAAAAATCACACAGACTTAATGAGAGCACTGTAATTATTTCAACAGATTTGTGTTAGAAAAAAATCAGCATATCACTTTTTAAAATACATTAAATATTTTTTATGATGACAATTTAAACATTTCCATGATCGTATATTAACTAGATAAAATATATTCTTTTTTAATTTTATTTTATTATGTTATATCACCATACATTACATCATTAGTTTTTGATGTAGTGTTCCATGATTCATTGTTTGCATGTAACACCCAGTGCTCCATTCAATACATGCCCTCTTTAATACCCATCACCAGGCTAACCCATCCCCCTAACCCCCTCTCCTCTAGAATCCTCAGTTTGTTTCTCAGAGTCCATAGTCTCTCATGGTTTGTCTCCCCCTCCAAATCCCCCCCTTTATTTTTCCCTTCCTACTATCTTCTTCTTTTTCTTTTTTTTTTAACATATAATGTATTATTTGTTTCAGAGGTACAGGTCTATGATTCAACAGTCTTACACAATTCACAGCACTTACCATAGCACATACCCTCTCCAATGTCTATCACCCAGCCACCCCATCCCTCCAAACCCCCACCACTCCAACAACCCTCAGTTTGTTTCCTGAGATTAGGAATTCCTCATATCAGTGAGATCATATGATAAATGTCTTTCTCTGATTGACTTATTTCGCTCAGCATAATACCCTCCAATTCCATCCACATTGTTGCAAATGGCAAGATTTTATTCCTTTTGATCGCTGCATAATATTCCATTGTGTATATATACCAAATCTTCTTTATCCATTCATCTGTTGATGGACAACAAAATATATTCTTATACTCATTTTTTCTTGCTAATATTTTTTTCAATACTAGTTAGAAAATGTGTAAAACACCCAGTCACCCCATCCCTCCCACCCCACCCTCCACTCCAGCAACCCTCAGTTTGTTTCCTACAATTAAGAATTCCTCATATCAGTGAGATCATATGATACATGTCTTTCTCTGTTTGACTTATTTCGCTCAACATAATACCCTCCAGTTCCATCCACGTCGTCGCAAATGGCAAGATCTCATTCCTTTTGATGGCTGCATAATATTCCATTGTATATATATACCACTTCTTCTTTATCCATTCACCTGTCGATGGACATCTTGGCTCTTTCCACAGTTTGGCTATTGTGGACATTGCTGCTATAAACTTCGGGGTGCGCGTACCCTTTCAGACCCCTACTTTTGTATCTTTGGGGTAAATACCCAGTAGTGCAATTGCTGGGTTGTAGGGTAGCTCTATTTTCAACTTTTTGACGAACCTCCATACTGTTTTCCAGAGTGGCTGCACCAGCTTGCATTCCCACCAACAGTGTAGGAGGGTTCCCCTTTCTCCGCATCCCTGCCAACATCTGTCGTTTCCTGACTTGTTAATTTTAGCCATTCTGACTGGTGTGAGGTGGTATCTCATTGAGGTTTTGATTTGGATTTCCCTGATGCCGAGCGATATGGGGTGACTGGGTGATAGACACTGGGGAGGGTATGTGCTCTGGTAAAGGCTGTGAATTGTGCAAGACTATTGAATCTCAGATCTGTACCTCTGAAACAAATAATGCAATATATGTTAAGAAAAAAAGAAGGAAGAAGAAGAAGAGGGTAGCAGGAGGGGAAGAATCAAGCGGGGGAAATCGGAGGGGTAGACGAACCATGAGAGACTATGGGCTCTGAAAAACAAGCTGAGGGTTCTAGAGGGGAGGGGGGTGGGAGGATGGGTTAGCCTGGTGGTGGGTATTGAGGAGGGCACATTCTGCATGGAGCACTGGGTGTTATGCACAAACAATGAATCATGGAACACTACATCAAAAACTAATGATGTAATGTATGGGGATTAACATAAGAATAAAAAAAAAGAAAATGTGTAAAACAAAAGGATTTTCCTTTCTCTTACTTTTTCAGTACTATAACCAAGTACCAAATAATTGCAGTGATATTATAAATGACAATATCTACTCAGATTTTTTAGTTTGAAGAACATAAAGTCATTCAAGTTGTTCTACAAAACCTGCATTTATTATTGGCATACACATTGACTGGGATCTGAAAGAGAGGGTGATCTAGCTACACACAGATGGCCATCTTCCTTCCCTCACACCATCTCATGAAGTCTCTCCTTTCTATCTTCAAATATCTCTTCATGTTGAAAGCTTCAAGTCATTTGGAATATTGGCATGCAGATGATATAGCACAGCTTCCTTGATCTCTATTTCTATATCATGATCTTTTAGCTTCGGCCTCTACTGCTAGGTGGAAAATCCTCTGTACTTCCTCACTTAGAGTCCCACTAGAAAACACAGGATTGTCCTACATTATCCATTCACACCATGCTACAAGCCACTGTGTTTTCTGTGGTGTCTACTACCAAGTCAAGTGCCAAACCTGCTTCTACTTGGAGTTTGGGAAGCTGGTATTACGTCTTATAAAATCTGGCTACCTCTTTAGTAGGAGATAATATGGAAATCTAAAAATTACTTAACCCAAAAGAAGGCAAGAGTAAAAAGGAACAAAGTAGAGATACAAGTACTACAGAAAGTAGAAAACAAATAGCAAGACGATCCATTTAAAGCCATATACATCAATAATACATCAAATGTGGTTTTAAAAAAAAAATACTTCAATAAAAGGCAGAGTCAGCCAGGCTAAATAAAATAACAGAATGTTGAACTACATGATTTCTAAAGGAAATTCACTTTAAATATAGAGATAATGATGGGTTAAAAGTAGAAAGATGGAATAAAGATGCACCAAGAAACACTTATCATAAGAAAATCTACAGTGACTATGTGTCTAGCAGATCAGGCAGTCTTTAGGTCAAGTCTCATTATTAATTTGTCCTATTTTTTTCTTAATCAATTATCAAAGCCTTCAATTTAAACTCTGAAGTTGCATGCTTGTAATTTCATTCATGCACTCAGTATTGTATCCTCAGCATTAAAAACAAATTTAAAGAGTTATTTCCAAGTTAAAGTGGTTCTCTTAATTTTAGGTAAGAGAGTTATAATTCCAACACCTTTCACCAATCATCAATTACCATTGCTATCATATTTAAATTATAAATGTTATAGTACAGTTATAAATAACATAATAAGCCTTTTCTTTAAATATTTGTAGGGTGTTTTTTGTTGTTTGTTTTGTTTTTACAAGCTAAAGATTTAGAAAGTTGGATGCATTATACCATTCCTACTTTTAGCATGACTAGCTTTCTCTGGAAGGCAGGGTATTTTGACACTAAGATGTTTCCTAGAAATGTTCTTTGAGGCACTGGGACTCAGGGGCATTGACTAGCTGGAGAAGTAGTACCAGTGTCCCCTCCTGAGTTCAGCTGGGCTGATAAATCAGAAGAACATTCAGAACCTGCAAACTCGGGAAGCTCACAGAATAACCTTGTTTTCTGTGATTTTGCCTTATTCATTTAGTTTGACATTTCTGGGATGGAGCTTTGTTACCACGCAGCAACATATGTCAATGGGCTGAGGAAATTAGATTGCTAAAATGCAGTAGACATCGGGAGAAAAAATAAAGTAGACATGGATTGCATTTAAATTAAACCAAAGTTTTGTGAGAAAGCTTGTGTTTGGGGGATTTAAAGGAGAAAAATGTGTACGTACTTAGTCCCAAACTACACTTTCCATAGTCCTTGGTGTTAGAAGTATTTGTTTGTGTGAAGGGTATTTGTTTTGCATATATGCAGTGACAGGTGACAGCTAAAGGTCTATCAAAACTTTAAGTATAATGAATTCATCCTATGCTACTCTCCTGTTATTTATCCCTATCTAGAATTCAGCTGACTCCACTAACTGCAATAGAGTTCTTTACACACAAATAATGGGACATTCTCAACTGGATTGGATTCTCTTGATCTTTTTCTTATAATGGCTTGCCTTTACCTTGTCGTAGAGAATGCTTGCGACTGATTAATATTTTTACATCTTCCCATCCCCTAAAATATTTCTTAAGTTACTAAACTTACAGCTCATGTTTAGGAGCCAAATCAATGTAGGTTACAGGTATAATTTTTAAAATCACTTAGTATTTTCTATTTCTAAAAAAAATTCAGTTTTTATTTGATTCTCTAGAGGGGATGGCACAGAACAAAGTACATTAACAATAGTTAGATTTTCATGAAGCTTTATGAGGAAACATTTTGTCATTCAGGTCTATACCTTGACAACTCTCACATTAGAAGTAATACCACTTGGAATAATCAGGAATGAAAGTAAATAGGGAAAAACTAGAGTATATCTTTCATATTCATTAAGTTAGTGTTAAAGTCATACATTTTAAAATAAAAATAAAAATATTAAAAATGAATTATTTTAAAAGCATTAGAAAGGCATTATTTTTATTTTTTTCTTAATTAAAGAATTAATTTACCTAGATTTTAAAGCTTTTTGAAAACAAAAAAAGTAAAGAGATTTCTCTTTTGGTGAGTCAGAAGTTTTTTTAAATATTGTCTTATTTTTATTTTAAAACAATGTTATACAAATGTTAGCATTCTTGAAAAATTAACCATTATAAAAAAGTTGCAGATTAAATTTAAACACTATGAAATATGAAAAGATAGAACTAATATTTCTAATAGGCTTAATAAGGTTTTTTAACACTGATTTTAAGAAAAAATTAAAAAATGAGTATAAAAGCCCCTATTTTAAAATATAACAGATTATTGGAACACTTCATCTAAAACTAATGATGTAATGTATGGGGATTAACATAAGAATAAAAAAAAATATAACAGATTATTGACATGCTTTAAAGTTAATTAGCAGCAATATATATTTTCTTTGAAGAATTTCCCCAATATAAATATCTATAGCCATTTAAACCTAATAAACACATGCTACCACACAAGCACATGTTAATTGTCAAAAAGAGTAATTTTTAATTTAGATAAACTATATTGTCAAGTGACACATTTATTTGGTACTTGAAATTATGTATACACCTTAGGTAATGCTGCCTTACCATCATAATAGTATATGTACTGGAGTAATATACACATTTAAATGCAACTGCTTTCCTCTGGTACTACTACAAATCCATCAAGTTTAGAATCCCAATTGTAAATCAATAGCACATGTAAATGATCTGATTCTTCCTTCCACTAAGACATTTTACAAGTACTCTCTTTGCCACATTTTAATCCTTTGTAAAGTGTCATTTAAAAAACTTTTGCTCCTTTCACCTTGGAGACATGGATGAAGTGGCTACATTTGGAAACTAAGCCCTTTAAATTAAATTGAAAGTGATGTTCTTGCCTATAAACTGAGATGTAATTCAGAGTAGAAAGATAAAGAAGCTTTCCTAAAGAGAATAGTAGAAAATAAATATATTTTAAGCATGAAATGATTTTAGATCTCCCACTATATACACACACATGCTAGTAACAGAGACCTGACTGCACGCTATACACGCATCCACTTGCATTTTATCAAAAGTCCTCTCTACCTCTGTAAACCTCATATCATTCTTATATTTCTTATATATTCTTATATTTCTACCAGCCTGCAAGTTGAACACAGTTTATTCAACCTCTTGTACTTAATTAGCTCTTTCCCTTTACTGTACACATTAGATATTACTCTTTTGATCACATACACTATGAACAAAAATATTAACTTATAGAAGGAATGGCATTTATTGGTAGCCTAGCTGGGAAGGATACCTGGCAGTTTTCAGAATTTAAGAAAGAACCATAGTAACTACCAGGACAAGTTCTTTCACAAATACTTTCCTACTGCATTCAGATCTCCTTGTGAAGGGAACATGATGTTGGCTGTACCAACTGAAAAACTCTAGCAAAAAGAGAAAGCTTTTTCTCTTATCATCAATTCCAAGGAAAAGCTCTGAAAGCCAATATTCCAGTCCTATGCAGACATGGATGGAGTTTTCTATCTGTCTTAGCTTGAGGCTTCCAAAATAAGAATATGAGGTAATAATATGCACAAGTAGCTTATTTGAGAGGTGGTCCTGGAAATTATTGCAAAGGAGTAGAGAAATAAAATAGGGGAGAGAGGGGCTTAATGAGCAGGTAATTACTGTGGGCAATGAAAGTTCCAAGGCTGCTGGGGATCCTCTTAGAAATCATGTGGAACATAACTCAGAGTTGTCACTACATAAGAAAGGTGGGGTATGCATCCACAAAGTAAGAGAGAGTTCTTACTATGTTGTACTTTAATGGTTAGTTAATTTATGTGTCAATCCTTGAACTTTAAATGCCTTGAGGGTGTGTCTTTGCCATGTTTAATTTCCTCAGAACCTGTCTCAAGACTTGACACATGGTAGGAAATCAATAATGCTTGTTGAATCAGTTAATAGAGAATACAATTTTTAGATTTCTAGAACACTACCAACATGTAGTTACAAGACTGTCATGTGTTATATACAGAACATAGTGCAGAGAGGCAAAAAAAAAAATTGTGCAGTATAAAATAAATGTTGAGGTGTGTAAATTGATTGCATACTAAATCACCTAAAACTAACACTATAAGGTACCCAGAGTAAACCCCATTTTTTTCTAGGAATCTGATGAAATTATATTTGTCTTTCTATGGCTATTTTTATACTTATTAAAGCACTGATTTTTTAACCACAGGAATTGTTTAAACAAATAGGATTTTATATAAAACAAACCTGTATTGAATCATTACTATTAAATGCTTTTCTGTCTGTTTTCTGCTAGAAAATGTTCAATGTTCATAGGGACCAAATTAACTCACCTCCATTCTAAACAGAAGATAGAAGCACTGTCCTGGAAAACATGATCACCATAGTTCTGGTGTTTTACTACACCTGTAATGTTTAAGTAGCTCACATTGTACTGTTATGACTATAAGTTTCAATCACACTAAGCAAAGTAGGTTACTTGGTGAGCATTCAGTTTGGCATAAATCAAAGTATCAGTTATTCTAGTTGCTGTTTCTTCAGAGTGAATTTTAATGCCGTTTATAATTTAGTTGTCTAGTACATAGTCACATTACTACTCTGGCTTTGGGATTTTATTTATATTCATATTTAAATTGTGACAGACCCTGTAGACTGACTAAAAACCGTGAACAGAATTTCAAAAATGCATATGCTGAATTCCTAGACCTTAAGCCTTAAATCTCTTTTCTTGTGATGCCCTATATTCTAGTCACTTGGCAAACACCAACAGCTTGCAAAGGATTCCAGTGGAGCTTCCAAATCCTGTATCGTATAAGAGGTTAAGTCTTGGAATTCTTTGTGGTTTTAAATTTCACTACTTTTAAAATGGAATTTGATCAGAATATTTTCTTTAAAAAATAATATAATTGCTTTGGCGTAGATCCTATTTCAAACAACAGGTATTAAAGTAACTCAGGGCATAGTGTCTAAAATATTCCACAGTCAACCTCTTTTTCATATTGAGGTAGCTTCTTAAAGCAACATCACAGGCTTTAGTTTCTGATCTGCTACAGAGGTTGAACAACTAAAGGCAACAGTAAGTAAACATTTTTTACAGTAGTTAGATCTTGTTTACAGAAACTTACTCCTACAATTTCTTAGGTTTAGAAACCTTTTTCAATTTCAAGTATGTATTTGAAGCAAAACAGCTTAGAAACAATGTACTCTTCAAATATCTCTTTGTGCTGACTCACAATTAACAATGAATCATGGAACACTACATCAAAAACTAATGAGGTAATGTATGGTGATTAACATAACATAATAATAATAATAAAAAAAAGGGATAAACACATGATTCACTGTGGCCACCCGCTACTCTAACCAAAGCAGTAATTTGAAGTGGTCATATTAAGGTCTGAAAGACTTAAGTAGAATGATGAAGTTCCAAGAAAACAAACACAATTTTACTAATACACAATGGTGAAATCTAAATTGCCCTCAGGATATTTTTGTGATGCTCGTGAAGCTGGAAAATCTTATTACTAGTTTGATAGTTGGTGATAAGGTTTTATGATATCTCTGAACTTCTTTTTTCCTTCATCCCACAACAGGAAAGGAATCTTACTAGATTATATAAATTCATCAAAGGAATTTATTAATTGCACATAAATTATCAAAAATTTTATGTGAAAAAAAAATCCCCACCTTGTAGAAAACTATCTTTGGTGAAAATAGAGGTTTTATTTTAATTGAAGAAATATGCTGCTGCCTCTCATTAAGCATTACTTATATTCTGAGAATGTATTAGTTGGCTAAGTAAAGCATCATGGAGTAATCCTGCTGAATAAAATAGCTCCTCCCCTGCTACTGAATAATATTTCAAAAAGTTTCACTCTCAGTCTTTGTTAAAAGGAAATTATCCACTTAAATTATGTACTTTGTAATTACTGAGGTTTGCAGGATATCAAATGTCCGCCTCACATTTTTTCCTAGTTTGCTTTTCCTGACTCATTCCTGCAAACATGTATCCATATGCCTTGTATGCCCACACAATTTGCTTTTAAAAAGCCCATGTCATTTTTGCAAAAACAATTACTAATGACTCTCCAGTTTGTAGTTCCAATTCTTCAGAAGGTCCAGAAGTTTTTGTCATGTATGTACATTCAAGGACTTGCCTCTATAGCCTTATAATAGATTTTCCTATACATCAGGAAGTTCTAGAGGGTTTATAAAAACAAACAGAAACAGCTTTGACTATGATACCAATTAATTGGTATAGTCTAAGCTGACCTTTTGGGACAGAAGAGTAAATAAGTATTGTCCTTTTCTTTAATAAACCTCTTTTCTAGTAGAATCAATAACAAGGAAAGAGACACCAAGCCATAAGTTGGTATGAGAAAATAAATATTAGTTGTAAACTTTTATACACAATGTGATTTTTATATTGGGCTTATGACACATTCCTGTTATACTGAAAACCTACAGTGTGCTAGTTTTATGGCAGAACCATTCCTGCTGAAGATGGTAATAGCTCTTGAGTAGCAAGTAGTGCATGAGCAGTAAACATTTATAAATCACCTGTGCATTAATCAGACCTCTTTCAGCTACATCTGAAGAGATCCTAATCAAACATCTTTCAAAATAGTATAAGTTATTATTGGTTGATATGACCCAGAAAGCCAGAAGTAACTTGCTTCAGGAACAGATGGATTCAGGAGTGCCAACAATGCCCTTTAATCTGCCTATTCTCCATCCCTTTCAAAGACTCTATTTTCTAGTACAAAGTAGCCACCAGAGTTACATGATTCTGGCCTAGCGACCGAAGTGGAAATAAGTGGTGTTTATAGATAGCTCCATGAAAAAAGTTACAGTGAAGCATTTGATTACCCTAGATTCTATTTATGCTCATTTCTAACTAACTGCTATTGTTAGGAATACTACATAGACAAGATTATTCAGGAAAAAGAAGCTATTAATAAACAATGAGAGATTTCTTTAAAACAAACAAACAAAGCCAAAAACTAGAGTTTTGCCTTTTCTTCCTCCCCCATTGCCCACCCCCCCACCCCGCCACTAGTTAGGTTAACTTTTTAGATTATTTCTCCAGTCTGTTTATATATCTATATTTGGAGTCAAATACTCCCTTTTTTTCCATTTTTTTTTTTTTTTCTCACTTTTTTTTTTTTTTTTTTTTTTAGAGAGAGTGCATGAGAAGGGAGAAGGTCAGAGGGAGAAGCAGACCCCCGCCGAGCAGGGAGCCCGATGCGGGACTGGATCCTAGGACTCTGGGATCATGACCTGAGCCGAAGGCAGTCGCTTAACCACTGAGTCACCCAGGCGCCCCTCTCTCACTCATTTTTTTTTTTTTTAAAGATTTTATTTATTTGACAGAGAGAGAAACAGCGAGAGAGGAACACAAGCAGGGGGAGTGGGAGAGGGAGAAGCAGGCTTCCCAGGGAGCAGGGAGCCCGATGTGGGGCTCAATCCCAGGACCCTGGGATCATGACCTGAGCTGAAGGCAGATGCTTAACGACTGAGCCACCCAGGCGCCCATCTCTCACTCATTTTTAAGGAGCCATAATCCGTAAAAACAAAATACACCAAACAAAAAAGTGAAAAAAGAACATTAAAACAAATATAAGCTCTTACCTTCTCTACACACACAATAATGAGTTCCATCTACCAAAGTCAAGCATGTTGAGTTGTTTCTGCAAGGGTCACCAAGTGGATCACAGGGGTTATAATGTTGATGGCAAAATTTTCCAGTATAAAAGGATGGACACAGGCAAATTGCCCAGGAATGGTAGACTCATGACGAAGAGCTCCATTCATGCATGGGTCAGAGTCACATTCATTTATTTCTTCACTACAGTTTTGTCCAGTCCATCCAGATGTACACTCACCGCTGAAATAAAATTTTAAGAAGTATGAACAGTACTGCTTCAAATTTATTCTTTGTATTTTTAATGAATTATTACATTAAACTAATGTGGCATCTTTATGTATAACAAGACTAATAAATTATACATAATTTAAAAATAGTGTTTGCCTAATTTCCTGAGATAATTCAATGTATATTACTGCAAGACTAACTGCAATGGCTAAAATAAGATTTCAGAAGCATTTGGTAAATTTCTAACAGTAGGCCACTGAGACAGATCAGAGAACAACAGTGCTACCAATTTCAATTTTAGCAACTATTGAGCTTAATTACCAATTGAGAAAATTTCCTCAATTATTTCTTTTATGTAAAATAATTTTCACTGTTTATAAGCCTGAGATAATATTTAATTCAATATCTTTAGCAACATGTGATTCTTATAATCACCAGAGTATTTATAACAAGGTGTTCCTTTGTGCTAAGCATCTGGATTTCCTTTCAGTTTTTGCCTGCTTTTAAAAACCTCTTTTCTCTAATATTTGAATAAAATGGGAAAATTGAAGAGAAATCAAATAAATAAAAAGTAAAGCATTTGGGGGCACCTGGGTGGCTCAGATGGTTAGGCGTCTGCCTTCGGCTCGGGTCGTGATCCTGGTGTCCTGGGATTGGGCCCCGCATCGGGCTCCCTGTTGGCGGAGAGCCTGCTTCTCCCTCTCCCTCTGCTGTTCCCCCTGCTTGTGCTCTCTCGCTCTGTCAGGTAGGTAAATAAAATCTTTAAAAAAAAAAAAAAGTAAAGCATTTGGATCTTGTCTGTACATCACAGACTCTATCTCAGTCTGTCAACCATCTAGCATCTGTCATTCTCTCAGAAATTTTTTGAGTTCAAATAGCACTCTACTATCAGTTATTTACTAATCCTGTACATGATTTCATCTTGCCCTAAAATTTGCTTGTCATACCCTTTAAAAATTTTTATAAATAAATATTATAAACATTTCCATGACTAGCCTTCATTAATTAAACTTCTGGCTCCTCAGTGTGAATCTGAATCTCCATATTTTCATGTACATAATATATGCTGAAAATATTATAAATATTAATTGATATATGGTCTTCAGTTGGAATCATATAGACTTACCTGAATTCTTTCATTTGGGAAATTGAAGATCAGAGAGCTTAATGAAATTGGTAATCTCAGAGATTTATTGTAAAGATTAAATGATATAATGAATAAAAAGTGTATACAGTGCCTGACATCAACAATGCCTACCCATCTATGGTGGTAACTAGGTGCTGTCACAGAATTTTAAAAAGCATTTGTTACCCTATTTATGCTTAAATAAAATATGCATCTCAACAATGAGGATTGCTTCAATTTCTAGTGGTACTTTTCATTTATTTGTCAATCACATCTTATTTTATTTTATTTTTTTTATTTATTTTAAAGATTTTATTTATTTGAGAGAGAGAATGAGAGAGAGAGAGAGAGAGAGAGAGAGCATGAGAAGGGGGAGGGTCAGAGGGAGAAGCAGACCCCCCGCTGAGCAGGGAGCCCGATGCGGGACTCGATCCCTGGACTCCAGGATCATGACCTGAGCCGAAGGCAGTCGCTTAACCAACTGAGCCACCCAGACGCCCATCACATCTTATTTTAAAATGGTCAAATGTATTATTCAATTTGATAACTCCAATAATGCTTTGAAATAAGTAGAAGAGGCACTTTTTAAATTCTCACTTTATAGATGAGATAGCCAGAAGTGCAAAGGAGAAAAAGGACTTATCCAAAGTCCCTGGTTGGCAAACTTGAGATCTGAAGCCTAGACCTTTTCCTCCAAGCTTCTCTCTTTTCTTTCTTTTCTTTTTTTTCTTTCTTGAATGTTTCAAAACTATTATAAGACTATCTGATATCTTGTGAAATAATGTAAAATTAAGTACATCAGATCCCAGCAAAATAGTTTCAGTGCATTTATTTTATTTAAAGTAGCTTTACTTCTAAGTGGTGTTGCATAAATATTTGTTTTCCTTTTTCTTATATTCTTTCATGAGTACATAGTTTCAACTTGACTACTTTAAAAGAGTTCCCTGTGAGTAATCAATAATGCTTGAATATTTAACATATGTGCTGTTTGTTTTATCTTCTCAAAAAACAGGTGGCCCAAGATTTCATGTGGTGTCCTTACAGGGATCAAATCCTCAGGAAAGCATCTGGCCATATGTCAATAGTACCGATGATGCCACGGTGAGGCCTCTGGAGATGAATGGATATTTGTAGAAAATGAAGTTCTAAAGAGCAAAATCTCTCCTTATAACTAACAATCAGACCTATGCATTTATATATTTGAATCTGCTTTTATACATGTCAGAGAAACAAGTCTCTGATGGATGGAAATACATGTTTTATGTGCGAGCTCCAATCTGGTTTTTAGTTTGTATCATGAAATAATTTCAGGATTCAGTATGAACTGGCAGCATTTTCCAAACTCACAGCCAGAAGCAAGATTTTTATGGATTGAAAAACCAAACAAGCAAAAACACGTACTCTGTGACTTTTTGAATATATGAGTTCCAGTAGTAAACACTTGAAAACTAAATGTGTACTTAAAGGTAGACTAATATATTCTAATTTGCTGTCTTTCCTAGTGAGATAACCAAAAATTCACTGGCATAAAATACACTGAATTCCTTCTAAGTAAGAGCAACATTTCAATTCTTTTTTTTTTTAAGATTTTATTTATTTATTTGAGAGAGAGAGAATGAGAGAGCACATGAGAGGGGGGAGGGTCAGAGGGAGAAGCAGGCTCCCCGCTGAGCAGGGAGCCTGATGCGGGACTCGATCCCGGGACTCCAGGATCATGACCTGAGCCGAAGGCAGTCGCTTAACCAACTGAGCCACCCAGGCGCCTGAGCAACATTTCAATTCTTAAATGTTGACTTAAAGAACAAAGCTGATAATAGAAAATAAAGTAGATGTCATTGTTATAAAATAGGAAAAAGGAGTATTCATAAAAAAAAATCATTAGCTTAAGAAATCTTAGTTTTCTAAATATTAACTATTCTATATGTTCATCTCACCATAAATATTGATATGCAATGACTAAATATTATTTGACAATATTTATGTACATTTGTTTTGTATAAGTATACCAGCTTTTTTGGCTATAAACTTATAAATACAAATCTCAGAGTATACATAACTGAAAAGACTCTCTTCTTATACAAATTAATTCACCTATTGTTTGTTGAAGCCATTATTTGTATGCAATATAAAATCCCAGTCAAAACTGGTAGGTAAAAAAGAAATAAGAACACAGATAATAAAATAGTATTATTATATTTTTTAATGTCTTAAAAAGTTGAGGACACATAAAAAAGAAGACATAAAAAATACAGGCTACTCAACTAAGTCATTCATTATTCTACTGTTTTATCCATTCACCTATTTGTTCATTCATTCAGTTATCTCATCAGGTATACCATTAACAAAACTATATTAATAATGTATTAGGGGCACCTGGGGGGCTCAGTCGGTTAAGCGTTAAGCATCTGCCTTCTGCTCAGGTCATGATCCCAGGATTCTGGAATCAGCCCCATGTCAGGCTCCCTGCTCAGTGGGGAGTTTGCTTCTCCCTCTCCTTCTGTCCCCTCCCCCCCACTCCCACTAGTGCTCTCTCTCTCCCGCTCTCTCTTTCAAATAAATAAATAAAATCTTAAAAAAAAATAATTGTACGATGGTCATTACTATACTCTTGACCACTGAAATCCTTTTAGAAAAAAAAATGTGGAAAACCATTTAGCTCATTTAGACTGGCAAAATTTATCTCAAGTAAGCCGCTTATTTTATTACTAACATTGAAAGTAGAAAAGGGGACCAAAGACCATTCTGAAGAGCATCATGAAAGTGTAAAGATGTAAAACATAGCAGAAGACTGATATGGGTGAAATGACACAATGGAGATGGCCTAAAAAGTTATAGCAAGGTAAGGCTGAAAACAATAGCAACAACAGTGAAACTACCTTCCTTTGCATTCTACCCTTAAAGACAGTAACATTTTCCTGTTGCCTTTAAGTATGGTAGTGACACAATCAGATTGCTATCGAGTAGAAGATGGATAAAACAGTGAGAGCCTGGTAGCATGAAGATCATTCAGGAAACTACTTTTTAATTGCTGACAAGAGATTATGAGGACCTAATAAGCAAAGGCATTAATTAGGTAGACCATATTTGAACTACATTTCTGATACAGATTGGAGAAGATCTGGACAATGATTAGTATAAGTTGATGAGGCAGAGTGAGTAATGGGGAGTTCTTGGTGGATTTTAGCTTGAGTATTAGAAAGACAATGGTGCCATTAGGTGAGATAGGAAATGACAATAATGAAGATGGAAGAAGAGGAGAGGGTATTGATGTTTATATATAGTCACTTAAATTAACTGCATGATTTAAGATGCTGTCCTATATGTGGTAAGAAATTCAAATACTGAACTCTGGAAAAATCAAGGCTTGTGATAAAAATTCAAGGATGAGTCTAACAACTATTATCAGCAATAAACTGGCATCAAATAAATTTAATATTGGCCTTTTTATACAAAAATATAAAGTTAATTTATTAAAAATATAGGATAGTCCCTCTATATTGTGTGATATATTCTTCAATATTTTATATTGAACCTATATTTTATAAAACATCTATATGGCAAAGAATAAGTAGGAAAAAAATCATACTAGTCCGAATGCCTACAAGACTTGATTGGTAAAAACAAGTCTTTATTTATTTATTTATTTTAAGGGAGAAGAGATTGAGTATGTGCTCTACATGAATTCAAGAATTCCTATTTTAATATTGATAGAAAAGGATCTTTCTCTTCAGTGTATCAAGCCTCATTATATATATATAATATATATAGTAATAAAAATATACACATATACAAAGATACACACTTTATAATTTGGGACACATACTATTCATCTATTTATAGACAACTTATAAATCATTTATCTATACTGAAAGAATTATTTTCTATATTTTATATTTTTTTAAGCAATGCACAGTTTGATGTAAATGAACTACTTAGATATTTCCTTGGAATAACTGTATTTAAATTATCTATGTATTTCCAGTATTCTACATGATTTAATCTCTGTGCTGTGTGAAAAGACAGTTGATCAATAGACTTTTTCACAGTTGTTGAATTCAAGTTGTTGATCAGCATCTCCAAAAATAATTCTAGGCTTTTTCAAGATTCAAAGGATTCCTCATTTCATAGCAAGAAGCTGAAGTGCCAGCCAAGCAGAAATACAAAATGCACTGGGTCAAACCTCTAGTACATTCACATTTAAAACCTGAAGAAAATCTGGTGAAATGCATGTTGTATTTGGGAGAAAAGCCAAAATTCATATACTTAAGTCTGGGACTAGAACACAGAGCCAACTCAATGTTGGACAGTAAAAGCAGATGCACATTTTTGCCATAATAATCCTAATATGGAAACCATAAGAATGGGACATTTGATCACTGAGACAGATGGTCAGATTTTAGTAGGTTTTTTAAAGCTAGAACAAACATAAGAAAATAATCTTGAAAGCAAATTTTTAAAAAAGTGAATTTTTTAATAATAATCTAATTAAGGTAAAATAAAACACTTCCATAAAAAGGCTGAGTATGAGATAGTTGAAGCTACCATCCTCTGGGTTTGCCTCATGATACCGGAATATGGCTAATGCTACAAACATGAGTAACATGAATAATTGCATGATTCAACTTTCATCGTAACTGCAGTTTATATTTAAAATGTATAAATTTAATATCTTTAAATTCTTATATTTTATATTTCATTTTTGTGTTTTGACAGTGTGTGTGTGTAAACAAGACAAATTGATGGTGTGTCAATTTTCCTGAGCAATGAAGTATTGCTTCTAGCTCTTGGTTTTTCCCAAAATGGATGCTTTGGACAAGTCAGTGTAAGTCTGGCTTTTAAATACAATTTTCTAAATATTCAGATAAATTTATAGTTGCACCTTTTTACTCTTTAAATTTTTATCTAAGTATATGTATGCATGTGAATGAGAATTTATAAAGTATATACACTGTGTTCAAACACTATTCAAACTGCATTTAAAAAATATATATATAAAACATTTTAAATACAGTTGGAGAATATATAAAATCTCTACATATATTTTTTCTTTCAAGTACAGTTTGAGTAGGAGACAGACATTTAGAATACAAAATAAGAGGCAGAGTTTTATTTAAAGGAATGAAAGTACTGAGATATGGAACTTAAATTTATGAACATTTTGAAAAATAATTCATAAATGTGCATTATGTCAGAAGTTTTACAGGGAAAAACATTTTAAACTCCAAATTTAATAAATGTCAGACTTTAAGTTTCAAAAGAAAATCAACTGAGCAAGCAAAAGCCTAAGTACTTTCATACATTTTGAAAATGTATTATGAGAAAATAGGAAATGAAATAAATCTTTAGTTTGTTGTTGGGACTAGCAGTATAATAAATGCTATTATCTGTTACAAAATACATGTTTGTGTTTGACGTATATATGTACTAATCATGCATTCTTGGTTCTAGGCTGTATGCATATAATACAATTAATTATGAACTGTAGCACAATTTTGGTTAGCCCATGTCAAAAAATATGTGAAATAAACATACTTAAGAAGAAAGCTAATAAGTATTTAGAGATATAAAAATTATTATGGCCCATTTTTTCATTAAAATTTAAAATATCTCCTTTAAAACAATCTAAATAATATTCACACTGCCTTTTGTTTCTTTTTAAAGGAGGTATGAGATTATAGGAATAAATAAGGGAAACAGAGATGAGAAAAGAGAAAAAGGGAGAAGGAAGGAGAAGCGGCGAAATCTCTTATAAAAATGTCACTTAAGGGTCACCTGTCTTATAGGAGCTATGTGGAAGGTATCTACATGTATGATCCTCTTTCTTGACTGAACCCTTCCTGGCACTTGGCCAGTCAAACCTTGGAAACTTGCATAAATTGATGCTCCATAATAACTAAGGAAGAATACCAGAATTATTATAGTAAACAGTGGAAAAGGAAATCAAAAGCTCAGAAAAATAAGCATGCTAAACTATGTATTTTATGTAAGGGCACAGGACTGGTCTTGTTCTGTAAGAGGGTGTGGAGACCACTCTTTTTATCAAAGTGGTAATACATATGCTTTTCAGAGGAGCATCAACTTCACTGAGAATCTTAGTCTTCCCTTGCACACAAAGACTGATTATGGGAGATACCGTTACCAAAATTGGCTTCTGTGGAGATGATAGGATTGGGGGAATTTAAAAGGACTAGGTGGTGGCACATAATCTTCAGAGCAAGCAGGGTAAAATTATAATGATCACCAAGGTTAGAGAGGTAGAAAGGGGGGTCCTGATCCTCAGAGAGCCATGGAGATTAATAAAACACATTGTCTCTAGAAGCAGGATAGATTAGTAGACAAGGATATTCTTCAATTTACATAATCAAAATAAATCAAGACTGGATAATTAGGAGGTTGAGGGCCCTCTCCAGCTAAACATGACGATCCTTTGTCCAGCTGTCAGACCTCAAGCCCACTAGTTGAAAGAGAGGCCAGGTACCCAGGAGAAACCACACTATAACACAACAAGATATAGCAATGATTCCACCAACAGGATCTACAGTCATTTACTTTTGTAACTACATTTAGGAGAAAGAAAGGCAAACATTTCAAGGATGTTGGACTTGAGTTCAATGTAACATTGAAATCTAGGTTTCAGAAGCTTCATTGCCCTAGTTTTAGAATGGAGGCATACGGAGGCAAGGAAATAAATGTACCTGACCAAGGCGTAGCTCACAGTAGGTCCACTGGTTCCAACTGCCATTTCCCAGGCCCTAAATATATACTTGTAAAAGACTTACTTTGTAGTTGGTAGAACTTTCACACCATTTTTTTTTTTTTTTGGCCTGGGGATTAGAATTATAAAGAATGCTAATTAGAAGCCACTAAACCTGTCTCTTCCCTAAACTCTCACTCCCCAGCCAATAACATAAATTAAAAACAACATAGCACCCTAGGGGAAAAGCAGAAATCGTGCCACCATTGAGGAAAAAGGCAGGTCCACTATCATTTCTCCACTCCATTCACCAGATTGGTCCCTACCAAAAAGTATGCATCACTTTGAAGATGACAACGGACAACTGAAGCTTAACCAAGTAGTAGTTCAATTGCTGTCATTGTTCTAGATAACCTATTTGATCAAGCAGAATAACATTGCCTCAGATACACAGTATGTGGCCAAGAGTACAGAGTGCTTTTCTTTTCTTTTCCTATTAGGCAGGAGGGTCAGAAACAGTGTACATTCATTTGGAACAGAATACAGTATACATTTAATGTCATAAGGCTACATTTTCTCTCCCACTGTATCATAAGATAATTTGAATGTAACATAATATTATTTATTATTATGTTACTTAAACTGGAGGAGCAATAAATGGCAAATAGGATGAAAGCTTTGTGAAGATACCCATGTTCCAGGTAGTGACAGATAAACCTTATGAAGACTCAAGGCCCTGTCACAAATGAAGTTGTTAGAGATCCAATGTTCTAGAGCATGCTGGGATATCTCTTCCAAATTAAGGACAAATTATTTCATCTTATACTTCACACACTAAAGACATATTAGTGCATCTTACACCATACACCACTAAAAGGGAAGCGCAACACTTGGAAGACCTCTTTGGTTATAAGGGCAGAAATATTGCTCCAACCCATATAAATGGCTGGCCACTTTAAATGAATCCCAGAGCAGGAGAGGACTTGGTAACAGGTTCAGGCCAAAGTGCAAGCAGATTTGTCTTTTGCTCTATGAAACTCAACAAGTTCTAAAGTATTTGAGTTATTAGTGGTATTAGTGATGGCAAACCCCAGCAGATGAATTATTACATAGACCCCTAGGGTTAGAGTAAGACCAGAGATATTCCAGTTGATGGTAAGAGAATAGAAAGTGAGTTGGGAGGAGAGAGATGAAGTATATTAGTTACGGCCTGTGGACCAGCTGCAGAGGTAGGTGTTAGAATTTATTACTCGTCCTTTTATAATGTATCCCTGGAAAAGAAGCTAACTAGAATCCTGAAGTAACATTTTACAGAAGTTATAAGAAGCAAATATATCTGAGGATATCAAGGTAAATTTTTCTTTCTTTTTTCTTTCTTTCTTTCTCTCTTTCTTTCTTTCTCTCTTTTCTTTTTCTTTCTTTCCTTTTCTTTCTCTTTCTTTCTCTTTCTTCCTTCCTTCCTTTTCTTCCTTCCTTCTTCCTTTTTCTTTCATTTATTCATTTAACTTTATAGACAGGTATAGTGGTATAGTTGATACACACAAAAATTGCACACCATTAATGAGTATATCTTGATGAGTTTGGACATATATTCATATGTGATACCATCATTATCAGAGTAATAAACATATACATCTCTTCCAAAATTTTCTTGTGTCCTTTTGTGTGTGTGTGTTTTGTGTAAGAACACTTAATATGAGATCTATCCTCTTAACATATTTTAAAGTACACAGTACTATATTATTGACTATATGTGCTAGTGGATGCTATTCAACCTAGTACTGAAGCCCTCATTTTCCCTGTTCCTGAGAACATTGGTGGCTGACAGCTATAAAAGTTGCCCTCGGCTGGAAAGAACCCCTTCACTCAAAGTCACTCTCTTTTTTGGGACAGCTCATACCCAGTGACTGGTAGATGTAGGAATATAAAGGCTAAGCCCCCATGCCTCAGTGTGGGACAACTCTACTGGGTCATCCCTGCTCTAGACTTCCCAGTGGGATTGGGGAGCCTCCACTGTCTTTTCATTGCAATTAACCCTCTGCTTCTGTCCGATTATGCATCTTTTTTATGCCCACATATGTTTTCTTTTTCAAAAAAACTTTATTTTGATAAAAATGACATATAAAAGCACTGCACATATACCAAGAGTATGCTACAATAAACTCCCAGCATGCCAATTTCTGTCTCAGAGTTGATTCCTGGGGAATTAAATCTGTGATGCATTCACTATGAGTGAGTGCCAAATGCTTTTATTCTACTTCTAGAAATATACACACGCATGAGCACAGGGATATGTTTTATGTTCTTTTCTGTTTTGTTGTTTATAATGGCTAAAAATCAAAAATAATACAAGTGACATTAAGAAGCCACTGGTTATACTATCTGGTATAATTAAAATAAATGATATACTTTTGTATGTACTGAGTTAGAAAGATATCATTTTAAAATGCTATTATTATATCATATAAATTATAATATATATATTTAATTCCAATTGTGTCATAATATTGTATATGTACTTCTGTAATTACAGAAAACTTTTAGAAGCTTACAAGAGGCATATGTAGTAA
Source organism: Neomonachus schauinslandi (assembly GCF_002201575.2). Classification (NCBI taxonomy): domain Eukaryota; kingdom Metazoa; phylum Chordata; class Mammalia; order Carnivora; family Phocidae; genus Neomonachus; species Neomonachus schauinslandi. The sequence goes on along the minus strand of NC_058410.1, from coordinate 90,251,541 downwards.
AAATATGTATCAGAGGGTCAGGTGTTCTGGAGTCAAATGTCTTATAGTAGCTGTGTAAACTTGAATATGTTCTATCTCAGAGCCTCCATTCTCTAAAAATGGGTACAATAAAATATCATTCTCAGGTAAGGACTATGTTAGGGATGATATTAACTACTACCCATAAAATATTTAGAGAAGTACCTGAGATATAATGGACACCTAAGGCTATTATTATTAAATATGACATATTGAGCAATGTGTTGGATGGCAGACAGAAACTTTTTTTTTTCTTAATATAATTCTGTACCAATGAGTTTTTCAATTAGATCATGTACTATTCTTAGAATAAAACAACTTTTTTTTAGTGGCTTGTTTTTCATTCTAATTCTGAAGCCTACTTTCATTTTGTAGCATGGGTTAGCAGCCCATGGTTTTTGTTTTTTCTTTCATTTGTTCTATCTTACCTTTCACATATAGAGATCTGTGTATGGTATTTGCCCATAAAGAAGGTGAGTGCATTCTCTTTCGATCCCCTCACTGTCAATCTGATGGCTCTTCAATCTTTAACATTCTTTGGAAATCTGATTAATACATATTTCACTTTTCCTTTTGCAGGACAGCTCTGTTTTTGGGTGACAGCAAGAGGAGTCATCATGCATCAATTAAGCTTCTGCTTAGCTTGGCATCATTGCCAAAGTGATGATGTGGATGTGTCCGTACTCCTTGCTTCTGCTTCCTTTCTCCTTGGCAGGAAGAGTGCTACTGCACCAGAGAGAAGCCCCTTTTCCCTGCTGTGTTTCTGCTGGAATAGGCTTTCTACAAATCCTGAAGCTCCCCAGAACAGCAACTTCTGAATTCAGTTGGCCTATAATGGTGGAAGAGATTCTTGCCTCTAGCCTTCACATTTCTAAAATAGAAGATAAGATTTAGCACTTCTCCAGATTCTCCACCATTATGCTGAAGAGATTTTAGGACACAGCTCTGTAATTTTGTTTATTTGTTCATTTTTCACTCTGATCCTCACACTATATTTTGCTTATATCCATAATATTTCCGGGAAGTGCATGATATTAGTCCCTTGTTGCAAAAACTAATGCTATCTTCCTTCTTTGTTGTTGTTCACTTAAAAAGGATATAAGAAAAATCAACTTAGACAGTTATGATGAATTTGACATCTTAGTAAGAATTTTCAGACTACCATGTCATTAGTGATATCCTAGAAATAAATTTTGGTTATATGAAGAATTGGAGGTATTTATTGAAAGAAAGGTTATTATTTCTTCACATATGCTCAACAGTAAGATATCTGACTTCTTATAAAGTGATGCAGAGGTTTTCTTCTGTAAATATTTTGTAGAGTGACACTACTGATTTCATTTCCTTTTGGGATGCCTTTAGCAGGGAGTAAATGCCAAGTCAAGTTGACTACTCACAGTAGAAAAGTTGTGTGGTGGAAATAATAGCCCAAACTTTGACATATGTGGTTCTGAAGCCTGGAAAATTGAACATATCAAGTTGCTGAAAGAGCATATTGCTTTCCAGAGCCTGATTGTGCATAAGTAAAAACAAATGATCTTTTAGTGTTTTGTTTTGAGTGCAGATGTGTATAAACTATTGATTAATATACTTCAATTCATTTTGCTCCAAATATGAAAATATTTTCTAATTTGAGTAGTATATTATTGGGTTTAATTTTTTCTTCCAGATTTTCTAAAGTTAGAAATTTTTGAATGTTTGAAATTCAAAAATTCTAAATAAAGACTACTTTATTTATATCTATATTACATCCAGTGTTACACTTTAGAATATTTGGTAATATATTAATCCCAGTGCCAATCGTGAAGTATGTAAAATTCTGAGATATGGAGTGCCACCTGCTGACTCTCTGATCCATTCGACAGTTGCTCAAGGCATTTATGCTGTTGTCCAACTGACCATCCAGATTAAGGTCCCATTCTATTTTGTTTTAAGAGCCTTCTTGTTCTCTCTCCATCAAATCTTACCTGTCTGCATCCCATTTCGTTAGTAATTTATTCAACATCTGACTAAATGCTATTTTTAGCAATGAATGAAATGTTTATCCCTTTCTCACATATTTTCACTTTAATAAAATCCTTCAATGTCTCTATTAAAAAGTGTTTGCCACATCTGCCATTAAAACCAGACAATATGTTAATGTTTTTAAGGATAATAGATGTTCCAACACCAGGTATTATGTTCATTTTAATTGAATAAATAGATCCACTAACATTTATGACAATCTTAGTTTACTGTTTTTCCATTTTTATTGTATCTAAAAAGTTTTTATTGGTAGAGAACACAAATATATTGCAATTTTCGAGTGTTTCCTTGTTTTCCTATTTTTATACATAAATCGATACATTTTAGAGTAGGATTTAATGTAATTTATGTTCATCTGTATCCTCCTAAACTCTAACTATATAACTTGATTTTCCCATGCCGAAGTCTTTTTTTATTTTTAATTTCAGATTATAGATAGTATAATATAGAACTGGGAAAGTAGTGTGGACATTATCAGCTACCTATATGACCCCATTCTCCCTTGCCTATTCCTTCATATAACTGATTTTATTCAGGTATCTACTCCCTCCTCTGTATTTCACATGCTAAATGGGAAATTGATCCTATGCTGAAACCCCATGTCAAGAGTGAGTGTGACTGCTCTAAGACAGTGAATTTCAACTTTGACTACACATTAGAATCACATACTAGTTTTTCAAAATCCTCAAGCTCAGATTGTACTCAAAGCCGATTAAATCTAAATCTCTCCGGGTGGGAGGTCTTAGCATTTTTTAAGTAGTTCCAGTGCGCAGCCAAGTTTACTCAACTCCTGAAGAATCTTGTTTAGGAACCAGGACTAAACTAATTAGCATTAATTTAGCACGGGCATTTGACACAATGCAAAAGAGGAATGACATTTACTGAGGTCTTGTGAGAAGTAGGGCCCCACCCCCCATCTAATGAGGGAGCCTCCAGAAATGATGCTCTCTCTCTTTCATTTGATGCCATGAGGTATATATGTGAAACTAGGATGGCTAATATCACTTTGCCACCACGAAGGAGTATTTTATTGGCACTGTAGGGGCAAGGGTAGGCTGCCTCAAAATGGGCCACTTTGGTATGAACATTATTTTGTGTTAAAAGCAATCTAAACCCAGCAGATTCAGGAAAAGCTCTTTACCTCCCTCTCAACTGTCTGCCTGTGGCAGGAAAAGAGCTATTAACAGAAACTTACCTGCATAATAGGGCAACCTTTGTTTTCCAAACATCTCCTCTTACCTTCCTGCTAAAGGTCTTTCTGCTTTTTGTGTCTCCAGACCCAATCCCTCTCCTTAGCTCACATAAGCCTTCTGTTGTCTGGCTGTCTTGGAATTTCCATGTCTTCATGGATTCCCCATACGTAGGAAACGAAATTCGATTTTCTCCAGTGAATCTGTCTTACGCCAATTTGATTCTTAGTCCAGCTGGGACCTTGAACAGCAGAGTATATTCTTCCTCCCCAACAATACATTCAGTATACATAATATGGGACAGCCAAGTGAGACTCAGAGAAATGGGGTGATTTCCTACTCCCGTGGCTCACCTTATCTCTGGACTTATAGTTAAATAGCTGGTGATTTTGTTATCAGTTAAGCCAGTTTAAATCATATTTTCTGAAGTTGAAACACTAATATATGTCTAAGAATTATATATTTCTGGGAAATAAAAATAATATTTACAAACACTTTGAAAATTTTTCATGTAATTTCAATTCACGGTAACATGTTGCATTTTTTGCATGTGTTTAATCATTAGATCAAGGAAAACTCATTAAAACTATTTTAATAGTTTAATAGGGATAGCAAAAATTTTCAGCAACTAGTTCAAAATCTTCAGTTTTTTAAAGATCACTGATTGAAATACAAAAAGGGGTTGCTTTGGGGGCATCTGGGTGGCTCAGTCAGTAAGCGTCTGCCTTCAGCTCAAGTCCTTATCTCAGGGTTCTGGGATCAAGCTCCTTGTGGGGCTACCTGCTCAGCCAGGAGTCTGCTTCTCCCTCTTCCCTGCTCACCCTCTCTTCACTCTGTCTCTCAAATAAATAAATTAAAAACTTAAAAAAAAAAAGGCAGTTGCTTTGCCTGAGGGAATGAAAGTAGGACTTTAAGTCTTAAGTCAATGCAATCTGTAGGCAAAAATATCTATAGATCCATAATTGAGATTATTTACAGCTGGTCCCTTCTATTGACATTGCAATGTCTGAAATATGGACACAAATCTACAACCCTAAGTTTTATTTATTTTTTTCTATAGTGCAGATGCTACAAAGTATAATTTTGATTAAATAAGTCTGATTGGTTTTTTGACTTTTAATAATTTCATGAGCCAGTTATATCCCACTATTATTAAGAAGAAAGGCATTCCCAAGTTATTTGAAGCTCTTTATGAATCACTGCCCAATCATATTTTTTTCCATTATTCCTTCAAAAAGAACCACTGTCTTGAAATTTGGTTTATCATTTCCAAATACTTCTTCATACTTTTATCAATATATGTATCTTTATTTTTTTAAGATTTTATTTATTTATTAGAGAGAGAGAGAATGAGAGAAAGAGCACATGAGAGGAGGGAGGGTCAGAGGAAGAAGCAGACTCCCTGCTGAGCAGGGAGCCCTATGCAGGACTCCATCCCGGGACTCCAGGATCATGACCTGAGCCCAAGGCAGCCGCTTAACCAACTGAGCCAACCAGGCACCCCCAATATATGTATCTTTAAATAACATACAGTTTCATTTAGTTGTGTGGACTTTTTTTTATTTTAAATGTCATTATATACTTATTAACTTTTTTTCATATCTCCTTGCCTTCTTCTGAATTTGCTTTTTCATAAATATCTCAAGATATATAAAATCATAGACATTCTTTCTTTGGTATCTTTGAGAAAAAATACTCATTTTCAATATCTGCCAAAACAAATCTTGATAAAATTTGACATTTTGATGTGTTAATATACTAGCAATATTAAGTGAGATTGAACTTTAATTCTAGTGTATGTAGCAATAATCTAGGCAAATAATTTCTGAGGATAAACTATGATCTGCCAACAAAGGGTAGTGTAAATGTTGTTATTAGAGGGTTCTATAGCTCCCTAAATCTGGCTGAAGAGTTCTAAAGAAAAATAGAGCTTTTGGAAATGCTGGGGAATAAAATTAGAGACAAGAATATAGAACAAAGGAGATTAATAATTGTGAATTCTTCCTATGGGCAAAACACTGTATTTGGGAGCGTATGCATGTCATATCAACAAGAAAAATAAGCACCATTCTTATTAAGACTCCAAGTTGTTCAAGAACACAGGGTTAAAAATGGCAGAGTTCAAAGTGGATCATAGACTTAAATGTAAAATTCAAAACCATACAACTTATATTAGATAACATGGGAGAATATCATAATCTTGGGTTTGGTGATGGCTTTTTAGACACAACACCACAAACATAATTTATAAAAGAAAAAAATGGTAAGTTGGATTTTGCTGGGGCGCAAGAATTCCTCTCCACTTAAAGGGTCCTTCTAGCTAAACTAAGAGTCACATTAACATAAAATAGGTTAACAGAAGAAAACCAAACTTAATAGTGTACATATGTGGAATCCACACAGACATGGAAACTCCAAAGACAGGCAACATGAGGTATATATGTCATTCTGAACTAAAGACAAGAATGTAGGGGTCTGGAACTTCAGAGGAAAGGAATGCACTTCACAGGTCACAGGAGGAGCAGATGTTTGGTAATTAGACGCTTGCCCTGCCTTACAGATGAGTCACTCAGATCACTCAGATAAAATTTATCTCTGCTAATAATCCTTATTCTGGGAAAGACCCCCAACTAAAATTCTTCTATGTAGTTAAGGGGAGGGGACAAAAATTTCTCTTGAGCCTGGAGGGTCTCAATTGCCTTCAGCTCAGAATAATGCCAAAGTGGTCCATCTTGGAGCAGGCTGCCCTTGGCTCCTACACCTTTATTAAAACTAAAAACTGCTCTGAAAAAGACACTGTTAAGAGTATAAAAAGATAAAGGACTTACTAAGAGAAAATCATTATAAAATACATATCTAAAAAAGGACTTGTTTCTAAAATAGGCTAAGAACTCTTAGAACTCAACAAACAACTCAGTTTAAAAATGTAGACAATATGTAAACAGATACCTCATCAAAGGAGATATAAAATGAGACATACACATATGAAATGATGTTCAGCACCATATCTTGCTGGGAATTCCAAATAAGACAATAATGAGAAGTCACTGCATACCTATTAGAAGGACTAAAATCCAAAACACTGACAATACCTAATGCTGGTAGAGACTGGAGACAACAGGAACTCTGACTCATTGCTGGTGAGAATGCAAAATGGTACAGCCACTTTGGAAGATAGCCTGGCCGTGTCTACATAGGTAAACATACATAGGCTCACCACAAAATTCAGCACATTCCTAGATCTAGATATTTATCGAAATAAGTTGAAAATCTACATACACACATAAAACCTGCACATGGATGTTTATAGTAGCCTATTGATCATTACCAAAAATTGGAATCAACCAAGTCATCCTTCAATAGGTAAAGAGATAAAAACCAAACAAAACACTTATAGTATATCTATATAATGGAATATTATTCAGCTATAAGAAAAGTGAGCTATCAAGCTATAAAAAGACATAAAGAAAATTTAAATGCATATTGCTAAGTGACATAGAGGAAACTGAAATGCATATTACTAAGTGAAAGAAACCCATCTCAAAAAACTACACACTATGATTCTTTTTTTTTTTTTAAAGATTTTATTTATTTATTTGAGAGAGAGAATGAAAGACAGAGAGCACGAGAGGGAAGAGGGTCAGAGGGAGAAGCAGACCCCCGCCGAGCAGGGAGCCCGATGTGGGACTTGATCCCAGGACTCCAGGATCATGACCTGAGCCGAAGGCAGTCGCTTAACCAACTGAGCCACCCAGGCGCCCCACACTCTGATTCTATCTATATGACATTCTGGAAAGGGCAAAACCATAAAGACAGTAAAAAGATCAGTATTGCCAGAGGATCAAGGGAGGGGAGGATGAATAGGTAGAGCACAGAGAGTTTTTAGGGCAGTGAAACTATTCTGTATGAAACTATAATGGTGAATGCTGTACAACACAAACTGTAGAACTGTACAACACAAAAAATGAAGCCCAATGTAAACCAAGAACTGTAGCTAGCAATAATGTGTTAATATTGGTTAATCAGTTGTAATAAATGTAGCAAACTAATGTAAGATGTTAATAATAGGAGATACCATATTAATTTAAATTTTTAATAAGAGGAGAAACTGTGTATGTGAAGGAGGCAATAAGTTATATGGAAACACTATTTTCTGCACAATTTTTCTGTAATCCAAAAACTGCTCTAAAAAAATAATAAAGTCTATATAAAAAAGTATTCAGAAAAAAATGGCAGGGATAGAATTTGAACCAGATCAATACATGCTCATTGAGAAGACAAAACCTGAAATTGCATGTGAACAGAGAAGAAATAATCAATCCACTAAGGATACATTAAAATAAGAAAGTGTGAATCCCAAACAGAAGATACAAATTAACCAAAAGAATGTGGGATTCTGAGAACAGGCAGAAATACAGATGAGGAAAGCAATTTCAACATGGTTTCAATAATTAAGCAGAGCTAGACAAGGAAAAATTGTCCTTTTCAAGAGATCTGCTTCTTTAAAAGAAAATAACTTGAATCAAGTACATAATTTAAATGAAATGAATAACAATAAGTGTCTCTCCCTAAAAGTTGGTACTAGAGGATGGATCCACTGACTGAAAATAATAAGACAAAGGTCCAATAGCATTCTAAACCATAAGCAAGTATGTGGCAATCAGGACAAGAATATTTAGTAGTTATCCAAAAATAAAACGAACAAAAAACCACATTTCAAACCAGATTTTTAAAAAATGGATTTTTAACTCTTGTTTAAGCTAGGTATATGCACATTTATTCATTATAACATTAACTGAATGAACAGTCATTAATTTATTTACTCACAAGCCTTCATTAGGTTCTTGAAGCATGCAGGATGCTTGGTGTACAATAGCATTCAAAGGAGATAAAATGCATTTGCATAATTCTAGCAAGGGAAAGGGACATAAAATAAAGAAATGGATTTAAATAACCTAAAACTGCAAATCATGGTAAGTCTAGTAAGAAAAGAATATGGGATATTGGATTTGGAATAAAAGAGGTTTATTATAGACCATTTTAAGTTGATATCCAAGTCTTAAGGGCCTCAGGAGAAGGGATAAAGATAGGAAAATTTATAGTATATCAGGGAGAAGGAATAACAAAACCAAAACCAAAACCAAACAAAACAAAAACCTTCAGTGTATTTCAAACACTGAAGGAATAGCAGTACAAGGTTTGGTGCTAGAAATTAGAATTATATATACACCCGTGTGTGTGTGTGTGTGTGTGTGTGTGTACACAGATGTTTTCCCCCCTTTAATTATTTTTAATTAAAAAATACTTTGAGAACCATTTATATTCACTTTTTTTCTTCTAAGTTTATGATACATGCTAAAACAATAGCTGTATTCTCAATTACAGTATAAGTCAAGGATTAATGACTTGCCACAATACCACAGAAGTCCTAACCTCCAGTGTATTATAAAGGAATATAAAGAAATGTTTAGAAGCCTAGTATATTTTATGTGAAGTAAACCCCAAAAATCACATTTCATAAGATTTTTATTTAACTTCCCAAAACATTTCAAGTGACTTTAAACCATAAGCACAATCTCTTTTATGTGAAGTAAACCCCAAAAATCACATTTCATAAATTTTATTTAACTTCCCAAAATATTTCAAGTGACTTTAAACCATAAGCACAATCTCTTTAAACATAATGTTTAAAATTTTTGAAAAAGGAGACAGGTAGATCTTTAAAAGATCGGTATTGGTAAAGAATGGTTATAGTAGGGTATGCATTGTGATTTACTTTAAAAATCAAAACTAAATATGAAGAATATTTAGGCTACACCAATCATAACTTCTGATAAAAGAAAACATGTTTTCCTCTGGAAATATTTTTTACTGAAGTCGAAGAAAAAAGGTATGCTTCAGTCTGTTAATACGGGACATTGGGAAACATAATGGCGCATGTCTTCAAGTATGGCTTTGCAAGAGATAGAGAAATGTTCAAATGAACATCTCTTAAATTGATTCTGCATATGAAAATTGAAAGCATAAAGTAACATGGTAACTTTGTGGAAAAAATTTTTTTGACTAGCTCAAATAATGTGCTCTAGATAAAGATCTAGGGAAAAAAAATCATGAAATGTGTTTCTAATTCTTGTTTAAGCCTTTGCTACGTATCAGCTGTCTTATTATTTTGGAAACTGCTGAATCTCAGCATGCATTGGAAATATTAGCAAATTTTTTTAGCCAAAAAATATGTGAAAAATAAATTAATTTGACAAAACATACCTAAGATATGTTAAATATTTTAATGTTCTCACAGGCATCTAGGAATATGAAGGTGTGTTTTCATTATCCACGTTAGATAACCTGTAAAAGATTTTATCCTCCAGTAAAATATCTGCATATTTACTATTATAAGGTGCATTTAGGAAATGTGCATATTATCTTAAAAATTTCTTTTTCTATATTTTCAACGACAAACAATACTGTTTTAGAGAAGTGAGAATTATTTCTAATCAAAGCCACTTCCACATTTATGCTAATTTGGGAGTAAATGACCCTCCACAAAGAAAAGAAATAAGCATAAAGAGAACTAACAACACAGATTTCCAATATACTAGAAAAATCTGTCAATTTATCTGCATGATCAATTCATACAGAATCAAACAATTTTGTATAATAAGTTTTCATCATTAAATTTATATTGAGACTCCTCAGTATCAGAAAAACCATAACTTTGAACAACTATTTTATCACTGAGAGGGAAAAGAACGGCAGGTGACAATCAGAAAGGATGGAAAGTATTGAGTTCTGGAGAAAGAAGTCCTACATTCTATACTGCTTCTGTTAATAACATCTCATTGGGAAAATCAATTGATCTATATAACTTGGTTTTCTCATGAATGAAATAGGAATAATATCAGTATATCACCTGGCCATAGTTATAGTAAAAGGCAAATTAGAACCAGTTATAAAAGCCCTTTGTTAAAAAACCAATATATGAATATACATTTATTTTTCATGCTGAAAAGAAATGTATTGGTGTTTTTTTGAATAATTTACTCAGAGATTATTCAAAAGCACATTTTTTTAAAGTCCAATAAATAGTGGGAGGAAAGAGGGTGGAAATGAGCTATGAGGAGACACAGGAAATTTTCTGAGTTAATGGATATGCTCTATATCTTGATTTTGGTGGTATTTACATGGGTAGATACAATTGCCAAAACTCTTTTAATTGTGTATATAAGATCTTTATATTTTATTATATGTAAACTAAACTAATTAAAAAAAAAAAAAGGGCGGCGCCTCTGTGGCTCAATTGGTTAAGCATCAAACTCTTGATTTCGGCTCAGGTCATGATCTCAGGGTCCTAAGACTGAGCCTGGCCAGGGTCCATTCTCAACAGGGAGTCTGCTTGGGATTCTCTTTCTTCTTCTCCCTCTGCCACTCCCCCTGCTCTCTCTCTCTCTCTGTCAAATAAATAAATCAATCTAAAAAAAATAAAAACTTAAAAACAATTGAGCACCTTATGTAGAGGCTGTTTCTCTCTCTCTCTCTCTAAGATTTTATTTATTTGTGAGTGAGAGAGAGCGCACAAGCTCGGGGAGGAGCAGAGGGAGAGGGACAAACAGACTCCCCACTGAGTGGGGAGCCCCGTGCAGGGATTGATGCCAGGACCCTGAGTCATGACCTGAGCTGAAGTCAGACACTTAACTGACTGAGCCACCCAGGCACCTCGAGGCCATTTCTCTTAAAAGATTACCCTGTCTACTCCCCAGAAAAAAAGGAAACAGTAAGGGAAGATAGGTTACTTAGAAAAATGAGGCTTTTGAATATGATTTTACTTTATCACTGTCTTCAAATAACATAATATCATGCCACATATAACATAAGAGCCTTACTAAAAATACAGTGATTTTCCTTTCCCTTCCTTTGTACTATTGTTATCAAAAAGCAATTTGACTTAATCAGTGAATTCTAAAGCCTATTTGTAAAGTTATAATTGGTCATAGGATGTATTCACCTGTCAAAGAAAGTATACTTACTCCTTGAATTACCATTTTTTTTGATGAAATTGGAACTATGTCAGGTTCCACTTTTCCACTGAGAGAAAGATAACTATTTAGTCTTTCATAAATTTGTTGGAACCTCAGTGATGGCTGCTCTCCCCTGGAAAGTGAGGGGTAGGCAGTGACAATATATGTATGATTTCATATCAAAGGCAAGACCAGTTCAAAGTCATCTGAAGCCATGAATCTGCAGTCACACAGACCTTGGTCTGATATTTGGGTTTGCCACTTTCTAACACTGTGATTTTGCTTAAGTTACTGAAAATATCCAAGTCTTGGTTCTCTCATATGTAAAATGGGCATGTACAAAGCCTCACTGAGAGGTTTTATTCTGGTACAAAATGATACAAACTAGAAGTGTCTCATCAACTGCTTGTGTTAATGTAATATTAAATCTGTCCACAAAAATAATTTGATAAAATCTATCTAAAAAGGTGACATACTTGGATTTGGCATTTTGAATTCTAGGAATTTATTGTCCAAATATACAAATACATGCATGCAAAGAGGCACACATAATTAATTTCCCCAAACAATTGTTTATACTGGAAAAGATTAAAAATTCCCTAAGTGGTCACTATGCTATATTCATAAAATAAAGTATGGTATAGCTATCCAAAAAGAAGGTGAAAGATCTACATACCGACATATATTTTGTTCAAAATTCTGGTTTTTAAAAAGGAAAAACGTTCCATCTGCTAAAAGGTGGATCTCGTATTGCCATTGCCTGGATTAAAATTCTGTTATGGTCTTAACTTTTATATTAGTAATTACTTTACTTTTATATTAGCAATTTGGGTTCCTATATATAAACTAGGCAAAAAAAAACCCAAAATTTTTAAAAAGAAAAAAAAATCTCTAGTAAAATCACATAATTTTGTATTTTCACTCAATATGTTAAAAATATGTCGATCAATATAGATTTTTACTTCTACTTGTTAAATGGCAAACTTTTTTTTCAGTTATATCCATAAAAAATTTTAAACAGTTCCTTATAAGAAGCATGAAAAGTTCTAATATATAGTGTTTCATAATTTAATGCATCTAGGATGCATTTACATATATTATAAGCTGAGAGGAAGAAAAAAAAAATCATATGGCTAACTGGGAACAAACCTTCCCGTTGTCTGAAAGTCTACTTTGTAGTGTCCATAAGAAAAGGAGGCCAAAGCATCAACACGGATGCCAATACACAGACAGCAAAGGAGCCAGATGCTGTTGGCAAAACATGCTCCAGAGTGTGGCATCTGGGTCCAATAACTGCCATACAGAGCCCCATCTGTAGCTAAAGCTGTTGACTCTGCTTTGGGGGAAGAAAAATCAGAAATAAAGAAGGCAGTTAAATTCTAAACCATGCCAGGAATAGCAGAAGGCAGGTTGCAGTCAGCATTCAAATTACATCCCTAGCCCATTTTGCTTTTTAATGTCTTGAAACTGTGTAAACACTAAACTACGTTAACTCCAGTTGTTTTGAGATGAGCACACATAGGTAAATTCAGTGACTCGGAACACATAGATCACTTAAAGAGATTCGATATTCCTGCAAATATTCATTTTCCTAACATTTTTGTTCTCAAGGAATATAAGCATATAGTCAGTGAAATACAATTTTCATTTGATCTATTAAAATGTATGCTATGTTAAGTACTCATTATGGTGTGCAATGTGAATTTCTTCAAAAGCATGAAATTTAAGAATATTCCCTGAAATTACTGATGTTTTCTTTGGACTGACTCTTCACAAAATGAAGTAAGAGATTCTTTGTATCTTTTACTGAGAGTCCTGAAATTTTTTTCAGTGGAAATCTATGAGAAAACTTCAAGAGCTCTAAACTTTAACGAAACTCTTTCTTAAATACAAAGAATAATGTAATCTCTTTTTAGTGATCTCCATTTACTATACACACAAATATATAAAATGATATAAGTTAATATCAATATGATCCCACAGATTCATCATTTATAAAAAGTTGCTCTAGTCTTATTCATACATATATTTTTGAAAACATGATAAATGTTGGGAATAATAAAAACTAGGATATTTAGAGTTTAATACATATCAAGAAATGAGCTAAATACTTTGTGTACAGGATTTTATTTAATTATCATAACTCGGTGAGGTATAACTATTATTTTTCATACTTTCTAGATTAAAAAAAAATCTGAAAGCTTAAGGATATAAATAAAATTCCTTAACCTAATTCACACTAATCTTTAAGGATAAAACCAAATTTGATATCCTATATCCAGATACTCTGACCCTCAAATCCATGTTTTCTTTGTCTCTGTCTCTGTCCTCTCTCTCTCTCCCATATAAATAATATACAACATAATTTGGTATAATCACTTCAGTAATGGCAGAAGAAAGACTTCTGAAAATCTACTCCTCCTTAAAAGAAACAAGAACAGTGGCAACATGGTCAAATCAACTTTCCCAGAACTCTGTAAATAAACTAAAGGCTTGCAAAAGTTGAAGAGTGTTTATTCAAGAAAAATGGTTGACTCTCATAAGCATAGTCACCTTTGTAGTGGTTACTTGCAGTATTCCCATTGCCTTTTCCCCAGCTCTGCAATAGACTTGAAAACCGACAGCACTGCAATTATGGCATCTGCTAAACCAACAGCCTAACTAACATCCACTGAGGAGCAGAACAGGTTTGGAACTCACCCAAAAGATCTTTCCCAGGAATGTCATTATTTCATTGGTCTGGTAATTGTATGAAAATTTCCATTTTCAGGAACAGACTTTACTTGACCTGACTCAAAGCTTACTCTTTTCAAAAAGCCTTATATAAAGGGCATTTATTAATAATAGTCAGTAGTAATTGCCTAATATTGTAGCTGCCTGAGGTGATGATTCCAGTTAAGGCTAAGAAGAGGCTGACCAATACACTTAAAATAAAAAGTGGGGAATGAGATGTTCATAGAGGTCTTTGAAAAGGTAGACTTATTCTTGGGAAATTAGAAGACAACACAACATGAAAGTCTGCACAGGTCTAAGAAAGATAGGAAAAGACCTTAATCTCTTATTCCTGACTGACCTTGAGCCTCTTTGCAAGCAGATACTGGAGAATAAGACAGTTGTAAAATGCCTGGCTAAGTGTAGAATGCATGCCTCACCATATGCATACAGTAAGACTTGCAGATTTATTAGTTTGAGGAAATTATAGAAAATCTCTGTTAAATCTTTAGTTGACCACTAGATTAGCCAAGCTTAGAGTTGAATAGCCACAAGTGACAAAGAAAATGATTTATAGAACTATTTCAGAAAAATCTCTAAACAAACAATAGCAGAAACAAAAAAATTAAAAATATATATAATAAAAAATGCAGTAACAACTGTGAAGAAGCAGGATCTGATTTCCAGATTTGCCACATTATACTCTTTAAAAGATCAAGTGTTCATAAAAAATTATGAGTCATACAGAGACAGAGAAGTATGACACATATATAGAAATATATAGAAATCTATACCCCCAAATAAACTCAAAGTATGACACATAATAGCCTGAAGAAGGTGGGAGAGAATGAAGTAATGGTGGAGCAAAGTTTTTGTATACTATTGAAATTAAGTCAGTATTAATACTATGTAGATTGTAGGAGAAACTAGGAAACCAGGAGAAACTAGGAAGCCTCGATATTGGACTTACTTGACACAGATATTAAATCAACTAAAATAAATGAGTTCAAAGAAAAATAGAAGCCATATCTAAGTAATTAAAGAAAGTGGGGCACTTGGATGGCTTAGTCGGTTAAGCTTCCGACTCTTGATATTTGCTCAGGTTATGATCTCAGGGTCCTGAAATGGAGCCCCTCCTCACCTCCGCTCTGGGTGTGGAGCCTACTTTAGATTCTTTCACACCCTTCCCTTTGCCCCTCCCTCCTGCTTGCATGCGTGCACAGGCTCACGCACTCTCTCTCTCAAAAAAAAGGAATAAATAGATAAGTGTGAGATTGATATTTTGCCAATTTGAGAATATAAAGAGATATCAATTATAAATAAGAACACAACAGAAATTCTGGAATTAAAAGTATAAAAAATAAAAGTTAAAAATTACTAGAGGGGCACACCACTAGATTTAAGTTGGTAGAAGAAGGAAGCAGTGCATTTGAAGATAAATCAATTAAGATTATGGATCCTGAAGATCAAAAAGAAAAATGAACAGAGCCTCAATGACCTGTGGGACACCAGGAGAACATTAACATACACATGTGAGAGTTCTAGAATCAGAAGAGGGAGAGGGAAAAGAAGACATAAAATATTTAAAGAAATAAAGGCCAAAACTTTCTAAATTGATGAAAAATATTAATCTATACCCCCAAGAAGCTCATTGATCTCCAGGTAAAATAAACTCAAAGACAAAAAAGGCTAATCAATCACATGATAATCAACCTGTCAAAAGACAAAGAATTTTGGTAGCATGAAGAGAAAATGATTGATTATGTACAAGGGATCCTCAGTACAATTAACAATTGACTTATCAGAAACCATGTAGTCCAGATATACTTTAAGTGCTGAAAGTAAAAGACTGTCAACCACGAATTCTGTATCTCTTAAAGCTATCCCTTAAGTTAAAGGAGAAATTAAGACATTCCCAGATAAAACAGAACTGGGAGAATTCATCACCTGCAGATCTGCCCTATAAGAAACAGAAAGAAAATCCTTTCGATTAAGATGAAAAGATACTAGACACTAATCTGAATTCACACACAAAAATAAAGAGCACTGGTAACGGTAACCATATAGGTAAATATAAAAGGCAGTATAAAGGTATTTTTGCTTATTACTCTTTTCATTTCCTATCTGATTTAAAAGACAGTATATAAAACAATCCTATAAAATTGTGTTGATGGGTTTATAATAATAATAGTCTAAAGAAGGTGGGAAGGAATGAAGCAATGGTGGAGCAAAGTGTTTGTATACTATTGAAATTATGTCAGTATTAATACTACGTAGAGGGGCGCCTGGGTGGCTCAGTTGGTTAAGCGACTGCCTTCGGCTCAGGTCATGATCCTGGAGTCCCGGGATCGAGTCCCGCATCGGGCTCCCTGCTCAGCGGGGAGTCTGCTCCTCCCTCTTGTGCTCTCTCACTCTCTCTCTCTCTCAAATAAATAAATAAATAAAATCTTTAAAAAAAAATACTACGTAGATTGTTTTAGGTTAAGAAGTTAATTGTAATCTATAGGAAACTACTAAGAAACTAATTAAAAATGTATAGTAAAAATAAAAAGGAAATTAAAGTGTAATACCAGGAAAAACCTAACACAAGAGAAGGCAACAACGGAGGAATAAAGGAACCAAAAAGACATGACACGTAAAATAAAACGACATCTATAAAACTCGATTTCATTAGTAATGTTAAATGTAAATTAAGTAGACATTTCAATAAAGATAGAATAGACAGAATGGGTTTTTAAGAACAAACAAATCATATCTTACTATAAGAAAGAAGCTTTATATTCAAAGTCACAAATATGTTAAAAATAATAAGTTAGAAAAATATATACTATGCATCAATAATCAAAAAAAGAGCTGAGACAGCTATACTAATGTCAGGCAAAATACACTTTAAGCAAAAAAAATGTTACTCAGGACAAAGAAGGACATTTTTATAAATATTTAAATCCGTCAAAGATCTAACAATTAGATCTTAGAGCCTTAAGATCTAACTTAAGTAAATGAAGCAAAATGTGGCAGACTGAAGGGATTAATAAATAATTTGACAATAACAATTGCAAACTTTAATTCTATAATGGATAGAACAAATTGGCGGAAAATGCAGGATATAAAAGACTTGATCAACATATAAACCAACTAGACCTAAAAGACCCCTACAGAACATTCCACATAACAACAGTGGAATATGCACTCTCGTCAAATACATATAGAACATATGTTAAGTTATAATATATGCCTCAGTTAATTTTAAAAGATTTGACTCACACAAAATAAGTTTTCTTGCCACAATAAAAGTAGAAATCATAAGAAAACTAGGGAATTTACAAATAAATGAAAATTAAACAACACACTCCCATATAACCAATGAGTCAAAGAATAAATAACATAGGAAACTAGGAAATATTCTGAGATAAATGAAAATGAATACACAAACTATCAAAAAATTATGAGATGTAGCTAAAGTAGTGCTTGGAGTGAAATTTACAGCTGTAAATACCTGTATTAAAAAAGAACAGAGATCTAGGGACGCCTAGGTGGCTCAGTCGGTTAAGCGGCTGCCTTTGGCCCAGGTCATGATCCCAGGGTCCTGGGATCGAGTCCCACATCGGGCTCCTTGCTCAGCAGGGAACCTGCTTCTCCCTCTCTCTCCCTCTGCTTGTGCTCTCTCTGTCAAATAAATAAAATCTTAAAAAAAACCCAAAAAAACCAAAAACCAAACCAAACAAAACAAAACAAAAAGAACAGAGATCTCAAATCAATGATGTCACCACTGACCTAAAGAAACTAGAAAAAGAAAACTAAACCCAGACCAAGCAGAAGGAAGAAGATAATGAGATTAATGAAATAGAGAATAAAAAAGAAGAGATAAAAACAACGAAACTCAAATTTGGTTCATTCAAAGGACACATATTGAACTAGACTGGCCAAGAAAAAATAGAGAAGACTCATACTACTAGATTCTGAAACAGAAAGATAATGGATTACTATAACCTTATAGAAATAAAGGGATTCTGAAGGGATACTATGAACAATTACATACCAACCAATTAGATAACCTAAATGAAATGGTCAAATTTCTGGAAAGATAAAAACTTCCTAAACCAACTTAAGAATAAAAAGAAAATCTTAACAGACTTATAACAAGGAGAGATACTGAATTAGTAATCAAAACTTTCCCACAAAATAACCCCATGATCAGATGGTGTTATTAGCAGATTTTACCAAACATTTAAAGAATAATTAATACCAATTCTTCTATAACTCTTCCAGGGGAGAAGGGGATAATTCTCAACACATTTCTATGTGTGTCCAAAATTATCCTGATACCAAAACCAGCCAAAGATATCACACACACAAAAAGAAAACTGCAGACCATTATGACTTTTATGAATATAGACACGAATTTGTTCAACAAAATACTAACAAACTGAATTCAGCAAGATTTAAAAAGGATTATATAACATAACCAATTAGAATTTATACTAAAAATGCAAGATTAGTTCAAAATTGTAAAATCAGTGAATACAGTGCACCATATTAATAGTGCATCAAATGCATTTGATAATATCCAAAATATTTTCATAAAAAAAGAGAATGTCTAGAATGTGCTACAAGTGCACCAATGAAATATCCACAGCTAACATTATACTCATTGGTGAAAGACCACATGATTTTCTTTTAAGCTCAGCAATAAGACAGGGATGTTCAGTCTCGCCACCTCTATTCAACACTGTATTGGAGGTTTATTCAGAATAATTAGGCATGGAAAAAAAAAATCCAGATTGGAAATGTAGAAGTAAAACTATCTCTATTATCAGATATGGAATATCTTGACGATTCTACAAAAAATTATTAGAACTAATAAATGAGGTCATCAAGGTTGCAGATTACATGACTGATATACAAAAATCAGTGGTATTCCTATATATTAGAGATGAAAATTTTTAAAAATGATATCTGCATGGAGCACTGGCTGTTACGCGCAAACAATGAATCACAGAACACTACATAAAAAACTAATGACGTAATGTATGGTGGTTAACATAACATAGTAATAAAAAAAATGACATTAAGAGAACAATTCCATTTTTGAGAACATCAAAATAAATCAAATTCTTAAGAATAAACTTAACAAGGAAATGGAATACTTGTACATTGAAAACTACAAAACATGGTTGAAAAAATTAAAGCAGCTATAAATAAATGGAAAGACATTCCATGAACATGTATTGGAAGACTCATTATTATTAATATAGCAATATTTTCCAAATAGACATCCAGATTCAATGCAAACCCTATTAAAATCCCGGCTGCCTTTTTTGTTCTGCAGAAATTGATAAACTGATACTAAAATTCATACGGAAATGCAAGGATCTCAGCCAACACTAAACAATCTTGAAACAGAAAAAAAAAAAGAGAAAAAAAAAAAAAAAAAAAAGTTAGAGAGACACTTCCTGATTTTAAAATTGCTAAAAGCTACAATAAGAGAAAGTGGTACTGGATAAAAAAAAAAAAAGGCAAAGGTCAGTGAAATAGAATTGAGAATCCAGAAATAATCTCTCATGTTTTTGTTCATATGATTTAAAGGAAGGGTGCCAAGGCAATTTAATGTAGAAAAATATCTATTTGCAAAAGAATGAAGATGGACCCTTCCCTCATGCCATACACACACAAAATAATTAACTCAAAATGATTACCAAAATATAAAGGCTAATACTATAAAACTCTTAGAAGAAAATAGAGGAATAAACCTTTGCGACTCCAAGTCAGACAACAGTTTCTCAGCTATGATACCAGAAGTGGAAGTGACAAAAGAAAACATAGATCAGTTGATCTTCATAAAAATTAAAATTGTGCTTCAAAGGGTACCATTAGGAAAGTGAAAACATAACCCACATAATGGGAGGAAATATTTACAAATCATATCTGATTAGGGACTTGTATCCAAAATATATAAAAATTCCTACAAAAAAGGACAAGCCGATTCCCAGATGGGTAAAAATTTGAAGAGATATATCTTCAAAGAATATATATACACCCTGCCAAAAAGCACATCATAAGATGGTTAACATCATTAGTCCTTATGTAAATGCAAATCAAATGCATATTGAAATACCACTTCACACCCCCCTAGGATGTCTAAAATGAAAAGACATACATCAAATATTGACAAGGGTGTGGAGAAATTGATATTCTCATAGCTTGCTGGTAGGTTTGTAGAATAGTGCATCCACTTTGGAAAAGACCTGAAAGTTCCTCTAAAAGTTAAACATAGAGTTAACTATGATCCAGCAATTCCCCAACTAGTTACATATTCAAAAGAATTGGAAATATATGTTCACACACATACTTGTGCATTAATATTTGTAACAGCATTATTCATAGCAGTCAAAAAGTAAGAACAACCTAAATGTCCACCAACTGAAAAATAGATAAAGGTCTTATAACCATACAATGTAATAATATTTGGCTATAAAAATGAATGAACTGCTGATACTTGCTGTAGCATAAACCTTGGAAACATGATGTTAAGTGTGATAAGCCAGTCAAAAAAGATCACATATTGCATGATTCCATTCATGTGAAATGTGCAGAATAAGTAAATCCATACAGAGAGAAAACAGATTAGTGGTTTTCAGGGCCTGGGGGAGGAGAGCATGGGGAGGGACCACTCAGGGGTATGGGGATGAAAGTGTTCTAAAATGAGGTTGTGTAATGGTTCTATTTCTCTGTGAATATAATACAAACTCCTGAATTGTCCTCTTTCAAAGAGTGACTTATAAACTATGCAAATTATGTCTCAAGAAAGTTATCATAAAAAAATAACTTGGTAAGGAAATTCCTAAATAGTGAGTCATCATATTTATATAACACATGTAATATACAAATTATGCTCACTTCAATGATAGTGTTTAGTGAATTCTCTCCTCTTTTTACAGTCTGGTAAAGCCAATGTTAACATAACGTTAATATTAACATACTATCTTTAAAATCACAAAGAAGAGACACAATCAGAAAGCCTACTTCAGTTGGACTTCTAAAAAAATAAAACACAGTATCTTGGAAGTAAAATCAGTAATCTATTAGAAATCTGAGGAATGATAAAATGACTATGAGAGTTTGTGTTAAGCAAAGTATTCTGATACATTTATAAATTTAAGTCATTAAGAGCACAATTAGTGGTGTCAGAGTTATCTAGAAAGACTGATTATGTCTCATGAATATTAAAAGAAAGTATATTTTAAGTAAGCCTTATAAACTGTTGCTTGTTTTGTATTAGATCTTTAAGAAATAGCAAATAGCAGTTATCTAAATAAAGGTACCATTGTGTTGGATAATAAATTAATATGAGTCTTCTTGTTCTGTTTGATATATAGTATGAAAATAATATATTTTGGACCAATAGGTGGACAAACATAAGTGATATATTTCCCATAAACACGCACATTGTGTACTTTTCTCCACACATCTGTATGATACTGTATTTTGGGAAAGAGAAAGCAAAACTAACATCCAATATATATTTGGTTATTAAACTTTCGGAATATTATCAATAGCTATTCAGAATTTCTATTTTTTTTTTAAGATTTTATTTATTTATTTGACAGAGAAAGAGACAGCGAGAGAGGGAACACAAGCAGGGGGAGTGGGAGAGGGAGAAGCAGGCTCTCCATTGAGCAGGGAGTCTGACGGGGGGCTCAATCCCAGGACCCTGGTATCATGACCTGAGCTGAAGGCAGACACTTAATGACTGAGCCACCCAGGCGCCCCCAGAATTTCTATTTAGAGCTTATTCAGATTTCTCATCTAGAAACTAATACAATGGGATTATGGAACATGTGGACTAATTAATGTAAAATTTATCATAATTTGGTGAAAGTAATCCAAATTCATGATAATCTCTAGGTAATAAACTGAAAGTTTTAATTCAACGGACCCATGAAGGAGTCATACTGTGGCACGCATTTTGCAGGGAATGATCCAAAACACTGAGATGACAAAAGCATGTTTTGAGAAATAAATGCATTTGTAACACGTGTCAGATCTGGACATTGCATTTCCAAGTTTAACACAAATTTCAAATGAATGTCGACACTATCTTGTCAGGAAATGGCTCTTTATCTTGAGATCATTATTTTAATTATGGATGAAAAATGAAAACAGTGTCTGGAATTATCCCAAGGACACTGAATACTCCAAGTAATTTCATGAAGAAACCGATAAATACATTACTCACCGATAGCTATTGTAGAGGTCAATACAGGTGGAATTGTTCTTACAAGGATTCATTTTGCAGTCATTGGATTCTTGTTCACAAAACCTTCCTTCCCAACCAGCTAAGCAGACACACTGGTAGCTCTAAGGGAATATGAAAATTATACAACCGTTATGTTCTTTCTTTCTATGAAGCCTATAATCCAGTTATTACTCCTGGCTATTTTGATCTCTGCCAATTTATGCCTATTTTAATTTTTATAGAATGTCAATACTTCTCCAAAATTACTTTTACCACAGTTTAAAAACTACGTGAACAGTTTCTTTAGTATTTAATTCAATAAAAATAAATATGTATTATTCTCAGGACACAAAACTCTTGGTTTTGTTAAATATCTTAATATAAAAATAGTGTCTTAGTGATATGAGGTTAGTGATCGTGTAAAACTAAATAACTAAATACATAACTCAGCAACTAGTTCATGAGTTAAAAAAAATATAACTACAACAAATAAACCTGACAGTTTTGTGGCATTATTTACAAATAATTAATCTACATCAACATAGTATTGTTGGTCAACTGAAGTTGCAAAACTTTGAATATCATTTTTCTAAGAGATAGAGTAGGCCAATAACAATATTCAAAATACTAAAAGTAAAATCACTTTTCCAGGATTGGGAAAACAAACAAAAGAAAACATCTCAAAGTATTGTGGGACAATAATTTATATATTAGAAATACTTTCAAAGAACAGGACTCTTGTAAAAAAATAGAATTTGGGCTTGTTTACATTTAGAGATTCTAGATTTAGAATAATGAAAAAATACTAAAATCAATGTTAGCTGTTCTCTTAATCATCACTGTTCCATACAGTAGCCACTAGCCACATGTGGTTATAGAGCATTGACATGTGGCTGGTATCAACTGAGATGTGATTGAATTTGAAGATTTAGTATGCAAAAAAGAATGTAAAGCATTTTACTAATAATTTTATTACTTACATGTTATAATGGTAATGATTTGGATATAAAGAGTTAAACAAAACATGTTAAAATTGTATTGTGGCTGCTAGAAAATTTAAAACACACACACAGGTCTCATTACTTTTCTGTGTTAGATGATGGCAACCCAGTTTCTCCACTTGCAAATAGAGTTAAGAAGTCTACATAGTTATATGCACATATATGAGGAGCAGGAGCTCTCTGGGATTAAAGAACCTGTTCTACTTTAATACATTCCAGTTTCTTGAGGAGGTCTGGCACCTAATAGATGCTTAATACATGTTGGTTGAACGCATGAAAAAGAATAAATATGATAGGAAAAGTAAAAGCTGAAATAACCAAAATGTATTTCAAAAGGATTCTATATGTTTGCTAGAGGTGGAGAGCAAATTTGTTTTGAGCATTACAGTCAAACAACATATTAATCAGAGAAATAAATTCATGCTCCATGTATTTTCATTTAGGTTACAATAATTCAAATGTATGAGAAATGCCACTGAGTATTCTCCTTTGGTTTAATAGGGTCAATTGGTTTGCTATGGCTTGTGAGCAGCTGAAAAGCAGAGGGGGATGAGAGTCACCACATTGTCAACACTGGGCTTTATTCTTGACATATGTGTTAATTCTCCAGGGTACTCATTAATACTACTCATGGCTTGCAGGATCTTAGCTGTAATTTTATCATGCATTGTGACCCCTACATTGTTAATGTTCTCAATGAGTTTGGTTACATTTGGAAAGATTTCACTGATTGTATTTGACTTATTATTTTTCCTTCCCTTTTTTGTAGGCATTGATAAAGGCCTTACATGAAAATTGATGTAATTATTATATTTATTTGAAATGAAAGCAATTCTATGGTAAGCAAGGCAAGTGTCTGCTGTAGGTAAATGGGGAAAACTACCCAACTCAGTGATGGAAATTAAGGCAGAGTGGGATGGAAAACATATGCGTAAGTCTGTGGGACAAATGAGGTGCCCTGTTCACTTTCTAAGAGGTATGAATCATTTTTGTAAAGACAAAAACACAAGTCTACTACTGTAGACTTTTATTTTGACATCTCAGTAATAATTTGAAATGAATTTAGCAAGTGAGTCAAAAAGCCAATCAAATATCTTTTCCATTAAAGCCATACATTCCTTAAAAGCTAATAATTATTGGTATTCTTGATGACTTAATAATTAGTGGAAAATTATCATCAATTTAATGGTGTAATTATCATTACATTGTCAGGTACCACAGCAGTGATCTCTAGATATGATAAAATCTGTACAAAAAGGAAACATAAAAAAATGAGGAATTAGATTTTTTAAATAATTAAACATTAAAACTATAAATTTTGAAGAAAGCAGAAATGAATATGAACTAGCAATCACCCGGAGTTCAAGTATTTCTATTCATCTGTTGCTCACATAATTCAGAAGCGTTTTTCTGAATTTAGACATTCTTTGTACAAAGCTCTTATCCATTCAACATTGAAAAGTTAATTCCAGTAATTTTAAATAATAGTTAAAGCTAAAATACTATTTTTTAAACCATATTACCAAAAACCATATTGTCCAAAAATAACAAAAGAGAGTAACCACAGATTTAGGAAGCTCTCCAGACCTATGCTGGATAAGTACAAAGAAATCTCACTGAGGGAGAATTAAAGATGGAGAGTAAATTTTAAAAGCAACCGAGGAATAAAGACATATTACTTTCAAAGGGCCAAGACTGACATCTTACTTCCCAATAGTGGAAGCAAGAACCTAGTAACAAATATTCTAATGGAATGAAAGAAAATAACTGTCAACCTAAAAGTCTATCCACAGTAAAAAATACCCTTTTTGGGAAAGGAGAATAAACACATTTTTAGAAAACCAACACCTCAAAATTTACTGCAATGTTTAAGATTGTGGGTATTTGGTGACAGCCAGCCAGGATTTCAACTAAGCTCCATAAATTATTAACTATGTAATCATAACCATGTTATTAATCTCAAAAACATCAGATATAACGGTACCTGATTGATAAGAGTGTGAGGATTAAATGAGTACTTAGTATAGAACTTCATATGATATCTGACTTACAGTAAGATACCAGTAAATTTTAACTAAAATATTCTTTTTTGTGGGGGAGGGGCAAAGGGAGAGGAAGAGAGAATCTTAAGCAGGCTCCACGCCTACCTGGAGCTCAGTCTCACAACCCTAAGATCATGACCTGAGCCAAAATCAAGACTCAGACACTTTAACAGACTGAGCTACCCAGTCACCCCTAAAATGTTCTTTTATCCAGTGAATTATTCAGGTAATCTGAACTATTCCTCAGTCTCTGATTCCTGCTTCTTTGACATTTTTCCACCTGGAATGCTTTTGCTTACTTCCCCCAAACCCAAATTTCCAAAGTTTATTCTTCCCTCAAGGTGAAAATAAATGTCACATTCTAACTTAACCCGGATCATTTCCTACAGTATACTTTCTTCTCTCACAATTACTATTTTACCTTTTTTGATACTTTTAAAGTACATTAGTTATTCATGTAGATATTCTGTTTTCCACTTAGTACTTATGATATTTAAAATATTTTATTGTGTTTTTCTCTAATGTAAAATATAAATAAAAATATAAATTCTAAGAAGGCAGGGACTTAATGTTTTTGCTCAGTTATCATCAGTATTTGGAATACTGTTTATATCTGACTAAAAGAATGGATGTTAGAACATAGAATATACATGATATTAATTGGTAATAATATAGTCATAGTGAATATTATGTTTAAGAACTTTTTAGATATTAAATCATCTCATTTTCCTAACAAGAAAAAGTATATTTTAGAATACATTTAATAACCCTTCATATAAACATTCAACTAAAAACCAGTTCTATAACTAAGGATTGGAAATCCCAATAAAAGAAAAATTGAATTAGTTCCATTATAAAAAGTGTTTACATATTCAGATCATTATATTTGATTCAATCTTATCCACAAAATGTATCTTACAAAAATATTTCCTGTGTAAAACTTACTTTTAGATTCCTGAAAATTTAGATACACACCAAAAGAATAAAAATAACAAAATTTTCAAATTGTGGTCTCTTTCTGATACATTATTCATATCTAGGCAGAAAAACAAATACTTTTTTCTTTAATAAAAATTTTTAAAAATGAAGTAAAATTCATAATAAATTCAGTCCTTGTAAGAATAATGAGCTCTGCCTATTGACTTATAGTCTGTTTCCTTTTAATGCTATTTTTAGAATTCATTTTAATCTATAAAGACCTGCAAAATTGGCTATAGACACAAAGACTGCCAAATACTGGATATAATGATACTCAAGTTTAGATATAATACAGTAGTATTTATTCTTAAAAACAAACAAAACTATGTTGATATGGTTTCTTTCAACTGCAGAAAGTGATTTATCTTGGTTCTTAAAATCTAAAGTGAAATAATATGTATTATTCTGACAGAAAGTTAATGGAATATTTAAAAACAATTTCTGTAAAAAGTTGTAAGTGCTGAATTTGAACATATTTTGAAACAAGGCAATGAAAATACATGTTAAATTGAGTGGTACTTTCAAGGCAGAACTGTTTTAGAAAAACACAGTTTCTTTAACTTGGGGAAATGTAACATATGAAGAGAATGAAAAGCCACATGTTAGATGCAAATGTTGATAGGGCATAAATCAAATTATAATGACCTTTTAAAAACACTTTCTAAAGGAAATATAAACCTGTAAGAAACTCAGTCATTGTTTTCATGTAAAGATTTTTTTTTTTTTTGGTTAGTAATAAGAAAAGCAGATTACTATTTTAGTGCCTATTCTAAATGAGGAAATGGCTTTAAGTACAAATTTCCACTTTCATTACAATTAGTTATTTCATTATAATTAATTCATTATAATTTCATTCTCTTATTGAATGTCCTACCTTAGTAAATAAACTATTTGCAATAGTTTCCAAAAGGTTTCTTTACCTATAACATTTTCTTTTCTTTTTTTTTTTTTTTAAGATTTTATTTATGTATCTGAGAGAACATAAGCAGCGGGGAGGGGCAGAAGGAGGGAGCTGTGGGGAGGGAGCAGTGGAAGGGGCAGAGGGAGGAGCATACTCCCTGCTGATTAGGAAGCCCAACTTGGGGCTTGATCCTAAGACCCAGAGATCATTACCTGAGCTGAAGGCAGGTGCTTAACCAGCTGAACCACCCAGGCGCCCCTCAATTTGTTAATTCAGTGACATTTATTTTCACTATTGAAAAGAAAAATTTCATTTTAACTTTGAATCATGTCCCTGAATAACTGTTTTTCAGGGCATAACTTCTCCAACAAACTTTCCTCCTGATAATTGGCTTCTTTATTACTGAAATTATTTCTACTCTTATTTGGTCAGTTTTCCTTTATTTTTCAACTGATACTGTCATTCCATGATTTGTTTTTTTTTTAATTCTGACAGAAAGGTGGAGAATAAAACCACTCTTAGGAAACATAGTTGTAACCATAAAACAAAACCTTAAGTTTTGATTTTATAAAACATTCAACTAAAAACCAGTTCTATAACTAAGGATTAGAAATCCCAATAAAAAAAATTGGATTAGTTCCAGGTGCCCCACCTTTAACAGTCTTTCTTTCTTTTTCCTTCCTTCCTCTCTTTCTTTCCTTTTTTTCTTTTCTTTCTCTTCTTTTTCCTTTTTCTCTTTCTTTCTTTCTTTCTTTCTTTCTTTCTTCTTTCTTTCTTCTCTTTCTTTCCTCTCTCTCTCTCCTTCCTTCCTGCCTTTCCTCCCTTTTTTCTTCTTTTTTTATTTTATTTTTTTTTTTAAAGATTTTATTTATTTATTTGACAGAGAGAGACACAATGAGAAAGGGAACACAAGCAGGGGGAGTGGGAGAAGGAGAAGCAGGCTTCCCGCTGAGCAGGGAGCCCGACGCGGGGCTCGATCCCAGGACCCTGGGACCATGACCTGAGCCGAAGGCAGACGCTTAATGACTGAGCCACCCAGGCGCCCCTCCTTTTTTGTTTTAAACTAGACTAGAAGGGCTTAGGCTACCAGTACCAGAATTTTATTCTTTACTAATATTATAGCTACCGTGGGAAAATAACTCATCTGTCATCAGACACATTTCTAGTATCCTGAATACTACTTTCCATATTGATTCAATTTGACAACTGGAGATATAGTCTATTACCCAAAGCTTTATCCCCAGGACATATATAATATTTAAGAATACAAAAACTGTAATCTTCCAAAAGACTATCACAAACATAAAGATGCCAAAATATGAATGCAATTCTGCGATAGATAGTGTAGATATTTGGGACAATTACTTTTTGGTCTGAAAGTCAAATGACAATGATAATGCAAGCACATCATAAACTAAACATCACTTATTTCCCCCCATCAGGCTTTTTCTAAAATATTTCACAGAAGGGCGCCTGGGTGGCTCAGTCGGTTAAGCGACTGCCTTCAGCTCAGGTCGTGATCCTGGAGTCCCGGGATCGAGTCCCGCATCGGGCTCCCTGCTTGGCAGGGAGCCTGCTTCTCCCTCTGACCCTCCTCCCTCTCATGCTCTCTCTCTCTCATTCTCTCTGTCTCAAATAAATAAATAAAATCTTTAAAAAAAAAATATTTCACAGAAAGAGGGCTCCTGGGTGGCTTAGTCGGTTAGGTGTCAGACTCTTGGTTTTGGCTCAGGTCATGATCTCAGGGTCTTGAGATCCAGCCCCAGATCGGCCCAGGGCTGGGTGGGGAGTCTGCTTGGGACTCTTTCCCCCTCCCTCTCACTGTGCTCCTCCCTCTGCTTGCATTCTCTCACTCTTAAATAAATATATAAATAAATAAATAAATATAAAAAAATATTTCACAGAAAGATAATATATAGTTCCTTCTCTCAGACTGTTTTCTGGCACATTAGAAAGCCCACAGAATTTCACATCTTTTATTACTCAAAGCTGTCCTAAACAATAGATTATTTGGTCCAGTGGTTTTAAAAATTTTTGTTAATTTTTGTAGAAGCCCTCATACAAACATAATTCCCTAGGGAGTGAAAGGAAATAAAGCAGCATAAAGCAGATCTGCTCTGAGCGAAACAAGGAAAGGAAGTACAGAGCCCTACCCATTGAGCTGTCCTAGCCACTCTCTCCCTTCCCCACCTGTCCATGAAGACATTATTAAGCCCCAATGAGTCTCCAAACACAAACTGA
Organism: Neomonachus schauinslandi; assembly: GCF_002201575.2. Lineage (NCBI taxonomy): Eukaryota > Metazoa > Chordata > Mammalia > Carnivora > Phocidae > Neomonachus > Neomonachus schauinslandi. Next base: position 90,222,182 of record NC_058410.1, on the reverse strand, counting down.
AGAACACTGATCCAACCAACCTATTTCATTTTATAATGAGGAAACTGAACTCATGGAGGTTAAATTAATTTGTTCAAGCTACTATAACTAGCTGATGGCAAACTGGAATTAGAACTCGTGTCTCTTGATTCCCCATGGTATTCCCAAATGTAGCCTTAAAAAATCAATTCAAAACATCTGGTAAATTAGCAAATTCAGAAATGTATTTTTTGAGATGTACCTTGAAGACAATCTGAGAATTTTAAGGCAATCTTCAAATCACGTACATTGAATAATCCTCTTACATGAATTTCCATATTCTTTTTTTCTCTGTGTACCAGAAAGTTGCCAGATGGTCTAGTTGATACCAACATGATGCCAGGCAAACAGCAGTGACCAATAATCATTATCCTTACTCTCATAATAGAGATGGCAAAGGAGAAAGTCATGATATTAACATTATAACTGATATTAACTGGTTTATAACTGATGTTGTAAACATGCAGCTTGAACTGTACAAATATAGACTAAAGAGAACCACCCTGATTCTATGGGTTATTTTCAGGTTAGACATAGCAATGCTCATCTTCACTGAACTTGATAGTGATAGAGAGCAGAGCAAGTAAAAAATCACTGCTTCGACTGAAGGATGCAGTCTTGGGATGGGATATTTGCAGTCTCAGGATATATGTGAATCAGTGTGTCTGAAAGTTTTCAAACCACAAGTATGGAACTCAGTTCCAGCACAGTGACCCCAAGGAAAATGAACAATCTGAAAAATTAGAAAAGTAAGCTAGGCTTTCACAGCAGCTTTTGAAGAAAGTACCAGACAAATAATGCAATATATGCATGTTGTTTTACTAATTTCCAACACCCCCTTACAATACATCATGTTTTCACTTGATGAAGTGAAATAAAATGATGAACATGAGACAATATAAAGATATTTTGAACATGTTCTTCAACTTGTTGATTTGTTTTATGTTTCGTAAAACTTTGGATCTTAATATTTTTAATTTATCAGGATTTTTATTTTAAGTTCTGTAAGATTAGATAGAGGTTTTCTTTAGGTTTAAACAGAAAGCATTTATGTGCAACACGATATTATGTATATGTATAACACAATATATTGCATATAATTATAGACATATCTAACATATAATAGATGCATATATATATATCATAAATTCCACATTATATACATATAATTGAATTTCATGCCATCTGAACCTAAAGCTTATTCTCAGAGTTACAGGAACACCTTTCAGCATATACCACATATTGTAACATTTCTGTATTTTTCCCCTTTTTAAGACATAATTATTTCCTAGCAATTGCCAAGAGGAATTCTAGCCCATCACAGCTAGAAGAGCACTGATTAGAAAGTAATAATATAAACTGGCTTTGTTTCTCATAACCTTAACAATTTGAACACTTTGTATATCTATAGGTCACAGTTAACTCTCACGGTTTTATCACAGGCTGAAAGCTATGTTTGCAGGAGGAATCAGGAGTAAGAAGGGTGAAAGGAGAACTCAGCCACAGGTGCATAACAGAGGAAGCAGAAGGCAGGAAGGGCTAGGACCCTGTAACAATGCTTAGAAAAGAGTGAACCACAATTTCAAATATCCCTCCAATCCACTAATAACTCCAAAAAGCAAATGCGTTATTCTTAAATTTAATAAATTATGAAAACAAGCCCTCCAAGATGTGTTTGGCATTTTAGAATTTAATGTTATTGATTTGATCACTACTCCTCCCTCTCCTCAGGATAATCAAAGGATTCCTTTCTTCCTTCCTCCTCCCTCCTCCCTCCCTCCCTCCCTCCCTCCCTCCTCTTTCCTTCCTCCCTCCCTCCCTTCCTTCCTTTCTTCCTCCCTTCCTTCCTTCCTTCTTCCTTCCTCTGGAGTCAGGAAATGAAGGCTTATGTTTTCATTCTATCCACAGGTAAATACTTTCTCTATACATTAAACCACTTATGTTATTAACTTAACATGAATGAGTAAAATACCCAGGAGGAGGAGGGGGTATTTGATTCTGGTCTAGAATGCTGCTACATGTAGGCTATTGAACCACTCATCTAACTTGGTCATAAAGGGTCTTAATTTTTAAATCAATAAAATTAGACTAGGTGATTTCTACTAACTTTTTCAATCTTAAAGTGATCATATTTTTATTGCTTTATTCATATTGCCTAGAAGAGCCAGGTATTAACAAGAACGGTCTCTCTAGTGTGCCATGCATTCCCACCAGCTGTCTGAAACACTCCTAAGTGATTCGTTAATTCCTGCTTAACAAAATTATGTCCTGGAATGACAGCTGGAGACACAGTAAGTGGTTTATAACTTAGTTTTTCTTAGAAGAAACACGGCTAAAGTTTGTCTTTGTTTCCAATTCCGTATACAAGCTCATGAGGCAAAATATGTTTTAAAAACACATAGAGAAAAATGTCTTTTTATGTCACAATAATTAATATTTATTCACTAAGAACATAAGAGAAATTAGTCTCAATGTGTTTTAATTGAACAAAATCAATAGCCATTGTCATAAACAAAAATGAAGCAGTCCCTATGGCTAAATTTTGATTTGTGGTTTGAAGTTGACAAATCATTTTCCAGACATTTTCTTTTATCCTGTTACTATATTTTTAATAAAAGGAAATTTCTAAATATGAATAATCAAAGTAATTTGGGAGTATGAGGTATATAGAATCACTAGTTTATAATCACGTATTATATAATGTATGAAAAACAATGTAAAATTTTAAACATTTGTCTCAAAATTTTAAGAAAAAAATAATTTTGGAAGAATTTTTCATGGTACCTTCTTAAATTACTATTGATGATTTCTTCACTGATGTAGATCCCAGGTCCTTTCTCTTTTCCAATGTATCTTCCACATATTTAAATGGTTGCTTTTTGTCCTGCTACCTATGACTGAACATATATCTACAAATCTAAATCTGTCCCCAGAAACTTTGATATCACAAAATATATCCATGCCCTCTCATATTTGGCATTTTTCAACTATTGATTTAGGATGTAGCCCTTTAAAGCCAACTTTCCCAAAGAAATATTTTGCTCTTGGTCAATGGTGTTGTAGGTATTTGTTGTTGTATATTATTAATTATTCAAAGATATTTTGGCATAAATGAGAGAAGTCTTATTGTGATCATCTGACTTGAGTGAACAAGAATAGTACATGAGGATCAATTACCCTCTCTCATAGCGCTAATTCATATTTATAAAAGATATAAATACATACATATAAAAACTCCTGTTCTGGGTGCCCGGGTGGCTCAGTCAGTTAAGCGACTGCCTTCGGCTCAGGTCATGATCCCAGGGTCCTGGGATCGAGTCCCACATCGGGCTCCCTGCTCCGTGGGGAGCCTGCTTCTCCCTCTCCCTGCCACTCCGCCTGCTTGTGCTCTCTATCTCGATGACAAATAAATAAATAAAATCTTAAAAAAAAAAAAAAAAAAAAAAAAAAAACTCCTTTTTTTTTTTTTTTTTTTTTTTTTTGGATTTCATTTATTTATTTGAGAGAGAGAAAGAGAGCACAAGCAGCCACAGGGACAGAGGGAAAGAGTCAAGCAGACTCCCCGCTAGGCAGGGATTCCGACACAGGGCTCAATCTCAGGACCCTCAGGACTTGGAGATCATGACCTAAGCTGAAGTCAGATGCTTAACCATCTAAGCCACCCAGGAGCCCCTAAAAATTCCTGTTTAAAATACTCAACAGGTCCATGGGAGCTACACTGGTCACCCCTGAGGCATCTATAAGCTAACAATGATACTAAAAAGATTCTTGTGTCTTTGTTAGAGTAGTAGAAGTCCAAAAGGAATTTATAAGACATTTTCACATATTCTACTCATTTTATTATATTATTTAGCCTCTCCCCATTCTCAATCTAACACCACCACTTTTCAGTGCTCACTGGGCTTGAGTTGCAAGCCAACTTCTGTTTTCTGTCCATACGCCATTGCACAATTTACTTAACCTATTTTCTTATTTACAAAACTGGGCTTAGAATAGGATTTTTTGGGAGATATATTTTTTGAAGGACTTTTCTGCGTACTCATATATTAAAATTCATTATAATTTAGCTATCATTTATAATTATTTTATTGTTCCATCAATCACTGAGCCCTGTGAAACCATGAACCCAGAGTTCTTGGTCTTCACCTCCACTAAAGCATAATCACAAACCAAAATCAGAACCACAACTTAGTTCTCATTTCCACCCAGGCATTTTCAACTCCAATACCTCAAATTATGATATTCCAACCTTTGCCCCATCTCTTACGCTCTCATCTCTTCTAACCCTTCATTTCTATTCCACTTTTATCAATGCTACTCATTTAGTACCCCTGTTCTCCAAGTATATTTGACCAAATCATTAGTTCTCTTTCTTCATTTCCCAGCTTAAAGATTATCATACAGCATTTCCCAAAATGGGATACTTATACCATTTGGTATATAAGAATTACAAGTTTATTTTATTGTAATATTTATTTCTTTATCATTACTCCAAATTGTATTAGAATAGAAAAGTGCATCAAGCTCTGAATACATTCCTTGAGAGCAAATTTATTTTAAGGAAACAACTGAGTTGATATAAGTGGTATATAAATTTGTGGCAAAACAACAAATTTCTCTAATTTTAATTAGCTGACTGAAGCTGAAAATTATGTCCACTTGGCCTTCCTATTATGCATGTCTCCTTGGTACTCTATTACTGTATTCAGTTCTGTTTGAATAACTTTTCTGTGATGTGATGTGATGTGATGTGTGTGTGTGTGTGTGTGTAATTCTGAGTGCCACTCTACAATGTTTTTCCTCTAGCAAAAATTCTCTAGGTTCGGTTAGCTAATATTCTGATTAGAAAGCCTAGATTCCAAAGATGGTTCTACAAGTACTTCAGTTAACTTTATCTCTGATCAACACCAGATGCTTTTTAAGTTATTGTAAGTTTAAAATAGGAATCCATTAGTGAAATTATTATTCAAGATACATGGACTGATTAAATATTTTAGAGACATCCCTAAAATATTTTAGAGACATTTCATGTTCCTTCATGACCAAATGTAAGCAGCCCTGTAGCCTGCAGCCACAGAAATGATAATCCTGGTTAAATAAATTATCCTATGCTCCTTTTCTTGTTTAGAGGTTTTCCATTCACATGACTCCGAAAGATAGTGCAAATGAGTCCAATGGCTGGAAGTACTGACACAACTGCCTAAGGAAAGATCTAATGCAAGTAATTTCTGAGCCCAGCAAAAGATAGAGAATGGGGACACCATTAATGTAAGAAATGCCAGAATAATAACATAATTCAGCTTGGCTTGATTTTATTATAACCCAGTAGTGAAGAAGTGGAGGAGGTAACTCGCATCTCTTTCTAACTATTTGTAGCTGTGGGGATCTATCAAGAAGAAAATCATAATTGTTATCATAATCAAGAAGAAAAACAGATTTTGGGTGCACTTCTCAAATCTTTAAAGTACTATTACTAGTCACAATTGTCAGATGATTGCAATAGGATTTCTCTCTTTTATACCACAAATTCATTAAATTATTGATTATAACAAACACACAAAACACCAGTGGCTAACAACAAAATATTCCTTTAGAAAACAAACTACTAACTTCAAATTGTAATATATTATATGCTGTTATATCATTTATTTTATTAATTATACTCCTTTCATGTTAGTTAAAACATGCATGAATGCATTTTTAAGCAAAAGAGGTTATTACCTTCTAATAAGCTTAAGAAGTATGGTTATTAAATGAATTTCACAAATCTGACACCTAGCAACTTCTCAATAAATCATATCTTTTATAATTATTATTAATACAGACTCTTAATATAGAGGCTTCCAAAAATTTGTAAATTTGATGTGTATCATTCGGTGTCTACAACCATATCACCCTGAATATGCCCGATCTCATCTGGAGTTTGCAATGAAAAAAAATTTTCTTTAGTGAGTTTTTAAATAAGGTTCTCAAAATAATATGTACTCATAAATATTATAAATAAAGTTTTAGTTCTACCATTTAATTTGGAAATAATTATTATCTCTAACATCCCTCTAACTTCTTTTCCTTTAAAGAAATTGTTTGTTTATAATTAAATGTCTATGCAGTGTTATTTATTCATTAAAGAAAAAATCTCTCAACTTTTTCAATTGATTTCATTGAACTGTTAGATATTTTATAGCTTTGTGTTGTTATTAAAACAATGTATTAATATCATATCTTATGTTAAATCACAATAAATATATTGACTTATTTCCCTTCACTGAGATTATTCAAATGTGGTAATTTTTATTCAACATTTGTTGATTAAACATTTTATATTTGCAAGGAGAATGTTTGGGAAATTTCTTATCATAGTGATAAGCAGTAGCAAACCATTCACCATAACATGAGCTTTATCCTTTGCTCTTGAGCAGATGCAAAGAAATATAAAATTAGACGTTTCCTCTAAGAAGCAAGAGCATGAAAAGTTTATAATAATAATAATAACACTAATAACAGAAATGAACTCTACATAAAAGCATTTATCCTTATGCTAGAGTAACAAATACTGTTAAATCATACCATCATAATATTGATATAGAAAAATACGAGAAGTAAAAGAAAATTCATACAATGTTTTTTTAATTTCACAAATATTTACTGAAAGTCTATGATATTAATGACATGCTAGGTGTTTGTGATACTTCAGTAAACAGAACAGACAAAATATTCCTGCTGGAATATTTGTCTGAAAATTACTATGATGTTCATATAGGGACATATGCATATAGTATTGACCACAAAAGAATATAAAAATACCTATTGTCTGTAGGCCTTTTTGTATAAGATGTAATGTATGCTATAGATCATGTAATACGGGCTCCCTTGGGAGACTCTAGGGGAGAATCTATTTTCTTGCCTTTTCCACTTATAGACTGCTTCCTCATATTCCTGGACTTAGGGCCCCCTTTAATCCTTACACTGCCTTCGTTTGTCTTCAAATCTCTCTTTCTGTCTCCTTAAAGGATACTTGTGATACATGTAGGGCCTACCCAGATAATCCAGGACAACTATCTCATCTCAAGATATTTAATTTAATCATATATGCAAAGTCCCTGTTACCATATAAAGTAACGTTCACAGTTCCGGGGATTAGGTCCTAGATATCTTAAGTGGCCATTATTCAGTCTACTCATTGTCCATCTGTCTACCCTCTGACACTCTACTCAAGAAGGTAACACTCTAGTTAGCACATAAAAAAAACAAAACAAAACAAAACAAAAAACACCACAGAAAACATAGTTCTCAAATTAAATTCTATTACATTCTTAAATTTCTTTCTATTAAGTCTACTAATTTTTTTTTAGATAGTTCTTTCTAGGGGTGCCTGGGTGGCTCAGTCAGTTAGGCTTCTGACTTCTGATTTCCACTCAGGTCATGATCTCAGGGTCATGATCTCATATGGTTGGGCTCTGAGCTCAGCAGGGGGTCTGCTGGAGATTCTCTTTCTCCCTCCCTCTCCCTCTGCCCCTCCCACTGCTCGCTCACTCTCTCAAATAAATAAATCTTTAAAAAAAATAAAATAGAAGTTTGATAGTTCTTTCTAGTAGCCTACCACTACCTTATTACTGGGCTATTTTATGGCATCTATTTTCTAAATAATCCACATGTCTCTGGCCATATTAATCCCTACTTCATAATAGCCAGAATTAACCTTTCTAAAAACTAAACCCAACCATGTTACTCAGCTCCTGAAACAAAACAAAACAAAACAAAACAAAACAAAACAAACCCTGTTTATTACAACTGTTCATGGAACAAAATCTAAACTCAATGATTTTGATTTTGAAACTCCTCCCTATTCTGAGACCAAAACTCCAGTCTCTTTTTTAATCACTTCACATCTTTCCACAAGTATACCAAGCACTCTAAGTACAAAAGAATTGCCAACATTTTATAAACATGTACTATAGAATTAACTTCAATACTTTGCTTGGCAAGCTCCTATTTATCCTTCAAGAAGACAGACTAAACATCATTAAGATTTTTTTCCTTCTGTAATGTAGAAATAATGGCTACTTCATCTTTGGGTCTCCACATTCATTCATATTTCTTTTATGCCATTTGTGTGGTATTAATTTTTTTTAAATTATCACTCTATCTCCTCGATGTGAATTTGAGCATGTGGGAAATACTGTGCCCAGATCACCTTGGAATCCCCAGAAACTAGAGCTTGGCAAGAAGAAGACAATCTACAAATGTAATTAGTTGAATGAATGAGGTCTTCAGAGGCAAGTGAGAAAACGAGTGCCTGTAACAACAACGTAACTGATGAACACTTCTCCTCTCCTCAAGATATTACTACATATTAAACTAAATCTCTTTCCTCAGAAATAATCATTGCTTGAACATGGAATTACCTACTGTTTCTGTTCTTACTCCTTATTCAGGTAGAGTAAAATAAATACATACATACGTATATACAAATATTAAATAATGGTGTATAATATATATGTTTCAGCAAAGTTTTAGGTCAAGTTTTGCCTGACTGGATTTTTTTTCTTTTTCCACTGGAATTTTAAAATTACCCAGTAATATAGTTGTTACATAAATTGTCCACTGCTTGCAAATTATGGTGATTTTATATTTTCAAAAACTGTTCTTCTTATATGAATAATTATGTTGTTAAAACATTATTCAAAATATATTTATGTGAGTTCCTTCATTCACCTATTAAATAAAAGAGTATGTTCACAGGTTTCTCTGAGTTTAAAACTTCTATATATGTATTTAAACATGTCCTTCTCAATCTCTTTTTTTATTGAAATATAATTAACATAAAGTGTTGTTTTAGTTTAGTTATTTAGTTTTAAGAGTACAATTGATTGAGATCAATGTATAGAATTGTTGAGTCATTGGGGCGCCTGGGTGGCTTAGTTGGTTAAGCGACTGCCTTCGGCTCAGGTCATGATCCTGGAGTCCCAGGATTGAGTCCCGCATCGGGCTCCCTGCTCAGCGGGGAGTCTGCTTCTCCCTCTCCCACTGCCCCCTCTTGTGCTCTTTCTCTCTCTCACTCTCTCTCTCAAATAAATAAATTAAAAAAAAAAAAAAAGAATTGTTGAGTCATTATATTGTACTTCCTATCAAAATGACTGAGGGGCTGCATGCTTTGCAGAGGCTTGAAGCCCAGTAGTTTTTTTTGTTTTTTGTTGTTGTTTTTTCCTAGAAAATAAAATAAGCACATCATATAGCTACCCAATTTAGCATCTCAAATTCTATTTGCCAAAGTCAGGGCTGCTTACTTAACGTTTGCTTTCCTTACTAGTCAGCACCAGGGACTGTTGTGGGTACTGTGGTGAACCACTCAGACTCCTTTTCATATCTAAAGCTCTCTTAACCCCTGCTGCCTGGAGTACTGGCAGTTGACAATCCACAGCTGAGTCCTTCCTAAGATTGGTCCTTGCCTTAAGGGAGAAGATTTGTCCAATTTTATGCCACTCCTTCCAAGTCCCAGGATAGTCCACAACCAACTACTGGTTTATACAAAGGTACAAAGACCAAGCCCCTTGGCTTCAATCAGAGACATCTCTGAAGGGGTACCTCAGCTTAAGCACTTCCTATGGGACTGTCTACAATCTCTGTTATAACCACATCATAGCTAAAATGGACTCTGCCCATTTTTCTTTCCTTCATTCCCTCACAGATATTGTTCCCTAAGTATTTTACAACAAACTCTCTCTCTCTAAAAAAAAAAAAAAAAAAAAAAAAAAAAAAAAAAACTCATCTCTAAAAATGTTTTCTGGGGAATCCCACCTAAAAGAGCTGGAGTCAGGAGTAGTTTAGCACCTGAACTATAAAATGGCCTTTTGGAGCTGAGTGGACTGCGGGTTACCTGGCAAAGAGAACTCCGCCAGTGGTTGTAGCTGTAGTGTGAATGGCCCCACAGCATGGTATAATAATGCAAGTATTAAAGCATTATACCAGCTGGGAACAGCGTGGGGATACTGGCAGAAGGGAATGCGCTGGTAAATGCAGTATTACAGGTCCTTTGGAGGTTTAGTAGAAGTAGAAATCATCAGAATAATGGAATCAAATGGTTCTTGCTAAGTGTCACTGATACAGTGAAAAAGACAAAGACAGATTAGGGTGAATAACAATACTTTTTTTTTTTAAAGTAAGAGTGAGGAGACCTCTTTGGAATCTTATAAAGAGGCTCTCATCTCCTGCAGCTGGAGGGCTGTAAAAACTGAGGAGAGGGACCAGGACTTAATCACAAGAGCAGGAGTGCCTGAATCTCCTTGGAACTTACTAGGACTGAAGAAGTCACCCTCTCTCTTCGTTTGAAGATGACACAGAGATCACTGTCTTGCAAAATAACATGCAACTGCCCTCCACTAGGATTCAGGCCCACTTAGATATAGGTGTGAAGATTATATGACAAGACATTCAGACCATATCTTCCTTCACACAGAGGTCACAGGACTATCTCCATACTTATAGAGGCAGTAAAATGTATAGAAAATTGTACCAACAGTGGAGTCTTAAAGGACTTGTAGAATCTCACCTTGGCACCAATCTCATCTTGGTACCCACAGTATGTGACCCTCCATGTTACCTAAAGACTCCAAGCCTCCTAGTATGTAAAATTACTATAGAATGTTGCAGTGATTATGTAACGTATCTATGACTTCTTTAAGGTAGCTCCTTGTATAGTAAAAACACAATACCTGTTAGTTACAAATTATTAACATTAGGCATTACAGATCTTATTTCTATGTCATGCTTTTATAGTCAAAAGCCCACTTTCCCAATTCACCTCTAACTTACATGCATCAAAATCAAATGAATGAGTTATTGAGTTATTGAGAAAGATTGCTGGTTAAAAAATCTGTAGGCATTTAAATTATTAAACATCTTCCATATATCAAATATTTGATATTTGATATTTAAAAAATGATACTATATATAAATATGTATCAGACTTTACTAATTTTTATACTACTTTTATATATAAATACATATACACATATATATACATATAATACAAATATATGTATATAGATATATAATACATACATTTAGTAGTATATATAATATATATACTGCCATATATACACACACATATATACATATAGTGTCATTTTCATAGGAGGCATGAGTGATTAATTTTCTTTGACAAAATACACCTATAGGAAGCTCAGCCTTTCATAAAACAAATCTGTAGAGAAGGCATCTTGTTCATTTACTTAACAGATATGTACTGACTCCCTTTTATATTTTAGGCACTAGGCATACAATGATCAATAAGTGACATAAGATCACTATTCTGAGGTCACAGTACCCTGAGGCTCACAGTCTATTAGAAAGACAGAGAAGGGGGAAAACACAAACACACACACACACACACACACACACACACACACACGTGTTTATAAAATAACCAGAGCCTATGCTATGAAGAAAAGTAACACTTGGCATTGAGAGTGTCACAACACATATTTAACAAAAAGAAATAATTTAGCTTGGTGGGTCATGTGATATTTTTTATCACACTTTATGGTAAAAATGTTTATTTCTTTCTGTCTTAAGAGTCCTGAGGGAAAGGATTGTGTAGGGTTTACCATTTTGTCTTTAATTAAGAGTAATACATTTTGAGCCTTGATTATATTTGAATGAATGTACAAACTAATTTTGCAAACCAAACTGAGAACACATAACATCAGTGATTCATGAAACATTTGTTGACTAAAAACATTGCTAAAGGGACACCTGGGTAGTTCAGTCAGTTAAGCTTCTGCCTTCGGCTTGGGTCATGATCCCAGGATCCTGGGATCGAGCCCCGCATCGGGCTCCCTGCTCAGCTGGGAGCCTGCTTCTCCCTTTCCCTCTGCCTGCCGCTCCCCCTGCTTGTGCTCTCTCATTCTCTCTCTGTCAGAGAAATAAATAAAATCTTAAAAAAAAAAATTGCTAAAATCTGTCCTAGGTCTTCAAGATATAAACTGTATACTGCAGAAACTAAATGATGAAAAATTATTATTTTGCAGTATTACCTGATTATTTTCATAAATACATCCATTGTTTCCCATTTTTTAAAGATTTTATTTATTTATTTGTCAGAGAGAGAGAGTGCACAAGCAGGGGGAGTGGCAGGCAGAGGGAGAAGCAGGCTCCCCTCTGGGCAGGGAGCCCGATGTGGCACTCAATCCCAGGACCCCAGGATCATGACCTGAACCGAAAGCAGACGCTTAACCGACAGCCATCCAGGTGTCCCTATTTCCCATTTTTTTAAATGAGCTTTATTATCATTTTACAAGTAAAAATTGTGAAATGCCCTTTTTTAAATCTAAACATGGATATGTTAAATCAAAATATGAGACAGAATAAAATATACAGAAAAATAATTTCTCTTCTCAAAACCAAATCAAGTTTCATATAACTAAAATGTGGAGAACTGGGGCACCTGGGTTAAGCGTCTGCCTTCGGTTCAGGTCATGATCCCAGGGTCCTAGGATTGAGCCCCGCATCTGGCTCCCTGCTCAGTGGGAGGCCTGCTTCTCCCTCTCCCTTGTCCTGTCTCTCCCCGCTCGTGCTCTCTCTCTCTCTCTCTGAAATAAGTAAATAAAATCTTTAAAAAGAATAAAATGTAGAGAACAAACATATATTGAGGAAAGTGTAGTAACAGTAGCATGAAAAAGAATTTAGCATTTAATTTCATCATCAGATTACAAATATGAGCTTTTTAAGAATTCATAAAAATTCATAAGCACATTAACAAAATATTTAAGTTCCAAAAAACATTTATTTAGATTTAAAAAATACCCTTAAGGAGCAACCAGAGACATTGATTCAGAAATTATATACAGAGCTTAAAACACAAGCAACAGAAGCAGATTCTGGCTAAGTTAACCCCCCCCAAAAAAAAGAAAAAGAAAAATGTGACAAGTGGTTAGGATTTATTTGAAGATTATTGGTTAACTTACATAAAGTAAGGGAGGATAAATGCCTCATAATGTAAAATCCAAGGCAACGCCTATGATCTCAAAATGTTATCTTTAACTGCTTGATCTGAATCACCTGAGGTACTTGCTAAAAATGATAATTCCTGGGCCCAGCCCAGAATTACGGAATCAGAATACCTAGAGAAGACCTCCACATATTTGCTCTTGAACACCATCATGAAGGAGACTCATGACCTCTAATTTGCCTTGGAGTGACTCTGCCCCAATATTCCAAATGCTATTTTTTTCTATTAAAGTCAAAAACTTCTGGAAAAGAAAACTGTACTTTCTTCTCCCAACTGGGAGAACAATCTCTGAACTCTTTTTTCTTATATGATAGATATTACATTCTACTTTAAATTGCTATTATTTGTGTGAACATCACTCTCTCTTACTCTTCTCATAATTTGCAAGCTTATTGAAGCTAGCAATATTATTTTTTTAGTCTGTGTATAACCCATAGCACAAAGAACAAGGACTTTTAATGTAGAAGTCCTTTGATTTATTTATTTATTTGAGAGAGAGTGAGAGAGGAGGCACAGGACGGGAGGGGCAGAGGGAGATGTAGAGAGAAACCTAAGCAGACTCTGTGCTGAGTATGGAGTCCAACATGGGGCTTGACCTCAGGACCCTGAGATCATGACCTGAACCAAAACCGAGTCAGAAGCCCAACCGACTGTGCTACCCAGGCACCCCTAATGTATAAGTCCTTTAAAAATATGAATTGAATTGAATGAAATTGATTTCACATATGAGGGTGATAGTTTTTTGGGTATGAATACTATGTTGAGTGGACATTTTGGTGTGTGTGTGGCTTTAAAATTGCTAAAATTAATTCTAAAAGTTATTAGTCTATTTCATGTAAGAGAAAAAATATATAGCAGGCTAAGACTTAAACTTACTGGAAAGTACAGTTTCCCAATGAATAAAAGGCAGAGGCAATAATTTTGTCTCTCATATATTTTAGTAAAATACGCCAAGTTTCAAAATCTTTTTTATTTCTCTGAAAATGACATTTGAAATTGATTAGGTCGGTAGCTGCACATATTTTATTACCATTTAGCTCTTCAGCCTGATATCTATCTGAGAATTTCTAAGGCTGATTAAAAAATGTATCACTTATTGAATAAGACATAACAATGATAATTTTGTTTCTGACAACACCCATCAGTATTAGTTTATGTGCAAATATCAGTTTTCCTTATTTTCCAGATTCCCTTATAAATCAGTTCCTTAGAGTACATGGCTATAAATAATTATAATTCAGAATTCAAAGCAACAATTTCTCCTCTCTGTGAGATTATTTAAGAAACATTTCCCAAGAGGAAAGACCTCTGGTTATTTGGAAACTACATGTGTCTATAACATGTGAAATGGAGATATCCATTGGGATACTCTTTTTCATTTTTAAATATGTTTTCTTTCCCTATTATAATTCAGATTTCCACATATATCATATTAATATGAATAAGTTGTCCTTAAAAAAAAAAAAACCCTGAAAAACCGATCATTAACAAATGGTCATTTACTGCAAACATGGTTTGGCTATATGTTTCCATGTTGCATATAAATGAAGGGCTAATAGAATTACAGAGGACTTGTAGTAAATTTTCGTAAGTATATTTTGCTGGATAAGCTCCTAAAAAACCCCTCCTTTTAATTTTCCTAATTCATAAATTTTATTTCAATTTGCTAAGCAAAGAATAATCATTTGGTAATACTTATCTTGAAAACAGATTTTATGTCAAACAAATGCCTACTTTATTGGTACTAAATACTGTATTAAGATTTGGGGGATATATGCTATCGGCACCTTTTTTAAAAACAGATTTGATAAAACATTTAAAATTACATTTTAAGTAACCTCTAGATAAAATAACTGCATTAAGTTCAGGTGACATTTTAAAACAAACTACTTAAAGTGAAAATAATAGTTGGCTGTCATTACATTTATTAAATGAATTCATTAGAGTGATACACACGGATATTTAAAGGTAAAGAAAAAAAAACTAAGACTACAAATAATTATTACTGAAAAGCAGGTGACAGTGAAAGAAGTTGTCATCAAGTTGGACATATTCAGTTCTATTGAACGGCTGCTTTTGGGGGGATGTTTCTTGGCAGGGGCTTAAAAATCAGTATGTGATGAATATAAACGAGGTATGCTCAAAATGGCATTGCTTATGATTTTATAGTATTAGCCTATTTTATAATGCAAAGCCCTAATTTTAGCATAATCATCTTATCAACCAGTATTTATTACATATTATGAAATCCATTTCCATTCATGTGAAGACAAAAGAGAGCTACGATTTTGTCACTAATCTGTTTCAGTGATTATACTGAAATAGCCAATGTGAAATTAAAACAAGATGTAAATAAATTTCCCCTGATATATATATAAAACTATATTAGTGTATTAATTAAGAGCATATATCACCAAATTATGGAAAACTTGGAGGAACTGACTGAATTTGGCTAAGTGACTCCTTCCTTTGAAAAAGAAGAATCACAATGACTTTCTTAATGGCACTGGATACAGTAAATCTGATTGGGAGATATATTACACTTTGTACTGTTGTTCTTTGGGATTTTTGGGGGGCTAAGACTTTAAAAGAAGAGTTCATAAGAAAGAGATGCCTCTCTGGGCCTTGCCTGGGAAAGACTGAGATGAAGGTATCCTGTTAGAGTTAATCTAAGATCCTAGGAGAGCATCTACTTTAAAGGGCACCTTGACTGGCAGTACAGAATAGTGAAGAGACTTCACTATTGTCAGTATTTGGTATGTATCAAATAATCCAGGCTTGCCATCCACCGTGGTATGCTGAGTGAGAACGTAACTCAGAAGTAGAAAAGCAAATTCAAATCAGGGCGTATGCAAAGGGAGAAATCAAGGCCAAACCCATTGTAGATGGAAGAAGAAATTCAAATTCCTAGATGACACAAAAGCCTTTTGACTGTGATTCTCAAAATTTAGTGTGATGAGCATTATGTGGAAGACTTGTTAAAGATTTTGGGTCCCACTCCAGAGTTTCTGATTCAATAGGTCTGAGATAGGACCTGAAAATGTGCATTTCTAAAAAGTTCCCAAGTGATGCTTATGCAGCTGGTTCAGGAGCCACATTTTGCCTTATGAAATCTTATCATTAAAAAAAAGACTAAAAATAAAAGGATAAGCAGTATATCTTACATCCTACCAAAAAACAAACAAACAAATAAAACACAACAAAACAAAACACAACAAAAATCATCAAGTGTCAGAGGGTGAGGCAAAGGAAGATAATTATTTGGGAAGGAGCTTAAAGATCGACATTGGCTTCATCTGACAGTTTTTCAAGGTTTCTACGAGCACCCAGATCAGAGTATGTACCTTGGAAGCATCTGACTACAGTTAAGAGTGAGGAGAAAAAGCAAAGATCAGTTGTGGACAGGTAAGTCCTTGGGACTCCATTACACCCGTAATGGAATGGGATTTGTTAAGAGGGATGAGGAAAAATAAACAACCCATGGGAGGACCAAGGCCAAAAAGTCACACAAACTAGTTACTGTTAATATATATAATCAAAATAAAGGACTCCTTCTGTTATGAAATACAAATACATTTAAGCAATACAGTCACCTGAATAAATAATATTTTCAAAGGTATACTATTACATAGATTAACAAACATGGATTACAATTTTGAAAATTCTGTAAAGCTGTCATGTCTTGGGCCACAGAAAATTTTTTTTAGTATATGAAATCGACAACATTGTGGGCATTACTTTGAGATGTCACCATAATAAGAGCCATACAGTCCTAAGAGCCATACCACCAAACCCTGTCATTCCAAGTGATTGCATATAGTAGAAAATCATTCAAGTAAAATAAATGACACTTTGTTTAGTCTTGCATTGCTAAAATTAAAAAAAAAAAAATACAGAAAGGCTTTCCACCTTGGAATGGACAATAACAGAAAATAAGCTGCAAGCTTATTCTTTCCTTCCACATAAAATATGTCAATGCTAAATTTTATTATTATTTCAACATGCTACAATAATGTGTAATGATCATAGAGAAGTGATCTTAGTTTAAATCCCACCCCACTCCCTCAAGGCATTAAAAATAGTGCAGGAAAATTTCAGAGGAGCCAAGCTAAAGCTAGGTCATGAAGAGAATGTATGGCTGTTTTCATGAAATAGCCCAGAATGTGTGATAAGAACAATCATATTTTAAATTAGACTGTAGCCTCAAGATAATTTTCCAGAATGCCACACTAAATACATTATATATTCCTTTATATGCTGTATTTTTATGTTACATTATTAATGAAACATGAATTATTAAATGCATATCTCAATAATTAGTGGCTGAATTCATATTACATCATGTCTAATGGTAACTAATATAGTTGCTTTTATGCAGCTGTATTAATGTGTATATTTTAATGTGTCCCTATTGTCTTTATATTGAAGAGTAATGTAGGTTTATGTGTAGTATATGCTTTGTTAAGTTTTATGAATTAGATAATATAAGAATATCAAGGGAAAGAGCAGATTCAAGATCATTAGCAATGTCAAACTGAATGGGAGAAAGCATTTTAAAGTTTTATAAAACTAATGATTTCTCAATAGGCCTAAGGCTTTAATAGTTGGGAGACAGTTTCTAGTCTTCAATTTCATTAAAACCTACCTGGGAAATGGTCCATTTGAGTGAGTTAAGACAAACATTCCTTGAGGCTCACAATACCCTGAATTTAGAACTGGATATCTTGAGAGAATAGGACTCTACAGGTAGGTATAGGTCTCATTGTAAAAACAAGAACACCGAGGCCCAGATAATTTAAGAGATCCATACTTTTGTTCATAGAACTAAATAAAAAAGGTTTGATGAATGAAACGATAATTAGAAAATTGCCCTAAGGTCACAAAGCCAGTATTTCTGAACAAAAATATCGAATCTACTGTATTTCGTAACACAGCTCTTTCCACTGCTCTCAGCTGACTCTTCAAGGCTGAATTGCTTTCTTTTTTCTAACATGCTCCTTCAGCAAATAATTATTGAACATCTATTTTAATCTGTAGTACTAAGCTCTATAGATTCAAAGATAAATAATTAATGAATCTGCCCCTCCCCCAGAAGCTTACATGGGGAAAAAGGACAGATAAACTCACTGAATTAGAATATAGTATTGAAGAGCAAAGGAAGAACTAAACCCCAGAAAAAGACAAAACTAGTCAGATTTTGTCACACTTCTACTCAAAATCCTTAATTGTCCCCCTCCTCTTTCAGAGTTAAAAACAGTCTTTATAAGAGCGTACATACTTGGTCTGTCATCATCTGCCTCCATACTTTCTCTCTGAACTCATCCATTCTTGAGCAGATTTTTTTTAAAGATTTTATTTATTTATTTGAGAGAGAGAGAGTGAGAGACAGAGAGCATGAGAGGGGGGAGGGTCAGAGGGAGAAGCAGACTCCCTACCGAGCAGGGAGCCAGATGTGGGACTCGATCCCGGGACTCCAGGATCATGACCTGAGCCGAAGGCAGTCGCTTAACCAACTGAGCCACCCAGGCGCCCTTGAGCAGATTTTCCCATCTAGCCATACTCTTCTGCATTTCTGTTTCTTGCCAGAACCGAAATACTCTTCCTTCAAGAATTTGCCACATGCTGTTCCCGTCACCTTGACCAGTCTCCCCAAAATATCATTATGCCATACTCCCTCACTTTTTTCAGATTTTCTTTAAATATCACCTTCTAACTTTTCCTGATCACCTTACAAAATAACAATTCTTTCCATAGCTATGTCCACACATTCCTCATACTGCTCAGGAAGCTAAAGCACAGAAAAATGACACAATTAGCCCAAACGTACTACAGGGGTTTGAACCACAGTTTGAATACAGTAGTTGAGCTTCATACCCAGTATCTTAACCACTTTGTTATACACTGCCTCAGTAGTAGACCATTTTTAAAGAGATTCTCTCAAGAGGGCTTCCTCTTTGGATCTGGGCTAGAAAAGAATGATAGGATGCATGATGCAGCAAGGAGGGAATTGTAGATGACAGATGGAGAAGAGAGTTTGGCCTTGCCAGAGCTATATTCAGATGTTACCAGTGGCAGTGTCTCCAAAGGGTTAAAAAATATATAAATTAAGCACCTCACTGTAGCAGAGTAACCTTTTAACCAAGCAACCATAGATTTTAGTAACATCAGGCCACAGTAATATCTGCAGTTAAACAAGGGAAACAGAACAGAGGACTAGACCAGCAGCATACCTTCTCTTTCTTTCCATAGGATTTACATACTCAGTGGGTGTGTTTGAACATAAATGTAATGATTTAGTAAGCATAACCTATGTTCATTTTTAACTATGTATCACTGTATAGTACCTTTTTCATCTTGGTCAGTCCTTAAAATCAAGTATTTTAACAAATTGAATAGAAGCTGACTTTCAAATTACTATGGTAAAATTAAAGAGTAAAAACGGGAAGATAGCACATTTTACTACACTGAACTCACCAATTATAATAACTTTTTAAATAAGCACGATTTTTAGATTACCAATCACATTAAAAAATTTGTGTTCATTTACTGTATTACATTTATATTTTGTGTGTATATTTTAATAATTTTACTAGTGGAGTATACATAATTTATAAATAACACATTTTAGAAATATATGAAAAAAATGTTTTACTGATAGGAGATCAAAATCAAAGAAGTATGGAGACTGTTGGCAAAAGTTTGGCTCAAAAGGGATAGGGATATCCATTGCTATTGAGTTCTAACAGTGATTTGTATATTATATTTATATGATAACTGACAGATTCAACCCCTATGGATGTATGTAATTTAAAAAGGATTTTGAAAGGTTTAAAAACACTTAATTTTATTAAATATTAATAATAATAATTTAAAATAGATATTTCATTATTTAGAGTTGATGGCAGATGTCTTAGAAAATACTAAAGACCTACTCTATAATTTATGCAAAAATATCCAATTATTTTATTGGGTTGCATTTATACTTAATAAATTAGCAACTTTTCAGTAAATCCCCACTACAATTATTAATAAAAATTATCTTTTTGTATGTGATTTACACAGAATCTTTATTTTTCAGCTCTTTCAGTGACAAGATCTAAATTTACTTGAGAAATCTTAAAAAAAAATCCTTATGATGCTTGCCTGTGCCAGAGAAATGGATGTCAAGCACAAAACTATTAAATAAATAGATACCATGAATTAAATGGTTCTTATTTTATAACAGTATGAACTTCATGTCAGTTTTATTTTTCTTTCACATTGATATTCTGGATCCTTAAAAAGATAAATTGTTCATATTATACTTTATCCTTTGATTCACTTACAGAGTACAACTGAGTAGGAATTAGTTTTGAAAGAGGTCACCCATCGGCAAAGTGTCAACGAGATTGTTATGCTGCCTAAACAGAATATTGTACAATATGAAGTAAGAGTGACTTAATTAACTGAATCTGTCTCAGTAGAGTGCACTTTTTCTCTAGTGAAGACATAAAAAAGATTCATAACTGCATTATGTCAATTAATCTACTCATATTTCAGTGTGAATATAAGAAATGAGGAAGTGTATGAGCTATTTGCATCAAGACAGACAGATAATAAATACATACACTCACTCATTTGAATCCACACCAACATTGCCACCAAAAAACCCACAAGAAACAAAAAACAACATTGTACTTGGATGTTTCTACTCACAAAAGATGATCCTCCCAACGTAAAATGGGTAAGATAAAAAAAATGCTGTCCATAAAGTTTTAAATCATTACTTAAAAGATATTCTGATGCTGTTATGAAAACCATTTAAGGATCTCTTCACTTTTTCTTTCTTTTTTTTTTTTAAGATTTATTTATTTATTTGAGAGAGAGAGCTAGAGCGTGCCCATGAGTAGTGGGAGGGAAGAGAGAGAGGGAGAATATGAAGCAGGCTCTACACTACCACGGAGCCCCATGTGAGGCTGCATCTCAGGACCCTGAGATCACAACCTCAGCCGAATCCAAGAGTTGGACCCTTACCAACTGTGCCACCCAGGTGCCCCCTGCCTTTTACTAGTACATGTTAATGAGGTTACTGTGAAATGGACATGCTCATTTTCCGAAAGGTAAAGGACACTTTCTTCATTGTCTTTTTCTAAGTTTTGACCCAATTTGGGGATAATTTCTCACTGTTTGGGCCTTATAGTGTACAGAATAGTCTACAATCCAGTCTTTAAATGGAGAGCTGGTGAAACCATGAAACTGAGGAAGACTAGTCTTTGGGGCAAGCTTTTGTTATTGTACAGGGTTCAGATATTAGCATATTAGATACCTGGTAGTAGGCCTCAGTGATTAGTAAACTGAGCAAGCAGCAAAGTAGAGCACTGTCTAAAGGCTAAAAGCTTGTAGAGGCTACCAACTCCAGGAATTCCTTCTGTGTTACAGTCTGGCCTGGACTTACCAAATACCTTGATTCTTCAAAAGAAGATGAACATTCTGATTTTTATAAGAAATTTTTTTTTAAAGGTTTTATTTATTTGACAGAGAGAGAGAGAGAGAGAATGCACGCACAAACAGAGGGAGTGGCAGGAATGGGGAGAGGGAGAAGCAGGCTCCTGCTGAGCAGGAAGCCCGATGTGGAGCTCCATCCCAGGACCCTGGAATCACGACCTGAGCCAAAGGCAGATGCTTAACCAACTGAGCCACCCAAGAAATTTTTCTGATATTAAATTTTGGAAGATAATTCAAGCATAAACCATTACAGATCAACTAATGGGTACCAAACCAAAGATCTGCAAGGCCAGATTCAGTCCCTGGGCCTCCAGATAAATCACTCTTGTTCTTAATCCTCCAATCTTAAAAAAGGAGAGATGACACCATTCTGAACTGATTATACCACTGGATGACTTATCTTCTAAAGGAGGAGATAGGTTACTGAAAAACTGAAAACTAAAAGGTATGTGACAATAATTTCCACAATTTCCTGAAATAGGATGTGCTGGTTATAATCCTTTTGATAGTAAGATTTGAAATGACTTAAAAAAAATTGTCTTTTCCCCTCTTTCTAAACTGTCCACAAAAGAACATGCAATAATTTTGCAATCAGATTTTAAAATGTTATTAAAGAGTTTTCACAGAACTACAAAAAAAAGTAGTTTAGCATTCTGTGTAGTAATCAATCTTAGTATACAAGAAAAACAAGACAATGGAATTATTTGAAAACAAAAAAAAAAATAATTAGATAGTTATATGTCAGAAGAGACATGATTTTATTTTTGAAATAAATATGCATTCATAAACTTATTTACAGTGGATTTATAAGATGTTCTGCACAGTAAAGAAATCCAAACTACCTCTGTATCTTATAGTGCAGCCCAACGTCTGTTTTCCTGGTGGACTTCTGATGCAATCCAGGTTTTATTCTCATCCATCCTCCCCACTGCTCACTACTCCTATTATAGCAAAAGAAGTTTCTGCTAGCAGAAATAAAGGTTTCCTTCCTAGCTTCTGGAAATTTTAGGTTATATATATATATATATATATATTATATTTGCCTTTAACAAAGAAATAATAAACTATTTTAAAAATTCGTGGGATCTATAATTCTTGCTCAAGATCAGAAAATGAAAATAAATTGGGTTCTCCCTTGGCATCGCATTTATTAATTTCCTACTATAGTCTTTTACATATATGTGACAAGAATGATCTCTCATTTAATGGATGAGCAGATGTAGGACAGGCCCTATATAAATTGGTCCAATAGGTGGCAATTGCACTGATGTAATCACAGGTCATCACTGAGAACAAAAGTAGATGGCCATTAAATACAACCTTTGTAAAAAAAATCACCAAAAGCCTATGAAAAGGTCTTAACCTAGGTGAATCTTATGACTTTGCTTAGGGTTAGAATTTCTCCTCTTTGATCTATCTGTTAATTGCATGAACAAGAAGTAACAGATTATTTTGGGATCTGACTAATTAAGCTGATCAATAAGCACCTCAGGGACTGGTTGCATTTGGTTAAATTGCTAGTATACAGAATGGGAGAGAAGTCTTCTTTCTGCATTCTTGTCCTTCATTATTCTCCACTCCCCTCCACAGTCTAAGTGGTTCTAGAAGAATTTTATCTTCTTTTACCTAAATTAAGTCATGCTCCTTATCTAAGTGAGGTATGAAAAAATAAACTCTTTTTTTTTAAAGACAGGAACATCACAGTGGGCATATGTGATGACTGATACATAAATTTTTCCAAAATAAGATCCGATTGTATTAGCCATGTTGGATAAACTAATGGATGCCCAATTAATTTGAATTTCAGGTAAAATTCATAATTCTTTTTGTGTAAGTATATACCATGCAATATTCAGACATACGTATTTTTATTTGCTGGATCTGGCAATCTTAGACTGAATTTGTATTCCAGGTCAAGTGTAGAACAAGTATTTTTTAAAGTAGGTTGAGAGAATTTAGATAAAAACTAACTGTGGAAGTATGTCCTAATTTGCTGTACATATTCCTGTCCTGCCTAAATTGTCCAGCAGCCTGTTTTCAGTTTTTCCTGTGTATCACATTTTCCAGAACCTAGCCATGTTTTATGTCACAGCTCTTCACATTCATATCATCTCTATTTTTACTAAGGCAAAGTTTTGATTTGTCATTATTTCATGAGAGACTCTATTTTAGATAGCTTTTTCTAATCTATTATATTTCCTAATATTTAGGCAAGTAAAGAGTCTTGCCAGTCTAGATTCTCACCTACAATGGAATTAAGGTATATTTGAATTTCTATTGATAAATAACTTATTAAAACAAAATAGAAAGAAACAAGAAAAAGACTTTATAAGTAGGTTCTAGGCTCATTATTTAAGATCATCTCATTCCATTCCCTATCCTTCATCTACTTTTCTTCTAAAACTCTCCATATTATGTAACAAAAAAGTATACATTTGTATATAATATATAACATTTCCTATATCACATCAATTTATTTTATATACATTTATTCATCACTCACAGAAAGGAAAATGGAAAGGCAGTACAAAATAAATCCACTTTATTCAAAAGTCTTAACCTGACTGCCTTGAACTATAGGAAGATCCTTTAGAAAATGTGTGTTGTAAAGGCAAAATACATATATTTTTTAATTGACTAATACTTCATGGTGATTCCTGCAATGTTTTACAGACATATACAAATATATCATAATGACATTAACTATAGTTTTGTTTTGAATTTTAATTTGCGTGAGTTAGGATATTTACTCATCCAATGGTCTCTTCTTAGAAACAGTAATAAAGGGGGGGGGCGGAGCAAGATGGCGGAGGAGTAGGAGACCTGGATTTCGTCTCCTCTCAGGAATTCAGCTGGATAGGGATCAAACCATTCTGAACACCTAGAAACTCAACAGGAGATCGAAGAAAAGAAGAGCAACAACTCTCTCATCAGAAAAGCGACTACCTTCTGGAAGGTAGGACGTGTGGAGAAGTGAATCCAAGGCGATATTCGGGAGGATAGACGGCGGGGGAGGGGCCTCCGGCGGCCGCTTCTGGCAAGTGATAGAACCACGGAGGACACAATTGGAACTTTTAAAATCTGCTCCGCTGAGGGACGTCACTCTGGTGGCTAAGCGGGGGGTGGAACCCTCCGGGACAGTGTGGTCTCAGGACCCTCGGGGTCACAGAAAGACCGGGGGTGCCTGAGTGTGGCAGAGCTCCCAGGTAACGGAGCAGGGAAGCCGGCTGCAGAGGCGGAGCCCAGGCGCGGGCTCTCAGCTCGGGGTTGCCATAAACCGTGATCCGCGGCAGTCGGGCCACTGCTCCTCCAGCAGGGACCCAACAAGCGGCAGATCCGGGGAGACTCACCTTCCTCCCCCGGGAGGAGCCGCGCGGGAGTGCACCGCAGGGATCTGCGGGGTTTGGAGACTCCACACGGGGTCGGGTGCCAGAGATAGAATCGCGCGGTCACAGGCCGGGTGAGCACGGAGTGCAGCCGGAGACCGGGGAGACGGGAGTGACTGACGGCTTTTCTCTGGGGGCTCACTGAGAAGTGGGGCCCCGAGTTCTCGGCTCCTCCGGGGCGGAGATTGGGAGGCCGCCATTTTCACTCTCCGCCTCCAAAGCTGTACGGAAAGCTCTCAGGGAACAAAAGCCCCGGAGAGCAAACCCGAGCAGATTACTTAGCCGGGAGGGGGCAAGGGCGGGGCAACTCCGCCTCCGGCAGAGACATTTGGAAACCACAGCAACAGGCCCCTCCCCAGAAGATCAGCGAGAACAGCCAGCCAAGAGCAAGTTTACCAATCAATGAGAACGGCAGAACTCCAGCGCTAGGGGAATACTGCACATAGAATTCATGGCTTTTTTTACCATGATTCTTTAGTCTTTCAAAGTTAATTTTTTTTAACTGTTTTGTTTTGGGGTTTTTTTTGAATTTTTCTTTTTCCCTTTTTCAACCAACATCTTATCAATCCCTTTTTTTAAAAAAACATTTTTATTTTTCATTTTTTAGAGTCATATTCTATCCCTTCATAGTAGTTACCTGTATTTTTGGCATATATATATAAGTTGTTCTCTCTTCAAAATTTGAGATAGTTTCTTCTAACAGATTAAAATATACCCTAAATCTCTAGTATATGGTTTTTTCTACTCCCCTGCCTGATCACATTCTCTCCCTTTTTCTTTTTTCTTTTTTTAAATCCTCTTCTTTCTTTTTTCAAACAACTTCTTATCAATTCCTTTTATGAAATTTTTTATAATTTCCATCTTCACAGTCATATTCCATCCCTTCATCATATCAACCCTTATTTTTGTACATATATAAGTTTTTCTTTCTTTAAAATTTTGGGAGGCACTTTCTTCTAAAAGACCAAAATACACCCCAAATCTAGTGTGTGACACTGATGTATATACCAGCCTGATCATATTTGATCACATTCTGGGTTTTTTTGTTGTTTTTCGGTTTGTTTGTTTTTGTTTGTTTTTATCTTTATCTTTTTCTTTTTTTTTCTTTTTCTTTTTTCTCTCTTTCCGTTTCTTTTTCCACTGCTTCAGGTCTTTTCTGATTTCTTTAGAGTATATTTTCTGGGGAGGTGGTTACTCTGCTAGCATTTTGTTCTCTGATTAATCTATTCTCCTCTGCATAAAATGACAAGACGGAAAAAATCATCTCAACAAAAAGAACAAGAGGTAGTACCGACTGCCAGGGACCTACTCAATACAGACATTAGTACAATGTCAGACCTAGTGTTCAGAATCATCACTTTAAAGATACTAGCTGGGCTTGAAAAAAATATGGAAGTTATTAGAGAAACCCTTTCTGGAGAAGTAAAAGAACTAAAATCTAACCAAGTAGAAATCAAAAAGGCTATTAATGAGGTGCAATCAAAAATGGGGGCGCTAACTGCTAGAATAAATGAGGCAGAAGAGAGAATCAGTAATATAGAAGACCAAATGATGGAAAATAAAGAAGCTGAGAAAAAGAGAGATAAACAACTACTGGATCACGAGGGCAGAATTCGAGAGATAAGCGATACCATAAGACGAAACAACATTAGAATAATTGGGATCCCAGAAGAAGAAGAAAGAGAGACAGGGGCAGAAGGTATAATGGAGCAAATTATAGAGAGAACTTCCCTAATTTGGGGAAGGAAACAGGCATCAAAATCCAGGAAGCACAGAGAACCCCCCTCAAAATCAATAAAAATAGGTCCACACCCCGACATCTAATAGTAAAACTTACGAGTCTCATAGACAAAGAGAAAATCCTGAGAGCAGCTCGGGAGAAGAGATATGTAACCTACAATGGTAGAAACATTAGATTGGCAACAGACCTATCCACAGAGACCTGGCAGGCCAGAAAGGACTGGCAGGATATATTCAGAGCACTAAATGAGAAAAATATGCAGCCAAGAATACTCTATCCAGCTAGGCTGTCATTGAAAATTGAAGGAGAGATAAAAAGCTTCCAGGACAAACAAAAACTAAAGGAATTTGCAAACACAAAACCAGCCCTACAGGAAATCTTGAAAGGGGTCCTCTAAGCAAAGAGAGAGCCTAAAAGCAACACAGACCAGAAAGGAACACAGACAATATACGGTAACAGTCACCTTACAGGCAATACAATGGCACTAAATTCCTATCTTTCAATAGTTACCCTGAATGTAAATGGGCTAAATGCCCCAATCAAAGACACAGGGTATCAGACTGGATTAAAAAACAAGACCCATTGATATGCTGTCTGCAAGAGACTCATTTTAGAACCAAAGACACCCCTGGATTGAAAGTGAGGGGGTGGAAAACAATTAACCATGCTAATGGACATCAAAAGAAAGCTGGGGTGGCAATCCTTATATCAGACAAATTAGATTTTAAACCAAAGACTGTAATAAGAGATGAGGAAGAACATTATATCCTACTTAAAGGGTCTATCCAACAAGAAGATCTAACAATTGTAAATATCTATGCCCCTAACATGGGAGCAGCCAATTATATAAGGCAATTAATAACAAAAGCAAAGAAACACATCGACAACAATACAATAAGAGTGGGGGACTTTAACACCCCCCTCACTGAAATGGACAGATCGCCTAAGCAAAAGATCAACAAGGAAATAAAGACTTTAAATGACACACTGGACCAAATGGACTTCACAGACATATTCAGAACATTCCATCCCAAAGCAACAGAATACACATTCTTCTCTAGTCCCCATGGAACATTCTCCAGAATAGATCACATCCTAGGTCATAAATCAGGTCTCAACCGGTACCAAAAGATTGGGATCATTCCCTGCCTATTTTCAGACCACAATGCTTTGAAACTAGAACTCAATCACAAGAGGAAAGTCAAAAGAACTCAAATACATGAAGGCTAAAGAGCATCCTACTGAAGAATGAATGGGTCAACCAGGAAATTAAAGAAGAATTAAAAAAAATTCATGGAAACCAATGAAAATGAAAACACAACTATTCAAAATCTTTGGGATGCAGCAAAGGCAGTCCTAAGAGGAAAGTATATAGCAATACAAGCCTTTCTCAAGAAGCAAGAAAGGTCTCAAGTACACAACCTAACCCTACACCTAAAGGAGCTGGAGAAAGAACAGCAAGTAAAGCCTAAACCCAGCAGGATAAGAGAAATAATAAAGATCAGAGCAGAAATCAATGAAATAGAAACCAAAAGAACAGTAGAACAGATCAATGAAACTAGGAGCTGGTTCTTTGAAAGAATTAATAAGATTGATAAACCCCTGGCCAGACTTACCAAAAAGAAAAGAGAAATGACCCAAATCAACAAAATCATGAATGAAAGAGCAGAGATCACAACCAACACCAAAGAAATACAAACAATTATAAGAACATATTATGAGCAACTCAATGCCAGCAAATTAGATAAGCTGGAAGAAATGGATGCATTCCTAGAGATGTATCAACTACCAAAACTGAACCAGGAAGAAATAGAAAACCTGAACAGACCTATAACCACTAAGGAAATTGAAGCAGTCATCAAAAATCTCCCAAAAAACAAAAGCCCAGGGCCAGATGGCTTCCCAGGGGAATTCTACCAAACATTTCAAGAAGAATTAATACCTATTCTTCTGAAACTGTTCCAAAAAATAGAAATGGAAGGAAAACTTCCAAACTCATTTTATGAGGCCAGCATTACCTTGATCCCAAAACCAGACAAAGACCCCATCAAAAAGGAGAATTACAGACCAATTATCCCTGATGAACATGGATGCAAAAATTCTCACCAAAATACTAGCCAATAGGATCCAACAGTACATTAAAATATTATTCACCACGACCAAGTGGGATTTATCCCTGGGCTGCAAGGTTGGTTCAACATCCGCAAATCAATCAATGTGATACAATACATTAACAAAAGAAAGAACAAGAATCATATGATCCTCTCAATAGATGCAGAAAAAGCTTTTGACAAAGTACAGCATCCTTTCTTGATCAAAACGCTTCAGAGTATGGGGATAGAGGGTACATACCTCAATATCATAAAAGCCATCTATGAAAAACCTACAGTGAATATCATTCTCAATGGGGAATAACTGAGAGCTTTCCCCCTAAGGTCAGGAACGTGACAGGGATGTCCACTATCACCACTGCTATTCAACATAGTATTGGAAGTCCTAGCCACAGCAATCAGACAACAAAAAGAAATAAAAGGCATCCAAATTGGTAAAGAAGAAATCAAACTCTCACTCTTTGCAGATGATATGATACTTTATGTGGAAAACCCAAAAGACTCCACCCCAAAACTGCTAGAACTCATATAGGAATTCAGTCAAGTGGCAGGATATAAAATCAATGCACAGAAATCAGTGGCATTCCTATACACCAAAAAGAAGACAGAAGAAAGAGAAATTAAGGAGTCGATCCCATTTACAATGGCACCCAAAACCATAAGATACCTAGGCATAAATCTAACCAAAGAGACAAAGGATCTGTACTCAGAAAACTATAAAATACTCATGAAAGAAATTGAGGAAGACACAAAGAAATGGAAAAACGTTCCATGCTCATGGATTGGAAGAACAAATATTGTGAAGATGTCAATGCTACCTAGAGCAATCTACACATTCAATGCAATTCCCATCAAAATACCATCCACTTTTTTCAAAGAAATGGAACAAATAATCCTAAAATTTGTATGGAACCAGAAAAGACCGCGAATAGCCAGAGGAATGTAGAAAAAGAAAAGCAAAGCTTGTGGCATCACAATTCCGGACTTCCAGCTCTATTACAAAGCTGTCATCATCAAGACAGTATGGTACTGGCACAAAAACAGACACATAGATCAATGGAACAGAATAGAGAGCCCAGAAATGGACACTCAACTCTATGGTCAACTCATCTTCGACAAAGCAGGAAAGAATGTCCAGTGGAACAAAGACAGTCTCTTCAACAAATGGTGTTGGGAAAATTGGATAGCCACATGCAGAAGAATGAAACTGGACCATTTCCTTACACCACACACAAAAATAGACTCCAAATGGTTGAAAGACCTCACTGTGAGACAGGAGTCCATCAAAATCCTAAAGGAGAACATAGGCAGCAACCTCTTTGACCTCAGCCAAAGCAACTTCTTCCTAGAAACATCGCCAAAGGCAAGGGAAGCAAGTGCAAAAATGAACTATTGGGACTTCATCAAGATAAAAAGCTTTTGCAAAGCAAAGGAAACAGTCAACAAAACCAAAAGACAACCGACAGCATGGGAGAAGATATTTGCAAATGACATATAAGATAAAGGGCTAGTATTCAAAATCTATAAAGAACTCATCAAACTCAACACCCAAAGAACAAAGAATCCAATCAAGAAATGGGCAGAAGACATGAACAGACATTTTTCCAAAGAAGACATCCAAATGGCCAACAGACACATGAAAAAGTGCTCAATATCGCTCAGCATCAGGGAAATCCAAATCAAAACCTCAATGAGATACCACCTCACACCAGTCAGAATGGCTAAAATTAACAAGTCAGGAAACGACAGATGTTGGCGGGGATGCGGAGAAAGGGGAACCCTCCTACACTGTTGGTGGGAATGCAAGCTGGGGCAGCCACTCTGGAAAACAGTATGGAGGTTCCTCAAAAAGTTGAAAATAGAACTATCATATGATCCAGCAATTGCACTACTGGGTATTTACCCCGAAGATACAAATGTAGGGATCCGAAGGGGGACATGCACCCCGATGTTTATAGTAGCAATGTCCACAATAGCCAAACTATGGAAAGAGCCAAGATGTCCATCGACAGATGAATGGATAAAGAATATGTGGTATATATACACAATGGAATATTATGTAGCCATCAAAAGGAATGAGATCTTGCCATTTGCAACGACGTGGATGGAACTGGAGGGCATTATGTTGAGCGAAATAAGTCAAAAAGAGAAAGACATGTATCATATGACCTCACTGATATGAGGAATTCTTAATCTCAGGAAACAAACTGAGGGTTGCTGGAGTGGGGGGTGGGGTGGGAGGGATGGGGTGACTGGGTGATAGACACTGGGGGGTATTTGCTCTGGTAAGTGCTGTGAATTGTGCAAGACTGTTGAATCTCAGATCTGTACCTCTGAAACAAATAATGCAATATATTTTAAGAAAAAAAAAGAAGAAGAAGAAGGTAGCAGGAGGGGAAGAATGAAGCAGGGGAAATCGGAGGGGTAGACGAACCATATGAGACGATGGACTCTGAAAAACAAACTGAGGGTTCTAGAGGGGAGGGGGGTGGGAGGATGGGTTAGCCTGGTGGTGGGTATTGAGGAGGGCACATTCTGCATGGAGTACTGGGTGTTATGCACAGACAATGAATCATGGAACACTACATCTAAAACTAATGATGTAATGTATGGGGATTAACATAAAAAAAAAAAAAAAGAAACAGTAATAAGGACTAAATTACACTTGGACAATATGTAATAAATTGAAAATGTTTTGCACATTACATTCCTTTGGAATTGTGTAGTATCAATTTTATTTTTTTTTTATTTTTTAAATTTTTTATTTTTATGTTAATCACCATAAATTACATCATTAGTTTTTGATGTAGTGTTCCATGATTCATTGTTTGTATATAACACCCATTGCTCCATGCAGTGGATGATAGACATTGCGGAGGGTATGTGCTATGGTGAGTGCTGTGAATTGTGCAAGACTGTTGAATCACAGATTTGTACCTCTGAAAAAATTATACATTATATGTTAAAAAAAATGCAGTTATCAATTTTAAATTTTGTTTTAGGTTTAGTTAAAATTCATTTATTTTAAAAGTATGTTTAGTTTGTCTCAGAAAGCCAAAATACACTACAAACACAGAGTGAAGTTTTAGTGTATTGTGGATATATTTATTCAAATTCATCACACAAGATCAAAGAAAAACTTGGATGCAAAAATGACAGAAATGCATTGATAAAGCTAAATGTATTGGCAAATTTTAAGGAAAGATTGGTCTGCTTCCTCTGTCTACTAGAACACAGCAAGAGCAAACTCCCTGATGGCTTTTTTTCCCCCTGATGTCTTAAATGCAGCAATTGGTACCACCTGGGAAAAGTGATCAGTGGTTCACATTCTTAGAAAAAGGTTTCAAAGCTTTGGATTTTTTTGATGTTTGATTATCAGTATAACAGTTCTTAATAATGCAAAAGAAGGCAGGGGACACTTTTATGATTTTTTTTCTTGTTAAACTGAGTTTTTCTTTAATTAAAATGGATTTTGGATAAATTTTTACTTATTAAAATATACTTATAACTGGATTAAAACACAATACCTAAGGACCTTTTTCCTATTATACAAAGTAATTCATTCTTACGTTTAATACAGTATCTCAAATACCAGATTTTGATAAATGTTATCCTTTAAAATTAAAATTAAAAATTATTTACTGAAGATACTTGTCTTCACTAAATAGTTCCAGTATTTAAGCCAGTATTTAAGCTTTACTTTGTATAAATAAATTTTATGCTCTCATCTTGGGTAATTTCTGAATTGAGGTCATTTAATTGACATATTCCTAATCATCTGCAGGATGGAAATTGGATTTCTAAAATCTGTTGCAAGGCAGTAAATACCTGCTCTGAGTATTGTGGAGCAGCAATTATCAATCTGCAATGTATTTCTGAGTATTTCCTCTTAGACTCCTATTACCTCATGACACTTCCACCAACTCTCAGCTTTCTCTTAATGCCTATTGCTAGAGTCTCCTTAATTTCCCATCCCACTCCAGGAGTGCTTTTTATGTTCCATAACCTGTTTCTGATTCTGCCAATCTCTCACTGACCAAATATAAATATCACACCACCTTCTAAAATGCACTGAACCACAATTACAAAGGGAACAATCAAAGCCCTTTCCTATCCTACAATCAGTATTAAGCAGTTGGATAAACTGATCCAAATTTTCAAGTAGTTTGATTCCCCAGCTCTTCAGCTACAGCTTGTTTTGGTTACTGTAACCATTAGCTTCTCATTGAATGAGTTTGCCAGGCTGAATATCCTACCAAAGAGGAAAGCTGCTGAGCTTTTTAAGACTGTGAATTATTTTCCAGTACTATATTTTTAGTTCAGAAGTAAGTTATGCTCTAGTAACCTGCTTATAAGCCTAGAGACTGGCATTCCTGTATTTCATTGCCTTTCTTAGGTCCAGTGCAATTGTATCTAGATGCTGTTAAATTTCTCTTACTGAATTTCTACTAATGAAATGACTCCACCTTTCTTAACTAATATTCCCTCTACTGCTCTGGTTATTTGCCAGGCTTAAGCAAGAACCAATGAACAGCTGTTCTCAGCCTATGCCAGGCTGCTTAACAGCATTAAGTGTTCAGTGTATCTTGTATATAATTTGTACCTGAAGCTCCCCCCAAATCTTGGGAGGAAAATCTCACTGGGTAGCAATATGTAGGTACCACACTTTGAAATTCCAAGTATCCTAAAAGCATTATGTATAGTGAAAATTGTATATTCTGGAAAACATCCCTCTCATTCTGTTCAATAGCCTTTCAAGTAAGTCCTCAACAATGTCCCTTAATGGGTTTGCCTGCTCTTTCCACACCAATGTCCTTTAATAGCCATTTCCTTGGTGACTAGGACTTCTAAAATAGCTCATCAGAACTAGCCAAGGATAGCACTTTTTCCATAAAAAGTTCCCATTTGAGAGAGAAAGTAATGTTTAGCATACTAACTCTCTATCTTAATCCTAAATTTACTTTTTAGAATTCTAGCTGCAAATTCTCCTTGGACCCAGGTATTCTGTTGATGAGACACTGACACTTAAGGTTTAGTCCCTATCATCTGCTGATAGGCCCATTCTCTGAATCAACCTGTCCTCCCAACACCTCTTAGGACATCTCTCAGTCCAAGCTTCAGGTGCAGATTAGCATAGGCTTGGTGCTCAGTTCTCCGAAAAGAGGCTTACAAACACAAACTATCGCCATGGCTGTATCCTTCTCCATGCAGTCCAATGAACATGGATGGCCCAATTTTTATGCACTACAGCTCTACATGTGAATCTTCTGTGCAGTATTTTAAAAATGCAGAGGCTCAGACCTCACTTCTAATATAATACATCAAAATCCTCAGGACGTGAGTCCAAAATAAGCATGTAGTTTTAGGAACGGCACAGGTGATTGTGATGTATTGTGGAGTGTCTGAAATACTGACTTGCTTTGGGGATTTTCATCCTCCCTAGTTTTGTGAGTTCAGTGGGCAACCTGCACTCAAGCCCTGTTGTTTTGAGAGGTGCAGCATGGTCTAGGATAGAAAGAGAATCTTGAGAGAAGCATGTGACCTGCAGACGTGCCCTAACTGCTGTATGATACTGGGGGACCAAGAGAAAACGGCTTCATTTTGACGAACCTCATGTTTTTTCTTCGTAAAATACATCTTCTATGATATACCACTGAATTATTAAAAAAAAAAAAAAAGTCCTGGAAAGGCAAACTACAGAAAAAAAAGTGTTATCCACATTTTCTGATAAGCAATTAGCCCTTGACTGTATATTTTAAAAAGTCATGGGATCAGTAATAACACTTTAGGCCTATATGTGTATCTCTATGTTCAAATACTCATTCACATTTATATTCATGCCAACTACATTGGTCTCTTTTGAGTTTTTGTTTCAATTTTTTTTTAAGTACAGAGGATAAATTTTTTGTCTCCCTCTCTTAAGCACAGCAGTTTGATGAAGGGAGATTTTCTTACTCTGGGGGGGGGGGCAGAAAAGGCCAGTAATTTAAACCAGAGGAACTGATGTGGAAGACTGTGGGGCTAATAAGACTCAAGTGACGTTAGATTAAAGGCCTGAAGAGAGAAGGATCAGGCCAAGGTGTTTTGCTTTGTGTCTATCAGATGCAGCGTTTCACCAGAAATGTAGCAATCTCACAGCAAACCCTAAGGGGGCGCTCAAGAGTCCCCACGGCCTGAGATCATGTAAATCTAAAAGCTATCAGCCACCCTCGAATCTCTGGGACCTTGGCATGAGTACAAACTCCATGGGTTTCTAACTCTATGAGAAAATCTAAAAACAGTTAAAGAGATATAAAGACCTCACCATGCAGTGCATTCATTCATTCCTTATCATTTGTTTTCTTTCTCCTTCTCTTTCTTTCTTCCTCTTTCCCTCCCTCCCTCTCTCCTCCCCACCTCTCTCTCTCTCTCAACAATTAAATCATCGTCATCATCATCATCATCATCATGAACATGGCATATATTTATTAATTGCTTGATATGTGGCAGGAACTATGTTAAACAATTTACAGGCAGCATCTCATCTAATCTTCATAATAATCCTGCTATTAATATGTCCATAACAAAGTTGCTATTAATATGTCCATTATTAAAATGAACTGATTGAGGCTTAGAAAGTTTAAGTGATTTGTTCGTGGTAACACAGCTAGTGAAGGCAAAGCTATTAATCTCAAAAGCCCATCCTCTTTTGTACATGCAGCCTTTGGGTTTGGAAGGGTAGGCTGCAAAATTTAACCCCACTATAATCAAGATGATGACATAGGCCACACTATTATTTCAAACCAAAGTTTTTTTTTTTTAATCAATTTACATACAGAGGCTACTTATCTGTGAGCTCTAATTAATATGCACATATTAGAACCAAAATAAGTTCAAATATTAATTGACCTGGGCTCCACAGCTTGATTTTGGAAAGCTCTTGATTTCTGTTTAAGCTAGGATGGTTGGCAAAAGAGTAAAGAACAATGATATATTCTCTTTTCTGTGTATGCACACACATGTGTGCATATACATTTGCACATACGATGACTTCCACATATATATATCCACTTCCTAATTCAAAGTTTCTTGGAATTTCCACTATTGTTAAATTCTATATGACATAGTTAGAACATAATGGAGTTCTTTACTGATGGAGATGAAAGATTTATTGTCTTTGACCATTGTTCTTGTCAGTTAATAATCAATTGTTGAAGTCAACTTTTCTTGTGTGTGTAGGTGTGCAACATAATAGCTTTTAAAAATATTCTTATATAGACATAACCAATTAAAAATGGCATCTATCCAAATGGCAGAAAGGATGGTTTCTAGGAAAAAACTGAAATTATTTTGGACTGTAACTATCCACTAAGTTCTTAGATATAAATTGTGAAGCCTAGAGTGCAGTCTTAATTACAGTTATGTAAAGGTAGCAAATAATAATATAAAAGTACAATACAATGTTTTATTGAAATAATTTGAAGCTTAATCTGTCTCATAATTCTTTGAAAATAAACCCATTTATTGATGCATTTTGGCTAATATTGGCAATGCAAATGATATTCAATCAGTTCTGAATCATTTTTTTAAGTTGGACTATTTCTGCAAACTGTCCATTTTTATTAGAGAGTCTGAAAGTGAAAAATTCCTCTCTGATCAGTTATGTTCTCACACAATATTTATGAAATTCAGTTCTGCTTGATAGATTTCTTAAACCTCAAAATTCAACCATCTGTAAATCTCACTTCTCTGTAATGAGTCTTGGAATAAGAAACAAGGGAAAATATGTCTGAACTTCCAAAATAGACTTTACAAGTCCAAAGTTATTAAAGCTCATGTATGTCTTTACTCAGGTGGATCAACAAATATTTTCTTAGGTTCTGTTTACTTTTATTTTGCATATAATTCTAAAAGATTTGATTATCTATTTCAAAGTCATGACAGGTTCAAAACAACAGATTGGGGCGCCTGGGTGGCTCAGTTGGTTAAGCAACTGCCTTCGGCTCAGGTCATGATCCTGGAGTCCCGGGATCGAGTCCCGCATCGGGCTCCCTGCTCGGCGAGGAGCCTGCTTCTCCCTCTGACCCTCCCCCCTCTCATGTACTCTCTCTCATTCTCGCTCTCTCAAATAAATAAATAAATCTTTAAAAAAAAAAAAAAACCCAACAGATTGGAGGGGAAGAAATGACGTATTTCAGATAGACATTAACTGTGATTACAATTTACCATTGAGAGGAATATGTTGAAAGAATTATACGAGCCATCAAATGAATGAACTAAAATTTTGTATTAGTCTTGGATTATACAAGAGAAACAGTTCTATTACCTACTCTATTGTAGGAACAATAGAAAGCTGACACCCATCTAATGAACTATTTTCATAAATGTAATGTTAAATTATTCTCCATAAGGGCGCCTGGGTGGCTCAGTTGGTTAAGCGACTGCCTTCGGCTCAGGTCGTGATCCTGGAGTCCCGGGATCGAGTCCCGCATCGGGCTCCCTGCTCAGCGGGGGGGTCTGCTTCTCCCTCTGACCCTCTTCCCTCTCGTGCTCTCTGTCTCTCATTCTCTCTCTCTCAAATAAATAAATAAAATCTTAAAAAAAAATAAAAAAATAAATTATTCTCCATAATTTCTTAAAGTGAGGATCTGTATAATGAAAGGTAGAGATCTCAGCAATAAAAATATAGTAGGCAGATTTTATTCTATATAAACAAGGTAGGTTATTTAGAATAGACATGACCAAAGGTCTTCAGTTTGTGTTACCTAATCAATGCAATGCCTTTTTTAACAATGTGTTTGGTTGTTAGCTAATGCCCCAAGATGTAGATTAAACTTTTGGCTATACATTCAGTACTGAAGATGTTGAAACTAATCAAGTTAATCAAAAGACTTAACTGAACCTCTGGGATATCATTATAATTAATCAGTCATTGACTATTTATAATACTCTAAAAATGATTTGAACCATTATACCCAGCCTGTATGAAAAGCTATAATTTATGTGTAGATTTTCTAATCAGCAAATGTCAATATAAAGAGAGTAACACTTCACTAAGTTATTATAAGTGAGGAGAAAACAATATATTATTATCTCCCTCACAAAAGGATTGGAATGAAAAATTTAGATTTATTCCTTTTGTCTTAAAAACAAAAGCACCAAAACAGATGGAAGAATCCAATAGAGAAGATACAATGAAATACACTCCTAAAAACTCAGGAGGATAAAACTCTCGATTTTTCAGACCACCCTTTACTTCTCTTTTAAGGTGCTAAATTGTGAGTTGTCATGACACAGGAAATAAAAACCTCTGTGCTCCACCTCCAGTATCACAGATGTTTACAGCTAGAAAGTGCCATCTAGACAGCCAGTCCAGTGATTTTCAAATAGAAATACACATAAAAAAAATCACAAGGAATTACAAGTTATCTAGATGCCAGATGGATCCAGCTACTGAATCAGAATTTTTTTTTTAAAGATTTTATTTATTTATTTGACAGAGAAAGACACAGCGAGAGAGGGAACAAAAGCAGGGGGAGTAGAAGAGGGAGAGGCAGGCTTCCCGTAGAGCAGGGAGCCCGATGCCGGGCTCGAGCCCAGGACCCTGAGATCATGACCTGAGCTGAAGGCAGACGCTTAACGACTGAGCCACCCAGGGGCCCCTTGAATCAGAATTTTAAGCATATGTATTTTTAAAGGCAACTCCCTGGTAAAGAACAATTGTGTACAACTCGTTGATTCTAGAGCAGAAGCTGATAATTCAACTAAAAAGTACAATAGTAGGTACTTGTTTATGCATATTCTGGTATTTAAATAAAATGGAAAGCTATATTTTTCTTAAATTAATAAAATAGTGCCACATAGAGTGGATATGAGTGACTATTCTAACAGTTCTTCATTTTATGGTTCTACTAAGTTGTAACTTGCAATAAATCATTGAACAAATCCATGTCAAAGTCAGACAATCTCCAAATGTTCTCGCTACTCCTTTTTTTAAAAAATATTTTATTTATTTATTTGACAGAGAGAGAGAGAGAGCAAGCACAAGCAGGGGGAGTGGCAGGCAGAGGGAGAGGGAGAAGCAGGCTCCTCCCTGAGTAAAGAGCCTGACATGGGGCTTGATCCCAGGACCCTAGGATCATGACCTCAGCCAAAGTCAGATGCTAACCAAATGAGCCACCCAGGCACTCTAGTGAGTTATTCAAACACCTTACAAGATGTTTAACCTAATCAGGTTTAAAAAAAATGAATAAGAAAAACTTTTTTTGAGGTTTAATATTTCAGATGATATTCTATAGGACCCATGACTTAAAAGCAATATCATTATACGATACAGGAAGAGTAGAGATTATATATAAGAGCTAAGACATATGAGATTTGATAAATTTTGTCACATTCCCATATAACAGAAATTATTGAGAATAAAATTTGTTACTATCTTTTTTTTTTGCTACAAAAATGATATTTTTCTTTTCTCCATCAAGGAGTATTAAGCAGTTCTGTGTATTTGAAGAATTCTAGAGCTCCCAAACTCTGACCCTAAATCAGAGTCTCTGTTAATTTCTATCAAGTGAGATTAAGCAAATCTTTATGGAGAGAGGAGGCATGAAAGAAGTGAAGGTTTTTGTATTTGGACAGAGAACAGTTGGACTAATTCCACACTGATGGAGGGTTTGTAATTCCAGAGAGAGAGCAGAACCCGAGGTTTTAATAGTTCCAACTGGATATGCTGAAGGGACAACTGGGATCTCACTACTAATTAGCTAAACACCATGCACTTGAGGGATGCAGAGAAGGTTCTGGGAGCCAAATCTGGTATGAAAGGATTGGAATCATTTGGCAGATTAGCCCATATTTGAAAGTAGCATGGGGATGACAAAATGGGAATTTCAGTAGCAGCCAAGTTGAACTAATGAGCAGAGGATATTACCTCATGATCCTGGTTTGAGCCACCCCCCAGCGTTTATTCTCCAATCCCAAAGGAAGGAAATGGGCAACTCTCAAATGACTAACATGGATTTTTCAACCATATGGCAGTGAAGGTAAAGGAAGTTTTATTTTTACTAGAAAACACACAAATTCAGTTTGATTTTTGCACCAGAGTATTTGGCAGAACATTTCTATCTGTAGTATACTAGTGTACATAATACATATACATTTTAACATAGTTGTATATGAATAAAAACTTCGGCTTTTCCACGCGTTAGTTCTACTGCGCTAGTTTTGTTTCTTCTGCTGTTATCAAAATTAAGCATTCATTATTCATGTAAGATATAGAGGAAAATGAAAGTAAAATGAGAGGAGAAAATACTTGAATAATTTGATCATATATATTTAAATAACCACAGAAAAATACTTATTCTCTAATATACCTAAGAAAGTTACATGAGAGAATAAATCTTATTCTACCCATTCTTAACATTTGTGTCTTGTTATGTGCTAAGCATTCAAATTTCTCTTTTCTCTCTCATTGTTTTCTCAGGTTTACTGAACCATAAAGAAGAGAAAGAAGGAAACTGGCTCATTGTTACAAAATACTTCTCATCCTGGTTTCAGAGTCTTCTGATTTTCTGCTTTTTATCTAAACTCACATTCATGATGCTACATATAATCATAAGGAAATGCTGCAAATGTAAAAATGTTAATTTAAAGCTACACTCCTACCAAGTTCAAAGAAGATGCAAGCCTAATATAAGTGGCATTGCCTGGGTTGGTTTGGAGAGTTATGCTCAGGAAAAAAAAAAAAAAAAAGCAGGCTGATGACTCTTACAGCCAAATATGAGTGCCTTAAAGATTGAATAAAGTCATCTTTCTGTTTATCACAATTATTAAATATTTTGCAGAGGCATCACCTTCCATGTCTTTTTCTTTTCCACTTCAACACCTTTTAACATTTCATGGTTTGTCTTTTTCCAATATGTTGGTAAAACACAGCAAATATGAAACTCAAACTGGACTTGGCTTTATTTCAATTATTCATGTTGCTTATTTTAGCCAGGCTTTATTTCAGTTATGAGTTTTAGCTCTGTCTGCTTCCCCCCATTTATTATTATGTAATATATTATTTTTTAAATTACATACTATTTATTCCCACACAAAAATGCAATATTTAATATAATATTGGTGTAATAGTTAACTTAGCAGGCTTGTGTGCTCAAACCCTACACATTCCAAAAGAAAAACCTTTTAACTGGGTCCTGGAAGATAACTCCTGAGCATTGCACTATCCTGTCTAAAAACAGTGTTCTTGATACCTGATGACATAATATATGTATACATTGTGAAACGTTTACTACAATAAGGTTAATAAACACATCCATCCCATCACAAAGTCACCGTATGTGTGTGTGTGTAGATCTACTCTCTTAACAGATATCATTTATACGATACAGTATTATTAACTACAGTTACCATGAAGTACATGAGACCCCTGCAGTTTATTCATCTTATAACTGAAGGCTTGTGCCCTTTGACTAGCATCTACTTATTTCCCCCACCCTCAAGCTGTTGTTAACCACTATTCTACTCTGTTCGTTTAAGTCCCACTTTTTAAAATTCTTATTTTTCTTTACTCTTATTATAATAGTTTCTGGAAGTAGGAGTCAAGATTTTAAACTATTACTAGCCT
The DNA here is from genome assembly GCF_002201575.2 of Neomonachus schauinslandi. Lineage (NCBI taxonomy): Eukaryota > Metazoa > Chordata > Mammalia > Carnivora > Phocidae > Neomonachus > Neomonachus schauinslandi. The sequence continues at coordinate 90,180,826 of NC_058410.1, read as the reverse complement.
AAAGTTAGTTTGAATAGCTTCTAACTGGCAATTTATAAAATGAATAAGTAAGAGAATACTATCCTTGCAAGTTCTATGATTTGATATGATACACTTTCTAAAGCTGCGGTCCCCACCTTGTCAAACAACTGGCTTAGTATCACACAGATAGCTGTGGCAAGGTCAGGTCTAGAAGTGGAATCTTATGGTTTTGGGTATGAAGCTCTTTCTACTACAATAAACTCCTATTATTGCTGAAGTTATCGCTGAAATCATAGGCTAAAATAAAGCTTAACTGCATTATGAAAACTAAATGATTTACCTGCAGGTAAAAGGAACTCTGGCTCAAGCCATATTAAAAAATAAGCCATGAGTGATCTTACATAATTAGACTCAGGGGGTTTCAGTCAGGAGTTCTACTATTGGTCAAGGACCAGGTTTCTTCTGTCTCTCAGCTCTGCTGTCTTCAGAGTTACTTATCATTAGGCAGCACCCCACTCCCTTCCTTGGGCTCTGAAAATGGCAACACTAATTACATGTATAAAATCTAGTTGTTGGAAGGTCTAGAAGAGGTCACACCTACCTTTTCCTTACATCCAGTGAGGATACACCAGTGAGGAAGGCTTTCCCCAGAAAAATCACTCATCTCAGAGACCAGCATAAAGTCACATGTCCACTCCTTCAGGAGTCCCCCAAAGTGGAATGCAGTTAGAATGACTAACTAAGACAAAGCATCTGATATGAATAAAGACAAAGCAACAGGGCCATTAAGTATACCTAAACTGTAGCTAGGTAACTGATGCACCCTCCATTTCTGGTCCTACCCATCTAAATGTTAATTGTAATTCTCCATTTAGATGCCTGCCTTCCTTGTGGGAAAGAAACAATTTGCCACAAAGTAGCCTTTCATTGTAAAAACAAACAATGTCAGTACACTGATAGTCAAAATATGTCAGTGAAAACGAGTCTCTTTTTCAAAACATTTTCTTCTAACTTCAACTAGTGTAGTCCTTTGGTTAAAATCAGCTTTGTTGCTAAAAGGCTAAATTGTAAGCCTACACTAGTTGTGCAGCATTAACCTGTGTTGTATGTCATCTATTTTCTCAAGTCAGTCAGTGAATCCATCTTGAGTAGGTATTTTTTATGTCAGGCTTTCTGAAAAATGAGAAGCCCGAAGGGATCCCATTGATTTGCCAACTGTGTCACAGTCCGTTTAAGGCAGAATGGCACATGCTTGTGACAGAGGTGATGACAAATGGATACGTACTGAAGGGACAGCACCAACACAGATGAATGAAGGAAATGATGGAAGTACACAACATGCAGATAGAAAGCAAGATAAAATGTGAGATTATAAATGTCAATGAAATATACTACATGTGTATATAATACCTTGAATTTTATAAAAGTATATAAGACTAATGTCATTTTTAGAATAATTTCTGAAAGTTTACACAAATTCAATATTACCAAGAATTGTGAATCCAAAGAATGATTTTGCTATTCTATAATATTTACATCAACTTATATGTAGTTATGAATGGAACACTTTTTTATTAAGTTAAAATAACATTGCTTGAGTTTCTGTTTTCTAATCCTAATAAGTATATATATATATATGTATATATCACCTTGACATATACACAGATGTTAACTATATTTGTAGGGGTTAATTTATGCTAGCCCAGATTAAGATAAATTAATAATATTCATGGATACTAACGAGATGAAGATCTTTGCAGGTAGAATTGTGCTCACAGGCATTCAGGATACAATCATCAATGTCTTGTTCACATCTTAAGCCAGCAAAACCCGGATTGCATAAGCAGGAGTAGCCATTAACCACTGAGAACAAGAGATAAGAGAAAATAATATCCCTTTAATAATGGTATGGGTAATGCTAATTATTCTAAAGAATGTTGCATTCAACTAAATGCATTTCACTTTTAACCAAAGAAAATGTGAATTCACAGCTCTCTACAGTATTCTCTAAATAACTTTTTTGCTCAGTTCTATTTAACTTTAAAACTTCAATTTTGAAATAAAAACAATCACATAAACATTTGGTAACAGTTTGCAAAGCAACAATGACAATATCCAATTTTTTTCTTCTCTATTTGTCAGTAAACAATACCTATGATAAATAGGTTACTTTTACATCAATTAACTTCTCCTTGAGTGTTTTAGGTTTAATAAACCAGAAGTTAACTCCTTTTTGTGTGACAAGGTAGATTAAAGTGGGTAGTGATCTGAAAGTTAATATTGAACTACTTAAGCCTTAGTTAAAAAGAGCTTTCACATTTTATCATCAACTTTTAAAAGTAAAAATCAGAATCTGTCCTCTGTTTTATCATTAATGATAGAAAAAGAACAGTTTCTGAAGCATCTCAAGGAAGTGGTGACAGCATGAATTCTAATTATGGCTGCTTCTAGTCAGTCCCTGAGTTCTTCATTATACCTGAGATTTACCATGTAATCCACACTCCACTCTGCCTCTGTGCGTGTACCTGCTATTGCTCTCATTAAACTTTGAGGTCCTGGGTGGCAAGAGAATTTTCAGTACACTGTGTGGTATTTAGCTGGCTTCTAGATTTTTGTAGCCATGCTTCTGAACAGCACGTGTACCTGGGCTTTTAAAGAAAACCAGCTCCCAGCTGTCAAGAAGAGACAAGGGAGGGGCGCCTGGGTGGCTCAGTAGGTTAAGCGTCTGCCTTCGGCTCAGGTCGTGATCCCAGGGTCCTGGGATCAAGCCCCGCATTGGGCTCCCTGCTCGTCGGGGAGCCTGCTTCTCCCTCTCCTACTCCCTCCTGCTTGTGTTTCCTCTCTCGCTGTGTCTCTCTCTGTCAAATAAATAAAATCTTTAAAAAAAAAAAAAAAAGAAGAGACAAGGGAGATACAAGAATGGCAGCTCTTTAGGCAGGATTTTACTACTATTATGTTTTATTTTTTCATGTGGCATCCCAGTTTTTAACCTCGCAGTGAATCAAAATAATAAATATACAAGCATAGTTGTAAATAAATTTTACAACTTTGGGATCAGTTGTGTTTCCTTATATGTTATATATGACATTATGTATGTTAACAAATTAAAATAAAATGTTATATAATATGTAATTAAGACATTGTAGAGTATAATCAATCATAATGATATTTTTAAAAATGTTTATAAATTCAAGTTTGGATACTGATGCAAATTGGCAAGTAACAAAACTGCAGTCAAAATTAACTTTCTGTGTAGATAGAGATATTCTCTGCAGATTGATGAATTATTTGAAAAGAAAAACAACAACCATAGATAAATTAGCAAAGGGTCTGAAAGACAGACATTGGTGTTAGGAAATAAAGCTTCCATTTATTATCAAGAAATATGCTTTTTGAATGTTGACTATTCTGGGCTAAGAAGCTAAGAATGAAGCCAGATGAGAACCTGGGGAATTAAATTGGATACCACAGGTAAAATAAATAAACAAATAAACAACCATAATCTGTTTAAAATTTAAAACAAAGAAACAAAAAAAATGTTTTTTTCCCCCACATCTAATTTGTTAACTATGGGCTATGTTAAAACATCACCATTTTATCAGGAAATACTTTTTAAGCATATTGCCTTGTTTTGCTGTTATTTTTTTTTACCAGAAAATACAGTTACTATTTTTATTAGTTCTTGTTTATAAATATTTCATACTCCCGATGTGAATTGAAATTTTAATCAGATAAGCCCTGCATGAATTTGGATGTACTATTAATTTTATACTTAATACGCACTGAACATCATATGTTAATTGTACTAAAACAAAGCTTCTGATGTGATAAAACTTCATGGTGAAAATATAGAGGTATTTTAATAATGTATTGCCAATGTGGTGAATAAACACATGCTTGAGATTTACAATTTCACATTTACATATTAATAATTGTTTCTCAGAGATATATAGTCATTTAATAAATACTGTTAACTTGAATTCGGGAAGTTTGGCTTCCAAAGCTATCTTATATTTGAGAAAGTATTAAGAATAAAATATTTTAGATTTATGCTGATATCAGTTTACATGTCTGATCTAATTTTTAATAAATGTTTTGGTTCTCTGGTAGTTAAATTTCTTGGATGGGGTCCAAAATATATTATGGCTAATTCTATTATGAAATAGGTTAATATATCAGGTACTGTTTACATTTTCCATAATATATTATGTATGACCTCCATAATTTTAATAGGTAACATTGCATTATAAGTAGCATATTTGAAAATTATACTTTCTTACTGTATAAGGAATTATGATTTAAAATATTTTAGACCCTTTTTCTTTTCTCTACTCTTTATTTTTTTTTTTAAGTTTTTATTTAAATTCCAGTTAGTTAACATATAGTGCAATATTAGTTTCAGGTGCACTATATAGTAATTCAACATTTCCATACATCACCCAGTGCTCATCACAACTTATGTCACTCAGAATACATCAGATCTGCCCCATATATAACCATATATAACCATTATTCTAGGGCTACCTAGATCTATAAGTGTTGTTAACCACTCTCTGAGGCATACTTTTTGGTCCCTTCCTTATTTTATAGTGAACATCAGAAACTGAAGAGTCATTCCCAGCATCCCCAAATACCGATGGACTTGAGATCAGAAATATCATAAAAGTGACTTATTTCAAGGTAATTTGAGAATTTTACAAATTTAAAAAACAATTTTTAAAGTGACAAAATCTGAAAAAAAAAAGAAGAAAAGAGAAAAATGATGGTAATGTCGGTTCAAATCAGGAGTAGCAAACAGGTGGCCCATAGCCCCAAAATATATTTTGCTAGCTGCCATAGTGTTAGAAAAGTTAATTTTATATTAATATCTACATAGATATTCCAGTTTGCGAGGGCCCCACTACTACCTGTTGTTTTAAACTTGGGCTGCTTCACTCTATTTGGAAAAAAATCAGTTATGCTCTTGAATGACACGCACTTACATAGCACTGGTTTAAAGAAAATAATTTATAATTTCATCTAAATTATACCATTTCAAAATAAAATGACTTTCCTTCAAAATGTGTTTTTTCACAGATTATATTAACCATTTATTCATTTAGTGAAGGATCACATAAAAATATATTGTAAAGGAGATAAAATAAAATAAGATGGACAGTTTTTTTGGTCAATATCCTTCTAGCGCACACTTTTTTTCCTCTTCCTGCCCCTTAGTCATACCTAGTCCACAGGGTTATTTCATGACCTGTTTCTCCTGTGTCTCAACAAAAATTATCCATTTTAGACATGTTCTTCCATTTCAAAAACCATATTCTAATATTCAATATTTCTTCCTTTCCTCTGATTTTTCCTTTTCTTCTTCTGTCTTCTTTTTCCTCTATAAATTTAAATTTCTTCAGGAATACATATTTGGTAGGAGGAAATGTGTCTGCATGCATGAGTGTGTGTGTGTGTGTGTGTGTAATAGATTTGATAAAATAATGATTTATTCTAAATCACTATAAGCAGTGCCTCTCCTACCTATAAAGACTCTTTAAAAATCTACCATGAAAAATAAAGAAAAAAATGGCTTATTCTAACATCAGAGCATAGAAGTCACATCTCATTAGATTTTCTCATTTGCTACCATTATGCTCACAAAAATATAAATGAATTCATCCGATGTGGGGGTGTTTTGTGAAAATAACTGGGATTGGCTCTGATATTCATGGCAGGATAAAGTCAGTAAATAATCAGGGTTGCATACTGAGTTATTCCATTACTGTGTCAGATTCTAAGTTAGACTTCTCTACAAGAATTGCTGTGACTGAGTGAACTCACTGTCATGGCAATATCCATGCAAGCAAGGGCTGGAACTGCACTCATTGACATTGATCTCGCAGTGTGGACCTGCAAAGCCTTTCCCACATTGGCACTGGTACCCAAGAGGAGATATTTCCGGATCCATTTTCTTTCCAAACACAGCGCCATTCTCACAAGGATCAGTAGCCTCAGAAGGCCCAAAATCATGGTAAGAATCTGCAAGGGAAGAATCAGAGTGTCAATGCTTACTTAATGAACAAATCCCCACAATTGCTGTCACTTACCTGGCATATGTCTGCATAAATGCATTCAACTTAGTTTCTAGGCAATGACTCAGAATTTTCTCCAATATTATCATTGTGATTCTCTCTCTCTACATTACAATTTAAGAAAGAAATATTATTTATGATTTCTATGCTTCATCTAACAAAGTACCAGCAGGCAGCAATGTTAAGTGACAGCATCTTTAAAAATATCATTTTGTTTCTTCATACTTTATACCTCTTGTTCAACAATGTTCTCTGAAGACATTGCAATTAAAAAAAGTACATTATTGATGACTGATGCTCCCTGGGTTTTTTTGTTTTTGTTTTTGTTTTTCTGGTATCCTGGAGGTTGGCTATCACTATAAGCTTTGCTTGATGGATTTGTTGCTATTCTCAAAACAAGTGCACAATGAAAAAAGAACATTTTAAAAAGGTTTTAATCTTAAGAGTAACACTTCAGCCCTGAAACTAAGTTTTAAATTTTACTCAGAGAATGTAACTAGATAAAGCGATTGTCTCTGGGTAAAATATACACAAGTATTTAGCTATAAGAAATAAGATGGCTGACCCAAGGGAATACATATCAAACAAAAAGTGAGGCATAAACAGAATTAAATTGTTCAACAAAGCAAAATCATTACTTAGGTGTCAGTTTTCCAGACATAGTAAAAATATTTGTATATTAGATATTTGGAAAGTATTTAAATAATAGCAGTCAGGGCTCCTGGGTGGCTCAGTTGGTTAAGCGACTGCCTTCGGCTCAGGTCATGATCCTGGAGTCCCGGAATCGAGTCCCGCATCAGGCTCCCTGCTCAGCGAGGAGCCTGCTTCTCCCTCTGACCCTCCCCCCTCTCATGTACTCTCTCTCATTCTTGCTTTCTCAAATAAATAAATAAATCTTTAAAAAAAAATAATAGTCATTCACCTAAATATGTAGCATATACGTACAAACATAGCTTCCACAAGTGCCTGGCTGAATATCTCAGAAAAGAAAATATCCAATAATCATTAAGTCCTTTAACTAGTCAGTTTTTCTTAGTAACTTCTCAACTGTAGAGATGAAGTGATAATAAATGAACTGGGATAAGAGATAAAGTTTTTAAAGTTTAGAAGTATAGTAGTAGTTGGAGAAATTCTAAAACCTCTGGATCCCTATGGTCCTCCCCTTCTTGTTATCAAGGATAAAAAAAAGGTAAGACAATCCTAGAAACTGCTGATGACATCAACAAAATATACAGTGAAAGACCCAAAATAATATAGTGTCATAAAATAAGAGCAATAGAAACTGTATCAAGTTGAGGGACACCTGGGTATTTCAGTGGGTTAAGTGTCTCCCTTGGGCTCAGGTCATGATCTTTAGGTTCTGGGATTGAGCCCAACGTTGGGCTCCCTGCTACGCAGAGAGTCTGCTTCTCCCTCTCCCTGTGCCCCTCCCCCTGCTTGTGCTCTCTCTCACTCTCTTTCTCTATCTCAAATAAATAAATAAAATCTTTGAAAATTAAAAAAAAGAAAGAAGCTGTACCAAGTTGAAAAGACACCCAGTACTTCAGGTTTCCAAGTACAGTAAAAGAAGTAAAAATAAAAACTACTTCCAAAGAGCATAGAAACAAATTATTTCCTTCAATTTAAAAACCTATTAAGTGGCTTTTTCTTTTCAAGAGCTATGGTAAATAGTATGGAGAATTCAAATAGGATCAAGGCCTCTTCCTTCTCCTTAAAACATTATGAGATTGAAGTATATTGCAAATGGTGCGTTCCTAGATACTATTTTATCATGATGAAAGTATTTTCTTTGCAAAATAAGAGAAATGGCACTGAACAACATCCACCAGAAACACATAAAACAATGAATTATCCTTAAAAAAAGTTCTCATGCATGCCCTTCTTTCTAATTACCTACTTCTAAATATTTAATTGTTAAGAATAGGTATTTTGCTTTGCTCGTGAGAAGTTAATTTAGCTTCTCTCATAAATTGTTGCATGCATATAATCCATTAGATTGCTGAACAATAATTCATACTTATATTTGAGAAGACACTCATGATATTCTTTTACAGGATATACATGAGTTTACTCTACCCTGAATACCATGTTGATTTATATACTAATTCACTGTATAAATATTAATGAGCTCCTACTAGGTGTCAAGCAATGAGGTAGAAGCTGGAGTTATAAACAGTGAGGGTTCATATAAGCAAGTAAATCAATACAGTGTGATATGGGGTAAGTGTGGTCAATTTCTCTTGCTAAGGAATCACTGTAGCAGGAAGAATTCTAATATAGCCTCCATGGTCCCCACCCCCGAATACATAGCCTGTAGAATCCTTTCCTTTAAGTAGGGGTGAGATTTGTGAAGGTGATGAAATATCACTCTGATGATTATGTTATATTATATTGCAAAAAGGATATGTAGAAATAATTAAAGTCACTTGATCAGATGACTTTGAGTAAACTGAAAGAGAGATTATCTTGGGAAGTTCTGACTTAATGAAGTGTGACTTTTAAAGAAGCCAAAGGCATTCTGATCACCTGGAAGGAAGAGAAATTAAGAAAACAATCTTCTTTACAATTGCAGCAAAAATAATAAAATAAATATGAATAAACTTAACCAATGAAATGAAAGACATATATTCTGAAAACTATAAAACGCTGATGAAAGAAGTTGAAGATGACACAAAGAAATGGAAAGATATAACATGCTCAAGGATTAGGAGAACAAATATTGTTAAAATGTCCATAATACCCAAAGCAATCTACACATTTAATGTGATTCCTATCAAAACACCAATAGCATTTTTCACAGGACTAGAAAAAATAATCCCAAATTTGTATGGAATCACAAAAGACCCTGAATAGCCAAAGCAGTCTTGAATAAGAACAAAACTAGAGGCGTCACAATTCCAGACTTCAATATATACTCCAAAGCTGTAGTAATCAAATGAGTATGGTCCTGGCACAAAAAATAAACATATTGATCTATGAAAGAGAATAGAAAACTCAGAGATAAATCCACAATTATATGGTCAATTAATCTTCAACAAAGGAGTAAGAATACCTAATGGGAAAAAGAGTCTTTTCAACAAATGGTGCTGGGAAAACTGGACAGCTACACGCAAACAAATGAAACTGGACCACCTTCTTACACCATACACAAAAATAAACCCAAAATGGATTAAAGACCTAATGTGAGACCTGGAACCATAAAAGTCCTAGAAGAAAGCTCAGGCAGTAATTTCTCTGACATCAGTTGTAGCAAAATTTTCCTAAATATGTCTCCTGAGGCAAGGGAAACAAAAGCAAAAATAAACAATATATTGGGGCTATATCAAAATAAAAGGCTTCTGCACAGTAAAGGAAGCAATCAACAAAACTACAAGCAAACCTACAGAATGGGAGAAGATATTTGCAAATGATATCTGATAAAGGATTAGTATCCAAAATATATAAAGAACTAATCAAACTCAACACCCAAAAACAACCCAAACAGAAGACATGAGCAGACATTTCTCCAAAGAAGACATACAGATGGCCAACAGACACACGAAAAGATGCTCAACATCACTCATCATCAGGGAAATGCAAATTAAAACCACAATGAGATATCATCTCACTCCTGTCAGAATGGCTAAAATCAAAAACACAAGAAACAAGTGTTGGCAAGGATGTGGAGAAAAAGAAATCCTCGTGCATTTCTAGTGAGAATGAAAACTGGTGCAGCCACTATGGAAAACAGAAGGGAGGTTCCTCAAAAAATTTAAAATAGAATTACCATATGATCTAATAATTTCACTACTAGGTAGTTACCCAAAGAATACAAGAAACAAAAACACTAATTCAAAAAGATATATGCACCCTTACGTTTATTGAAGCATTATTTACAGTAGCCAAAGTATGGAAGGAGCCCAAGTGTCCATCAACAGATGAATGGGTAAAGAAGATGTGATATATATATATCTCCATATATATAGATGTGAGATATATATATATATATATATATATATATATATATATATATAATGGAATATTACTCAGCTATAAAAAAGAGGAAATCTTGCCATTAGCAACAACATGAATGGATCTAGAAAGTATGATGCTAAGTGAAACAGGTTAGAGGAAGACCAATACCATATGATTTTACTTACGTGTGGAATTTAAGAAACAAAACAAATGAACAAAGACAAAAAGAGATAAACTAAAAAAAAAGAGACTCTGAACTATAGAGAACAAACTGATGGTTACCACAGGGGAGGTGGGTGGAGGGATGGGTGAAATGGGGATTAAGATGGGGATTGGGGTGATGGGGATTAAGAGTACACTTATCATGATGAACACTGAGTAATGGATAGAATTGTTGAATCATTATATTGTACAACTGAAACTAATATAACACTGTGTGTTAACTATACTGGAATTAAAAAAAAAGATGTTAATATTAATATGTTATAAAAGTAAGGAGGAGGTAAATGAAATTCAAAAATTTGAAATAGTATCTCTGTACATTGGGACAAGATCATAAAATGCTTTGTGTTCCATAGGACTTGGACCTGTGTGCATTGAACCATTAAAAATCTTTCCTTAAAAGTTGTAATCAGGTATAGTAAGCCTGTTCACACTGAGAATTACATTGCATTTCTAAGTTGTATTTAAAAATATATATAATGTTTATTTTTTCCCTGAGGTTTTATTTTGCTGAAAACTATATCTTTTTGACACAATTTAAAATCGAGAGGCCATGATAATATACATTTTATTTGCATACATAGTTCGTAGGAAAAATTAAAAACCTACTTTCATTAGTTTCCTTTTACAACTATGTCATCAATTTGCAAAATCCCAGATGCTTAGGTTCCAACTAAAGCTGTACTGGTAGTGAACATGTGCATTTAACTGAACTATTTTTCCTCTAATTGAAATTTGCATCAATCAAGTTAGCATGCTACTTTCAAGTGTATGAATCACTTTTAGTATCAAGTTCTTTATGATATTGTTAAACTTCTTAAAGAAAAATACTGTTTTTGAAAGCTTTAAGTGGGTATAGATGTTTATGAAAATGTGAAAATGCTAAACATGAGTCCATATTAGTCTAGTAGTTTGACTTTTTTCTTTATGATGATTTAGATAAACTTAAAAAAATGCTGTTTAAAAATTCTGAAGTGATAGCAAAATTCAGAGAGTTATTAAAAAAAACACAGCAAGGTTATAAATTAGTAAATAATAGGTTAGGTGCTACATTTCTGTTAGGAGGTATCATATAGGAGATGTAAATGACAGTAATAAAGGCACAATGACATCCACTACAGAGATACATGAAATGGAAATCTAGTCCTCCAATTTTCACAGTCTGCAACAAAAACTTGAAAGGATCAGTCCAGACAGTGTAAATTCTGTCACTGCAGAGAGTTAGAGGGATATGTGCTGGGTAAACAGAGTAGTTCTTTATGAAGTATATGTCAAAGTATTAAAGATGTACTCTTTATATCCTCTTAATACCCATTATGAATCTATTATCCAAACTGTAAAAGAGAGACAATGCTTTTTACTAAACAGAAGAGCCAGATGACACTGTGTGTCTTTAATGGACATTAAGGTGGTAATAAATATTTTTGTGCATTGTAAATGACCAGAGAGGTCTATAATTATCTACCATCATAAATTTCATTTGGACTAATGAAGCCTGAGTAATGATTTTTATGGAGAGATATTATTGCTCTCTTTCTCCTCCACTTCCATCTCTGTTTCCATTTCTACCGTTGTATATATACAGTAATGCTAATTTTTGTACTTTTTTGCAATCTTAGCTTAAGTTTTATTTTGAAAAATTATAGATACAAAAAGGAAAAATTACCTTTCTGTATGATATCCATTTTGAATTTTGGGAATAAAAACGAAATTGTTAGATTATCTCAATGCATTCAAACTGAAAAAGTGTCAAAGATGAAAGATAATTGAGACCAAAGCAAGAAAGGGGTGACATAGTTCTTTTAATTCAATAATGTCTGCATTAATATTTATTTTAAAACATTATAAATTTTAGATTAAGATAAATCCATTGATAATTATGTCTAATAGGAATATTTTTAATCCTTTATAATAAAATTTTTATGGAGCTACATATACCCCCATAGAAACTAATTAACTAATTATTCTTAACTCACCCTTCCCCTTCTTCCTCACCTGTGTTTCTAACGAAATATAAACAAACATCATGTCTTAAGCCAGTCTTATTGCCACTTTCAGAACCTTTGTCCTGTTATTTTTTGATCCATCCCTTTTACAAAAAAATTCAGTCATCCACATAATAGAGTGTGTGGTTAAAACTGTGAACACAGGGACACCTGGGTGGCTCAGTCAGTTAAGTGCCTGCCTTCGGCTCAGGTCATGATCCAAGGGTTCTGGGATTGAGCCCCATGTAGGGCTCCCTGCTTGGTGGGGAGCCTGCTTCTTCCTCTCCCTCTGCCTGCCACTCCCCCTCCTTGTGCTCTCTCTCTCTCTGTCAAATAAATAAATAAAATCTTAAAAAAAAATTAAAAAAAAGACTGTGAACACAGGAATCACAATCATATGCTAGAAAATACTTAATTTTATACAAAAAGAAGAGAGTAATTGAGGAGAGTGGAACAAAAAAATGTAAGACATATAAAAAAAAACAGCAAAACTAGTGGCATAAATCCTACATTATCAGTAATTATGCTAAGAGAAAGAAGCCAGTTATAGAAGTTCACATCACATTATATTTATATTAAATGTCCAGAATAGGCAAATCTATGGAGGAAGAAGGTAGACTGTAGCTGCCTAGGGTTGGAGGAGGGAGGGAGATGAAGAGTGACTGCTACTGGGTACAGAGTTTCTTTTAGGGGTGATGGAATATTCTTAAATAAGGTTGCAATGATGGTTGCTCAAATCTGTGAATATGCTAAAATCCGCTGAATTGTATAAACACCTGAATTTTATGATATATGAATTATATCTCAATAAAACTATTAAAATATAATAGAGTAGTATTATCTTTTTAATAATATTAACTGATATTCCCGTTAAACCCTGGTTAGTCTCCATTAGGTCAATCCACTATTTGATTAAGGGAAGAATAGATACCATATACAATTAAGAATTCAATTGATCAGGGTTATTGGCCTATAATTTTATTTTCTTATAATGTCCTTATCTGACTTTGGTATCAGGGTAATGCTCACCTTTTAAAATGGGCTTGGGAGTGTTTCCTCCTATTCGTTGTTTTTTTTTTTTTGTTGGTTTTTTTGTTGTTGTTGTTGTTTTCTTCTGGAAGTGTTTGAGAAGGATTCTTCTTTAACTGTTCAGTAGAATTCACCATGAAAGCATCCAGTCCTAGGCTTTTCTTTGGTGGGAAGTTTTTGATTATTGATTCACTCTCTTTACTCATTATTGGTTTATTCAAATGTTCTATTTCTTCATGATTCAGTCTTGGTAGGTTATGTGCTTCTAGAAATTTATCCATTTCTTCTAAGTTATCCAATCTGTTGGCATGTAATTGTTCATAGTAGTCTCTTATGACCCTTATATGTGCTTTCTGCAGGCATGGTGAAATGATTTTTTTAGCAAAGGTCTGAAGGGCTGAACCCCTGATCTTGATAGCCATGGTAAATTTAGCAGCAGTGAAAGCTAAAGGGAATCCCTGAAGTGCAGGGTGGTGAGGTGAGCTTGAGAGAATGAGAGAATGATCTTACAGTGAACAAGGAAAGAGAATAGACCACAATTTACATCAATCTTGGTCTTTCAGCAGAGGGTGCTACCATGGCAGAAAAGGGCAAACAGATCAAGCACTATGAGAAACTTCAATAGAAGCCAGAGAAACTCAGGTACAACACACAAATAAAACAGTTTTCTCCAAGCCATGATATTACATAAACCACCTCTAAACCCAGATGCCACACTGAAGTGAGGGGGAAAAAATCCCAAAAGAAGAAATCCCCCAAAACACAGATTATTTAACACAAAAGAAGTTGGCATTTAATCTGGGAATAATCAACCACCTTATATCAACAATGACAGTGTTTTTAATAGTCAAACTTATTTTATGTCCTCAGCAGCAATAGTACCTTCAATGGTATGTTGAGATCAAATATAAAAGGAAGTTGCTTGTCTGCAAATTTACATTTTTAGTACAGTATATTTTGATTCTGTACACAAACTTCAAGATGCTGACTTTCAGTTTAACGAAGAGCAGGCAAGCTTGGGACACAACAATCCCCTACTTCCCACTGCTGTGATACATTGCACAATATTGGAGAGGTCACTCAAGAATAATATAAATATTTTGCTTTTAAATGGAACAGCAAGTATTTATCAGGGAACGCATTCAGTCTAGTATAAAGTTAAGTCTAGATCTTTGTCTGGTCATTTTCCCAATCCCATATCTCAATGTCACTGACAGGATTACAGTTTTCAAGAATATTTCTCCTGTGACAAGACATTTAATTCAAATTTCAGATTAAAATATGGTACACAGTGGCCCAATGAATTAAACAATCTCAAGTAAAAAATGGTTGATGAAGTTAAAAGTTTGAAGAAAGCACAACACTAGTCAAGACTCAAGATTCAGAGGCTCCTGCATCACATGACTACAGCCCTCTTCTTTAATATAGACAACTTTAGTCCCCCAGGTGGTCTTATTTTGTCATCACATTTTACAAAATTAAGTTTACTTTGGAAAATAGTAATAAATGTATATCTGTAGCCTCGACTCAGAGTAAATAAAGGATAAGGATAACAGTGTAATAAAAATATTTCTAGTATTTGTATGTTGAAGGAGTTTTGATTCACTGATGAGGCACATAGAGTCAGTGTAAGGTAGGACCTGAGACATGATTTAAGTAATATTCATAATAATAACAATCACTTAGGGGCGCCTGGGTGGCTGAGTCTGTTAAGTGTCCACCTTCGGTTCAGGTCATGATCTCAGGGTCCTGGGATCAAGCCCCACATTGGGCCCCTGCTCAACGGGGAGTCTGTTTCTCCGTCTGCCTCTGCTGCTCCCCCTGCTCGTTCTCTCTCTCTCTCCCCCCCCCACAAATAAAATCTTTAAAAAAATAGTAACAATCACTTAGAACTTAAAACACACTAGATACTATTTTAAGTGATTTATATGTGCAAACTCATTTTATCCTTACAAAGAACCTATGAGTGGTTATTGCTATTACCCCCCCTTTTTAGCTGAGGAAATTGTGGCACAGGTTAATTGTGTCGTGGGGAGCCAGGCTCTGTTCCAGACATCTGGCCCCAGATTCTACGAATTCAATCACAGTGCACTGCTGCTTCTCACGCGTTTCAGGTTTTCAAAACTATGTTTGTTTGTTGGTTTGCTTTTTAATGTAAGAAGTGCCAAATAATTTCATGTAAATAATCTTAAATTAAAAATCCATTTTGCTTTGTATTTAATCTGAGTTGCCTACCAGTTGAAAATCATAGGTTTTGATGAAAATTATTACCTTAGCTCTAGTGATTCTATGCAAGCAGCAAATATACATAGCTTTTAAAAAAGGCCCTGAATATTAAGTCCTAGGAACTAACATTCAGCCTTATTTGAAAATGCTCCAAAATGACCTTTTAAATAACCTTGAAAAAAGTTAGTTGTACCTCTAGCCATTCATTGAGTATTATCAGTCAGTGATTGGTTTCAACAATTTCATGGCATAAATCCTCAACCAGAGTGATTAAATGTAGTAAAATTAGGTTAGAGCCTAAAATTGAATCAAATAGAAGCAGACAAATTCCTCTATGTTATCCCTATATAATAAAACTCTTCTTGTATATGAAAAACATTATTGTATTCTAAGAAATATTAAGTCACATTTAAGTTCCCAAGAAAAAATGTTCTTCCAAATATCTTAGAGATTAAATTATTCAATAGACTTTAGAGAGTATATTTGTGCCATCATAAAATTGAAAATCAATATGCATTACTTACAAAATATACACCTGATAAAACATATTTAGCCATAGCAAATTTTAAGAGTTCTGAGCTCCCTTAAATCCATTGAACATATAAGCCATCAAATGTCAAAGATGAAGCAATTGCATACTATCTATTTAAAACAACAAGGGTGAAAAGCACATGTCATCTTTACTAAAATCTCTGCAACAAAGAAAATGAATTGATTTTAAACAAATGGGTTTTAATGGATGTATAAATCCAGATAATTTCCCTATTGAGATATGCACAATATTTGATTCTGATCTTCTCATCTATTCAACCATTTAGAGAATATAAGTTATTAAAAAACAAAAAGTAAGAATTCTTTCATCTAGCAAATATACAGTGAGAGTACATGGTGCAAGACTGGGAGTCTGGAAGAGTTAAGCATTCAAGCAGATAAAAAGAAAAAAAATTCCAGGCCTCAATGACTTTGACTTTTCAATAACAGAGCCAATGTGTATCTATGAGTATAAAAGATACATATTGCATGATTCCATTTATATGACATCCAGGAAAAGGCAAAAATATAAGGAAAGCAGATCAGTGGTGGACAATGAAACTTAATAAAGGGTACAATGGGACAAAAAGGAAGGGTCATTAGTAAAGACTACCCAGGGCAGTGACTCTTCAACATAAGTGTCTCAAAATTAGTACAAGTCATTCGTATACAAAATATGTTCTGAAAATTGGTCCATAAATACAAAATTCCTGATAGTTGAATTATCCCCAAAGTATGCTAAATCGCCATATGTGTTTTTATTGGTAATCCTGTATCACTGTTCCTAATTCTTCATCAGTCATTGCCTTTCTATGGCCACTCAGTAATTCTTCAATACCCTTCCTTGGAGAGATTGAAAAAGACTTCTTTGGTCAGTTACTTCATTCACAAAGTCTTGTATCTGAAGTTTAATTAGGACAGAGCAGAGTCCAAAACTCTATCTAGCACTTTGGCAAATACTGTCGGGAAGCAAGTGCTCATTGAGATATCTCTATGTATCACTACATGTATTGTTCTGGTGTTTCTCCCTTGTTTATTTATAATGTTTTTCTCTGACATTGAGCAGCTTGGTTCCCATTATCTACAATTTATTTACTTATTTGTTCAACCCTAGCATACAAGTAGTTCCAGCCTTGTTAACATTTACCTCTGTGAGAAACAAATTTACCCCAAAATACGCTAATTATGTTCAGAATTTTTTGGCATTTAACTTACTGTACACAGTCAAAACTCTGTTTTTCAAAGTTATTTAGGTCAGCTCCATTTGTCCCTTCTTCATTTAAGTAAGGTTATGTTGTACATATGTAATGAAATTGGATTTATTTGTGACAGTTTGCATCCTGTGACTGGACCCTCCAATACCCTGGTTGATTTCTGTTTTTAATTTGAATACAGTAAAGTTTACTCTGCGGGTGCCTGGGTGGCTCAGTTGGTTAAGCATCTGTCTTCGGCTCAGGTCATGATCCCACTTCTGGCTCCCTGCTCAGCGGGGAGCCTGCTTCTCCCTCTCCTGCTGCCCCTGCTTGTGTTCTCTCTCTCTGTCAAATAAGTAAGTAAAATCTTTAAAAAAAAAGTTTACTCTGTACTGTATGTTTCTATCGATTTGACAAATGTATAGATTCATGTATCTACCATCTGAATACCACATAGAACAATTACATCAACCTAAAGATTCTCTGGAATGCCCCATTAAAAATAACCCATCCATAAGCTTCTTGTCCACCACTGATCTGCTTTCCTTATATTTTTGCCTTTTCCTGGATGTCATATAAATGGAATCATGCAATATGTATCTTTTATGTCCAGCTTTATTTACATAACAAAATATATTTAAGTTTCATCAATGTTGTGTTATTCAGTAATTTGTTCCTTTTCATTGCTGAGCACTATACCATTGTATGGAGGTACTAGAATTTGTTTATCCAGGCATCTGTTGAAAAGCATGTCGTTTGTTTCTAGTTTTTTGGTAAATATGAAAATAGGTATAAATGTGAAGCAGAGACATTTGCATATGAGTTTTCGTGTGAATGTAAGTATTCAATTCACTTGAGTAAATACTTGAGTGCTGGTTCATATAAGTGTATGTTTAATTTATAATAAACTGCCAAATTATTTTCCAAAGTGGCTTTACCATTTTGAATTCCCATCAGTCCCAATGATGACACTTTTGGTTGCTCTGACTCCTCACAAATATTCAGCATGGTTGTTTATTTGCTTTTTGTTTATTTCATTCTATCCATACTAATAGGTATATGGTGGTCATCATGGAGTAGTAAGGTGAATTTTTCTAACTTTTTATTTTAATATTATTTAAAGCTTTCACAAAAATTTAAAAATTATACAAAAAACTCTAGTACTTTATTAGAGTAACAAAATGTTTATATTTTGCTATATTTGCATTAATCTTCCTCTTTATGTTTATCTATATTACATGTATTTATATTATATATTATCTATATCATATGCATTTCTCTCTCTTTTTTTTAAGATTTTATTTATTCCTCTGAGAGAGAGACAGCATAAGCGGGGGAAAGGGTAGAGGGAGAGGAACAAGGAGACTCCTACTTAGAGGGGAGCTCAATATGGGGCTCAATCCCAGGACTCTGAGATCATCACCTGAGCTGGAGTCAGATGCCCCCATATGTCTTTCTTTTTTGTGAACCATCTAAGAGAAAGTTTGAAATATTATAGACTATCTACCCTTAAGTATAGCAGCATGCATTTTCCAGTAACAATGTTATTCCTTACACTGTCACAGTACAATTATTAAAATCAATATTATTATTTAACTCACAGCACATATTCGAATTTTGTCCACAGTCCCAATAAAATCCTTCACAGATAGCTTCTTTTTTTTTTCGGTCCACATCAAATCCAAGCTCACGTCCTGAATTTAGTTGTGATTATCTTTAGTTTGGAACAGTTATTTATCTTTTTTTTGGTCTTTCTGGACCTTGAAATTTTGTATATTACATCCCAGTAATTTTGTAAAAGGACCTCAATTTTGGCTTATTTGTTGTCATCTTATGATGCAAATTCAGGTTTTATGTACCTTTGGAAGAAATACAATGAAGTGATACGGTGTCTTCAGTGTATCATTCCAGGGGACATATTAAGTTCCTTTGTTCCAATATTGGTGATGTTATTTCAATAAAAACTTGTAATTTGTCCCTTTGGATTTAACAAATAATTTTTGGAGAGTTATCTTAATACTATGTACACATCCTGTCTCTTGTGAATGGTTCACCAATTATTTCTAATAACCATTGACGATTTTCAACTCTACCATTACTTTCATATTTGTTAGCTGCTATTATGCTATAATGAAGAGATTTCCCTTTATACCTCCCCAAGTTTTTGTCTAATTTTCACTTGATCTGCCAAAAGGCCAAGAAGCAATTGTCTATTTTTCACTATTTATGTAAGAATTGAGGCATCAATTATTATAGTATTAAATGAATTATAATCCATTAACTTTACTGTTTAATGTTCAAATTTTCTCATATTTGGCCAAAGGAAGCCCTTTCAAGCTGGCTCCTTTGTTCCTTTTGATAATTCTCATTTTTCTTTGATTTCTGCTTTATTATTAGTGAAAAAAGGTATTTATGATTTATCTTATCTTTTCCCTTGGAATTTGTCTTTTCTCTAAAAAGCTATGGTCCCTTTAAGTAGAGAACGATATTTAGAAATAAAAATCTGGGTGATATGAGTGCTGCGTATCAATGGACAAAGCTCAGAGTTATGGGTGAATGCATATGTGTGTCTATATATACACACACATACATATACATATATATATTTTCTATATCTGTATATACACAGATATACATGCAGATACACACACACACACACATACAGTTTCACTCAATCATCCAATACCACTGGGCACATTCTAGGACAGCATTATATAATGATGCATGCATGTATATAAATAGTTACATTTATGTTTCTATGTCTACTTATTAAGAACCATGAATTCATATTCACACCTCCAATTGCTAGCTAATACCACGGAGTGTCTTTTAGTTCTCCGTCTTTCCATATGCATAAATTCCTTCACTACCAGTGAGATATCTAACTCCTATTATCGTCAGTATATTTACTAATTTGCTCAAGACTATAATACACAGAAAAAAAAGTTTTAGAATTGCTAACCCAAACCAAAATTGCCAAGCAAAACTACTAATGATAAATGAACTTAGTCTTATTTTTTGCTAAAATTTACATTAAGAATAAATTGTAAGTGTGAAGTAGATGGGTTTTTATAAATGCATACCTTTTAATCCATACGTACTCCTTTTCAAGATTTAGAACTTTTCTATTACCTCAGAAAATGTTCTGTTTTCCCCTTGCCAAGCAGCTCTGTCTCTGGAAACAACCACTTTTCTGATTTTTTTTTCCTATTTGAGAAATAACGTAAGTGGAATCTTGTAATACATTCTTTTTGTCCACATCTTTAGGTTCAGCATACTGTCTGAAAGGTTCTTGTGTATTAGAATTAGTAGTTTGATATTTCCTATTGCTATATGATAACCCATTGTATGTATCTATCACTAGTTGGTTTATTATCTTTTTATGTTGACAGACATTTGGATGTTTCTAGGTTTTAATTACTATAAAACTGTTATAAACATGTCTGTAAGTGCTTTTTATAAACAAATATTTTCATTTCACTTGCTTCTATACCTAAGATTCAGTTGCTGTTCCTATGTTAAGTATATGTTTAACTTTAAAAGTAACTTCCAAACTGTTTCCCCAAATTTTTTACATTTTATTTTCTATCAATAATTTTATTTTTTCTTGTGGGAGAGAGAGTGTGTGTGTGTGTGTGTGCATGTAGGGGGAAGGGGCAAAGGGAGGGGAAGAGAGAGAGAGAATCTTTAGCAGGCTCCACACCTAGTGTGGAGCCCAATGCAGGGCTCAATCTCATGACCCTGAGATCATGACCTGAGCCGAAATCAAGAGTCGGATGCTTAATTGAATGAGCCACCCAGGTGCCCCTATTTTCTATCAATAATTTTAAATCTCTATCATAAATGTATAAGAGTTTATTTACTCCACATTTTCAGAAACATTTTTTAAATTTTAGACACTTTAGAGGAGTATCCACTTTTAGCTTTATTTTGCAGTTCCTTGATGATTAATGATGATACGAATTTTTTATTTGCTTATCCTCCTTTATGAATGTTGGTTCCAGTCATTTGCAAGTTATTTTCAATGTTTTGTTTTATTTATATTGTTGAATATTCTGCTGTTAGTCCTTTGCCAGATAGATATTTGCATATATTTCTCCCATGTTTATCTTGTTATTTTCTAACATTATTTTTGGTGAGGAAAAATTCTAAATTTGATTAGACTAAATTGTTTTCTTTATGGATATTGTTCTCTTTGCCTTTTCTAATAAACAAAAATCTTCCTCCTAAGTCAAAAAGAGCATCTTCCATGTTTTCTCCTCAAAGCTTTATGGTTTTAGCTTTTACATAAAGATTAATGATCATTGTTTTGTGTATGGTATGAGGTAGAAGTCAATGCCACTTTTTTCCTACATAAATATCTATTTATTCCATTACCACATGTTGAAAAGACTTTCATTTTCCTATTGAATTGTTTCAGATCCTTTGTTGAAAATAAATTGTATAAATGTGGTTCTATTTCTGGAATCTCATTGCACTTTCATTGATCAATTTTTCTTCCTTCCTTCCACCCTTTTTCTCTCCCTCCCTTCTTTCCTTCCTCCCTTGTTTCCTTCCTTCCTTGCCTCCATTCTAATAAAACACTCTTTTGATATTAAGTCATAAAGTCTGATAGTATAACTTCTCCAGACTTGTTCTTTTACCTAGTAGACTATTTTTGCTATTATAAGTTCATACAATCCCGTATTTTAAATCAAGTTGTCAATTTTTCAAAAAATCAAAAAACAAAAACACCACTTCTTGCATTACAACAGGCATTACATTGAATTTATAGATCATTTTAACCATATTCATTCTTCCAATGTATGATCAGGTTACATTTTTTCCATCTTTATAAATCTTTAATTTCTCTCAGCAATGTTTTATAGTTTTCTGCATAGATACTTTTAAAATTTAATTTATACCCTAAGATTTTTATGCTTTTGCAACTTTTGTAAAAGGACTTTTTAGAAAGCTTTATTTTCTAATCTCAACATAAGCCTGATGCTTATGCTCTTAGGGTATTCTCTTAGAAGAAAGTGTGTATTTTGCATGTAGATGAAATGTAAATAATCTGTGATCACATGGCAGACTATAGCAGAGAAAAATAACTAGGACCCCTCTTCTTCAATCTGGATGAACTCTGTGAATGTTTGCCTAATGAAACCCTGCAGAAGTGTTACTTTGTCAATTTTTTTTTTGGCATAGATCTTAAGAGACTGGCAGTTTCCAGTTCCTCTCAAAATACTCTCTCTAAGAGCAAGTTTTCTAATATCAGCAGTAATGACATTTTCATCAAAACCTACTTTGTTGTGTTGGGCTGTCTTTTCCATTTTAAGATGTTTTTAGAGTATCCTTTGACTCTGTATTAGTTTGCCAGAGATTCATTACAAACTGGATAGCTTAAACAGCAGAGATTTATTCTATTACAGTTCTGGAGGCAAGCAGTCCAAGATCAAAGTGTTGACAGGGCTGCTTCCGTCTAAGGATTTTGAAAGAGAATCTGTTTCATGTCTTTCTCCTAGCTTCTGGTGGTTAGCTGGCAATCATTGGTATACCATGGTTTGTAGAAGAGTCACCAAATCTCTGCCTTCATCTTCACATGGTGATCTCCTTCAGTGTGTGTCTGTATCTAGATTACCCCTTTTGATAAGGACACCAGTCATATTGGGTTAGGGGCTCATCTTACACCAGTATGACTGCATCTTAACTATTTACAATCTGAAATGACCAGTACTGCCAAATAAGGTCACATTCTAAAGTACTGGAGGTTAGGACTTTAACATAGAAGTTTTGGAAGGGCACAGTTCAACTCAACATAACCACTAGATGCCCCTCTTACCCCTCCAAAATAGCTCTAGACTTTGCCAAATGTGCCCTAGTGGGGCAAAAGCACATTCATTTGAGAACTGCTGCTCTAAGAAATCTGACTTCCACAAAACCTGATTACTTTTGTACTGCCACGTTATGAGGAAGCCGAAGGTAGGCATATGGAGAGACAGATGGACAAGAGTGGTCAGCCATGTCCATTTGACAAAAAGGGATAATCAATGGCCATTTTAAGATATTATGTACTGTAGTCCAACCTCTGGTCACTCTAACTCATATCACCCAGGTGAAGAATATATTATTGTCATGCACAAATGTCTTGTCCCATTGGAATTGGCTTAAAAATCTAGGCTGTCATTATTTAAATTAAGTTCAGATGTAGAAGAGGCTACTTGATTATAGCTTCTTTATTTCAGCATTTGAGAATAGCTTTTCTTGATTCAGAGACTTGAAAATTAAAAAGACAAATTTTCTGCTCACCCATACTGTCGATATACAGAGCTGAGTCAGAGACGAGAATACTGCAATGGACACACATTCAAAAGGGGGAGGAAGAAACATAGGTAAAGACTGGTCCATAGTATTTCTGTGATCTGCTAGCCATTAAGTAATGGCTCATGTTTGCAGCTGAGTAACTTTCTCAGCTTGCTTCCTGCCAGACCCAAACATTTCTTTGAACTATTTCCTCTCTACCTTGGGGTGAGAGTTAGGTTATGTCCTTAAGGTTTTTAGAAGTATTTTCATCTAGCTGAGGGGGTCTATGTGCCTTTGCTTTAACTTATTCTATTGTCTTAACACAGGGTTTTAAATCCATGCACCTTTGATCTCACCCCTGAAACTCAATTTCACTGGTAATATCCTGGATTTGATCATTGCCCTGAGTCCATTTTGAAAATCTGTTGCCAGCTGGAGAGTCTAGAAATAACAATCATATTTATTTTCCAACACAGCAGTCATGAGTTAAAAATACATTTTCTAAAATCTGGTTGAAAACAGTTTCATCGTTAGCTCATCTACTTCCTCTCCTATTTTATCGTAGACCACTAAATGAAGCTATTTGATAATTTCAAAATTTTACCCTGGAATCTTCTTTGCCAAGTCTATGAGGGAATTGTGTATATTTTCTATCTTCCACATTAACACAGGCAAGAGTCTTGTCAGTATTTGGTCAATACATACCATGATTCTAATTTCTCCAGCCTCTAATAACGGTTTCCTCACTGTTCTTCTAGACGTCATTAAAATTGCCTCACTGTCCTTGCATCCTCTTCCCAAAATCATCCCAGTGCCACATATATTGAGTTTCAGCTATGAGAGCACCTCACTTCTAGATGCTAATTTCTGTTCAATTATCTTTATGTAACAAATGACTGATGTACATAGAGACTTACAGCAACAACCTATTATTATTTCTCTTGAATCTGTGCTTGATGGGGTGACCCTGCTGTCCTACATGTTAGTTGAAGTCACTGCTGAATTGATCTTTTATTACTATAATCTTCACTTTCTACTTATGGACTGAAATATATTTTTTCTGATATGGATATAGCTTCATCACATTTTTATGTTTTTATAAAATAGTATACATTTATAATTTTTCAACTTATCTATGTCTTCATATTTATGTGCATTTCTTGAGACTAAAGTTGGGTCTTGGTTTCTATACAGCTGGACAATGTGAAACTCTGCTGAATTTTTTGAATTCATTGACATTCAATTTAATTATGCTTTGGTTGGATTTATGTCCATATTTGACTTTTGTTTTCAATCTGTCTGCTTTTTGTTTGTTTGTTTTTGGCTTTGGTTTAGTTTTTGTGTCTATATATTTTGCTGTTCTCGTTTTGGTCAAATATTTTTATTATTCTATTGATTATAACCATCGCAATGACTCTTTACATTATTGTTTAAATTCTTACTCTTTGGATTGCCATCAGTATAGTCTACTTACAATTAATTTGTACTATTTCACATAAAATATACTGCACTAATTTAGTTCCATTTACCCCCATTGCTATACTACTGTTGTCACTGATATACTCACTTATGCTATAAACCACTAATTCAGTGTTATAAAATTTGCTTTAAACATTTGTATATGTTTTAAAGAAATTAAGAGAAGAAAAATTATATATTTCATTTATTTGCCTATTTCTCATTTTCAAGGCCTTCATGTCTTCTTATAAATCTGACTTTCCATTTGGTGTTATTTCCTTCAGGCTGAAGTGCTTCCTTCAAGATATCTTACAATGAAGGTATTCTGAGCATGAAGTCTCTCTAGTAATATTTACTTTTATTCTTGAACTGTGATGATATTTTGTCCTTATTTTGGTATTTCTCCTTGGATTCTGTTTTCCTCCTTTAAATAATGTTATTATAGCAGGACGTTGATATAGCTGAACTAAAAACTCCTACTGGTTTGGGAGCAGGGGAAACTGCCTAGTTCTTCACAGTTTCAGTGGTTGCTTTCACTGGGAACCTTGGGATTCCTCTCCATGGGTGCCATTTTTTTCTGTTTTTACTCAATTCCCAGTTAATCCAACTCTTTTTTTCTCTGTGCCTCCTCTTTAGCTATTGAGCACTAATAGAGAAAGATCATACAGATTTGAAGACTGATGCCAACATAAATTTATCATTTCTACCTTTGATCAAATTTCAACCCTGCCTAAGTTTTTACAACTAAAACCTTTTTTGGAGAAGAGAGACAGAGCCTTAGTAGGATGAGCACTGGTACAGTGAGAAATTTATTGGTTCAAGCAGCAAAACATAGGAATGGGAAATGTGTGACTGGCCCAGGTACATTAGGTGCTGGAACTCTGTCATGTTTGTCTGGTTTTTTTTTGTAGCTCTCCATATTATCTTTCTGCTTCTCTCTATGCTTCTTCAAACTGTTGTCCCCAACTTAAGTAATTTTCTGCCAATAGTTGTGGACCCACATTCCACATTTTGAATGTCAAACAGTGTGAGCAACATTTTCTCAAATTTTGCATTCTAAATCCCTAGAATGGTCTCTGACTCTGGTTTAGGGTAGAGGCCAACTCTAGTCAAAGTAGCAGCTCCTATAGAACAATGTGGCTAGAAGAATCACTTTCAAAGTTCAATGTATCATCAGCATGCAGGAAAATGGATAGTCAACTAAATGTGAAACAGTTTACACTTTCCCTGAATTCCCAATCATGCTACTCTTCCCATCACTCATAGAAAATGGACACATGGTTTGAGTTCCAGCAAAAACAGATGTCATCAGATGATAACTCTCTTAAATTCCTACCAAAATCTCTAAAGTGTTATCAATATCACCATCCATCTTTTCCATTTGGTTAATTTCTTTTAAAATAATGTCAGATCAGCCTCTCCTCCTGTCTATAGCTAATGTTGTCACCATATTTCTAGATCTTTGTCTCACCACATTCCACTGACCTCTATCAACTATTCTGTTTCCTATAGGTTTAGTCTCTACTCTTGTGGTAACATCATCCCATAAGCATACAAAAATTAACATGTGTGATTGGATCCTGGCAGAAATGAGATGGCACTCTCTAAATAGGAAATTAGAAGAGATTTTAATATGAGATAATTTACAAGTGTGTGACAGATGTACTAAAGTCACAAGGGACAGAGTGCAGTCTTTGTGCCATTCAGTGTGAAGGGGTTCAGTGAGCTGGTACTGGAAGCTGAGACAGAAAGGCTATGTGGAGACCACTGCCTTAGAGAAGATGTGATGATCACTAAAAGGTAATCCAAAAAGAGAAGTGAGGGAATAATCATCTTGTGTCCTTCTTTCCTCTTACTTCACATTGGGGAAACTCAAAAGAAGGTAGAAAATATATATGTAGTATGATTTAGCTTCCTAGACATACAGCAGATCTTGAAGGGCAAATGGAAGATATCCATGTACCTCATGAACCACTCAAAATTTCAGAAATAAAAAAAAAAAATTGTCTCTCATTCCTCCCCTTTAAACTTATATCTCCTTTCCCCTTACCTGTCAAATATTCACAGAGTAATCTAGTCTTGCTAGCTCCACATTCTCATTTCATCTATTTATCTCCCACCCCTCATTCAACACCAACATCAGTAACTAACCTTTTCTTTTTTTATTATTATATTTTATTTAAGATCAATTAAGGTATAGTATATTATTAGTTTCAGAGGTAGAGTTTAGTGATTCATCAGTTGCATACAACACCCAATGCTCATTACATCCAGTGCCCTCTCTAATAATTATTTTTCTGGACCATATTGATAGCAAATTGTACTGGACTGTCCAACAATATTTGACACCTTCTTACCATTTCTTCCTAATAGAAACTTTCTTGTCTTGCTTTTCCTATTACCTCACATTGTGTATTCTCTTCTCTATCCATTCTTTATATTTTAGGCTTCCTCAGTGTCTATCCCAAGTTTTCTTTCCTTGTCATTCTATATATTTCTTTCTAACTGATATTTTAGTAAACTATAGTCTTTCCACTCTCTCCTGTGCTTTAGACATGCATATTAGGATTATTTAAGGGAGACTTCTACCTTAATAACTTATAGTCTGACAAACTCAGTATGTTTGAAGCTCTGCTGATTTCTCTCTTCATTAAACATGCTTCTTCTACCTCTGTGGTCCTAGAACAGTAACTCATTTTATCTATCCTGGGAATCTGAGCGTAATTCTCTTCTTTTCCTCAGTTTATACATCTGAACATCATAAGAGCCTATCCTGTTTGGTTTGTCACCTAAATATCTTCTGAAATTGTCCAGTTACCTCAAACTTTGTTTCCATACCTATGCTTTAGACAATAGTTTGATTATTGCAAGCACCTAAATTTTTCTCTTCTTTCAGTATGTAACCCTTCTATAGGAGAAAAAGAAGTTCTACCTTACAGTTTAGAGTAACTCTCAAAATACATTTATATTTTTCCCAGATTAATGACTTTTATTGGCCCTACTATTCCTTAAATGACATTTCTGATTTGGACTGTGCTTAATACTCCAACCTCATTGCCCTCAGGATAAATTTTGGCTACACTGAATATCTTTGAGCCCTTCACATTCCCATGCTTTCTTTTGTTTCAGCTCACTCTGTTTTGTTTTATTTTAAATTTCTTCCTGGAACATTCATTGTACTAAGATATGCATAGCAGTTTAGAAATCATCAACACGTAGCTCTTTCAACTTGAAAGGAAAAGTCCATTTTCCTCCACATGCTGGAAAGAGGTCATTGAAACACGTGGATAGATTTGATCAACCTAAAAAGCATTTATAGTGAAAAGGTAAACGAGCTGAGTACAGGATGCTGAATAATACCAGAAATTAAAGGTGAGCAATATCCTAGAAACCAATGAAGAATTAAAAAACATAGTAGTGTAATCATTTTCCAATTTTACAGAGTTCAAATTATTATGAATACATTGTAAATTAATCCTTCTCTGTAAATTTCAACTTAATTATAATTTTCCCTAGCTGTTGGAGTGTCAAGGGTACATTATTTCCTGTTGGTAATGCAAATCAAAACTGATTAGTATAAAATGTAGGTTATCATTAAACATTTCTCTGAATCTGCCAGACCTGTCATCCTATCATTGCCCATATTGGATTACCTAGATGGAAGTATCTACAACATCTTGTTGATTAAACTCAATAGCATTTTCAATATAATATGTTCATACTTAGTCTGTGACAGTATTTTTTCATTCGATATGCTATTTTTACAGAAAATATCATCAAATCTAATTACCCATACAAATGTAGTCTATAGGTTCTAAAGAAAAAAGGTAGGGAATATGAAACTGATAAATAACAGCTCTGATTAATTAATAAGAAACACAATTGAAATCACACAATTAAATATTTGACCAAGATATTAAATACTAATGAATTCTAAAAACAGAGAAAGAAATTAATAAAAGCATGCAGAATTAATTCCTTTTGTAAATAGTACAAAGGAATATACCTATCCACTACTCAGGTTCTCTTTATTCTTGCTGTCTAAATGGCCTCAGCATCTAAATACTTCTATCAGAGTAAAGATAATGATGTAATCACCAAGAAGTTGAACATAATACTCATTTTCAAACCAACATGTACTTCATGTTTCTGGTTTAAATTGCTATGGAGAACAACTAGGAGACCAAATCATCAACATCAACTATTAAATGAATATTGCTTTTTTTTCTATTATATTGTTGTTATGAACTCAGTACTTTAGAGTTAGCCCAATTTATTTGACCTCTCCAAAATAATACTCATATTACTTTCATTAAATGCATTAAATAAAATTGACTTTTTGTTAATAAACTCAACTGATCTGTAGTTGAGTGGAAGAAGTTTTCTAGCAAAAATATTTTGTCCTCCAAGAATGTTTAGTATAGCTGTAGATTGACTAGACTGGAGCATTTGATTATAGCATCTCTAGCTCCCCATTGTAGCTCAAACCAAGAATGACTGAGATATGGCCTGTGAAGGCTGAAAAACTAACTGCTCCATTATCTGTACTCTAGTCTTTTTCACTTCACAAGCACTTAAAAAAATGTACTTAAGTCTGCTTTCTAATTACAAGTTCCCATAACAGAGTGTTCTATCTGGAAAGCAGCATTATTATTCTAGCTTTCAACACACTTAAGCATTTTTATTTTGTTGAGTTTTCTTTCTTCTATGTTTACTTTCTTTTGCAAACATGTTTAATGGCTAATTACCATTTCTGTTCTTTTATCTTAATTGCTACACATTCAGGGACATGTGTCATTAAAGCTTCAGCAGATAAGACATTTGCTCAAACAATATTTCTATTCTACTAGGCACATATGTAGCCTTATTAAAATAACATTCTTATTAGTTTAAGCACTTATTTTCTTGAAAAACAAACAGTAATTTACATCAAAGCCCTGTCTTCTTTGTATTAGATATTGGATATTAGATATTAGGTATTGTATTAGATAGATATGTACTATATTTTAGAAGAAAAGGGTAACAGCTTAATTTTCACTACCAAAACATGATAAAAATACAGACTATTGCTTTAACAATGATATATACAAAACTATTTCCTCCCAGGATTCCTTCATTTAATGAAATTCAATATGCAAATGGTTCATTTTATGAATTATACAATCATCAACAGATTTGTTACTTACTAGTAAATATACACTTAGGATTTTGGATTTATCAATCATACTTTTCTATAGAGAATTGCATTAATATAGCTCAGAGTATCACTAATGTGTAATAGGCACTTTGAGAGTTGTGGTCTTCTTCAGTTACTAGGAAAACACTCCAAATTCTGCGATGGACTACCTCTTTAAGTGCTTTATTGGCAAAGAGAGTTCTGGCTGAGTCTGCCAGCAGCAATTTTCATTATAGGTGGTCATCATCATCTTTTCTTTACTCCAATTATATTTCATGGATATAATCTTTAGAATTTAAAATTGCTGATTGGGTAAGGGATACATTATTAGTTGGCATTGATTTTATATGTTTTTTTTTCCCTCTCCCTGTACTTTTTTATTTTTATTTTTTAGATTTTTTTTAATTTCAAGTTTTTATTTATACTCTAGTTAGTTAACATATATGATTATATTTTTAAATAAAGAGTAATGACTAGAATTTATAGACCAGGGACTCATACACAATTGTATGTAATTCTGGAGGGAAGATGAGTAGGTATATTTAATCCCAGATATTTGTGTGTGTTTGTATGTGCATGATTAATAATTTTCTTTTTATTTCATACATAGAAAGAAAATTTACACTTTGAGGCATTATTTATTTCCATTTATTCCACACATGGAAACATAAAAAAACAATACTTAGTACATTTTGCACAGCAAGATAAATAATTATTACTGAATTCTTTTTGGAAGTGTTGCTCATAGAGGGCTTTAGTAGAGGGTGCTCCAGTAAGCAATGATTGGCTGTGAAAACAGATTGGTTAATGACAACAGTGCTTACTGTGAATGACTGATTTATATGATCTTGTTTTAATTAAAATATAAAATATGGGTATCCAAACATGTAGAACATGAATTTAGCCCATATCTTGCTTTCTTACGTGAAAAGCACTAGGTTTTCCTGACAGAAATCATAATAATTACCTCCATTAGGGAAGGTGAAAACCAATTTGTATTTACTAAAGTATTCTGTTCATTGCTGAAGAAAAATTCAGTTCATAGTAAACAGAAAACAAAATAATAATGCCCTTTCTATCTGAAGGAAATGCATTTTTGGTATTTATTTGCTAAGTTTAGTTCCTAAGACTAGAACTTGGAAGGGAACCTAGATTAAATCAAAACTAACCACTGGCTTACGCCAGTAGGATGAACACCTCATGGAAGAACAATTGTTGTATTAAGGAATTTATTATCCATATTAATTTGTTCTTTTTAAAAAAGAATAAGAAGAAAAAGATTCTACAGATTTCAAAAGAGATATACAACATTAATAACATGTGTGAAAACTATGCTATTTGTGGAGCATCTGTAATTATAATGCTAGAAACTAACATGCATAAAAACACTGCATTATTCAGCTCTCCAGAAGTAATTATACAAAGATTTTTCTAATTATTTCTACTGTTCCCATAAGTAGACTATAGAATCACAATCTACTTTTTGGATAAATACCTTTCTCTGGTGTATGCTTTAGTAAGTTATAACTAACAATGAAATATAACTTCTACAAGTGGCAAAATGTTTGAACTAGGGTATATTCTTAAATGATCAAAGCACTATATATTACAAATCCACATATTTGGTAAATAGTAACTGTACATATTCTTTAAATTTAAAAAAAGGGGGGGCTTATAATTTATAAATTCCCAAACATGTATTATTTTTCTGGCAACAATTTTACTGAAAATGAAAAATCATGATATTAATCTAATACAGTAGAGCAGGATTATACATTTCTTATAAAAAGCAAGATTTTGTATATTATTTTAACAAAATATATATTAGTGCAGATAAAGAACCAATAAATAAAACTTGGACTAGACCAAAAGAAAGCCACAACAAGTAGCTTATAAAATAGGTTATTGTTTGATCATTTTCTACACCAAAGGTCAGCAAATGCTTTCTGATAGGGCCAGACAATAAATAATTTAGGTTTTGCAAGCAAAGAGCACATACACTCTTGAAGTTGCCCCTGGAAGAGCCATCAACAGTACACAACTGAATGAGTGTGGTGGTGTTTGTGAGATACACAAAATAGGGAGGGGCCTGGATTTTCCCACCTGGGGCATAGTTTGTTAAATTGTCTACTCAATATAAAATAACTAACCTCACTGAATTAATGAATCAACTAAATATTTTTTAAACTTAATTTTATGATTGTATTTTGCTGACACTTCATTTTTTCTGTATATTATTTTTATTTCTTTTTGAAACATTGCACATTTGCTAACAATCTTAAATTTAATCAGAGAATAATTACAATTTTTTAAATTTTTTAAAAAAATTATTTATTTGAGGGTGCCTGGGTGGCTCAGATGGTTAAGCGTCTGCCTTTGGCTCAGGTCATGATCCCCAGGTCCTGGGATCGAGTACCGCATCGGGCTTCCCGCTCCTTGGGAGCCTGCTTCTCCCTCTGTTTCTCTCTGTCTCTCATGAATAAATAAATAAAATCTTTTAAAAAAATTATTTATTTGAGAGAGAGAGAGAAAGTGAGTGTGAGAGGGAGAAGCAGACTCCCCACTGAACAGAGAGCACTACGTGGGGCTCGATCCCAGGACATTGAGATCAGGACTTGAGCTGAAGGCAGATGCTTAACTGACTGAGCCACCCAGGTGTCCCAAGAATTACAATTTTAAAGGAAGAAATTATATGTACATTTCCTATATACATGATTCATAACTGTATTACACAGACATGTTTTTTAAAAAATATTTCTTTTCATGGTATTTAAAAAATCAATTCCAATGGAATTTTCAAGGAGGTGTGTATGAGCACTAAAGGGATAACTTTTAGGATAAATAATGTTAATTGCTGCAAAGAAAAAACAAACACTTCTAATCTTAGTGGTTTACCACAATAAAAACTTTTGTTTTTTGCTCACTCAGGACAATGGGGATACTTCTGACCCATGGACATTTTTCTATATGAGATTTAGGGACCTATGCTTTTCTATCTTCTGGTTCTTCTTTCCTCTAGTTTTTTAGACACCTCACTTCCAACAAAAATGGAAAAGAATAAAGGGAAAAAAAGACTTATAGGACATTTTTTATGGACCAAAGTATAAGATTAAAACTACCACTGATTTTCTATTGGTCAGAACTCGTTCACATGGTCCCAAATATTTGGAAGATAATTAAACTTAAGCCAGAAGCAAAGGAAACAGAGGAACAAGCAGCTAGGTTCTGTTACACAGGGCAAGTTTTCTAGCAGAGAGATGTATAAAAATATGAAGTGAATTAAAATTGTCAAAAATGTATTTTGGATAGTATAGTGTATTCCTAGTACTGTAAGTTTCATTACATGTCATTATTAACAGAAAAAATAATTACATTCATTATTAGGAACATTCATTTTATAACAGTTTAACTTTGTTTTTGCTTTTATGTTTCATTTATGTCTTTGTATGAAATCCATTGAACATTTTAATTTGATTTACAAACCTAAGGCACTGCAATTAACTGAAGAATTCTTTCCTTCATTATAATTAGTGGACTACAATATTTAGTATATGAAAAGGTAAAAACATTTATGATTACCTAAAATGACTATTTATGTTTTAAGTATAAATTATTTTGAATCAGAAATTATTTATTTGCAATCATTTATTTCTGAATTAAACTTTTTTTAAATTTTAGAATAGTTGTAAATTTACTGAACAGTTAAAAAGATAGTTCAGAGGGTGTTGCATACTCTGCAACCAGTTTCCACTATTATTACTATCTGACATTAGTACATTTGTCACAGCAAATTAGCCAATATTGATACACTATTATTAACCAAAGTCCATATTTTATTTGGATTTCCTCAGTCTTTTTTTATAAAGATTTATTTATTTATCTTGAGAGAGAGAGCAGGGGGAGGGGCAAAAGGAGAGGGAGAGGGAGAAAATCTCAAGCCGACTTCCCACTGAGCACGGAGCCTGACATGGGGCTCGATCTCATGACCCTGTGATCATGACCTGAGCCAAAATAAAGCGTTGGATGCTTGACCTATGATCAGCCAGGTGCCCCAGGATTCCCTTAGTCTTAAACTAATGTCTTTTTCTTTTCCAGGATCTAATCCAGGATACCATAAACCATTAGTATTCATGTTTCTTTAGTATTCTTTGGCTTTGAAAATTTCTCAGACTTCCCTTGTGTTTTGTTTTTTGGTTGAAGTATAGTTGGCATACAATATTATATTAGTTTTAGGCATACAACATAGTGATTCAACATTTGTGTACATTATGAAATGCTCACCTTGATAAGTAGAGTTACTACAACATTACATGCCCTTGGCCATATACCATATTTATCCATTCATTTATTGATGGATACTTATGATGCTTCCATATCTTAGCTATAGTTAAGTGTGCCTCAATGAACATAGAGGTGTATATATCTCTTTGCATTAGTGTTTTCATTTTCATGGATAAATACCCAGAAGCAGAATTGATGGATCATATGGTAGTTTTATTTTTAACTTTTTGAGGAAATTTCATCCTGTTTTCCATTGAGGCTGTACCAATTTATATTCCCACCAACAATGAAGGAAGGCTCACTTTTCTCCTCATCCTTGCCAACACTTGTTATTTCTTATCTGTTTGATATTAGCCAATCAGACAGGTGTGAGTGATATCTCATTGTGGCTTTGATTTGCTTTCCCCTGATGATTAGTGATATTGAGCATCTTTCCATGGGTCTTTTGGCCATCTATAAGTCTTCTTTGGAAAAGTGTCTGGCTGTTCAGGTCCTCTACCCATTTTTTAACAGCATTTTTTGTTTTCCTGGTGTTGAGCTCAATGAGTACTTTATATATTTTGGATATTAGCTCCTTAGCAGATATATCATTTACAAATACCTACTCCCATTCAGTAGGTCAGGTTGCCTTTTCATTTTGTTGATCAGTTCCTTCAGGAAAACTGACCAGCTACATGCAAAATAATTAAACTGGACCACTTTCTTACACAATATACAAAAGTAAACTCAAAATGAATTAAAGACCTAAAAATAAGACCTGAAATGATAAAATTCTTAAAAGAAAAATTTTAAACCCTTAGACATCAGTCTTAGGAATACTTTTTTGGATCTATCTCCTCTGGCAAGGATGACAATAGCAAAAATACATAATTGTGACTATATTTTATTTTACATTTTTTTATTATGTTATGTTAAATAAATATATATTACATCATTAGTTTTTGATGTAGTGTTCCATGATTCATTGTTTGCGCATACCAGTGCTCCATTCAGTACGTGCCCTCTTTAATACCCATCACCAGGCTAACCCATCCCCCCACCCCCCTCCCCTCTAGAACCCTCAGTTTGTTTCTCAGAGTCCATAGTGTCTCAGGGTTCGTCTCCCCCTCAGATTCCCCCCTGTCATTTTTCCCTTACTATCTTCTTTTTTTTAAACATATAGAGTATTATTTGTTTCAGAGGTACAGGTCTGTGATTCAACAGTCTTACACAATTCACAGTGCTCACCATAGCACATCCCCTCCCCAATGTCTATCACCCAGCCACCCCATCCCTCCAACCCCCCACCATTCGAGCAACCCTCAGTTTGTGTCCTGAGATTAAGAATTCCTCATATCAGTAAGATCATATGATACATGTCTTTCTCTGATTGACTTATTTCGCTCAGCATACTACCGTCCAGTTCCATCCACATTGTTGCAAATGGCAAGATTTCATTCTTTTTGATGGCTGCATAATATTCCATTGTATATATATGCCACATCTTCTTTATCCATTCATCTGTTGATGGACATCTTGACTCTTTCCATACTTTGGCTATTGTGGACACTGCTGCTATAAACATCAGGGTGCATGTACCCCTTCGGATCCCTACATTTGTATCTTTGGGGTAAATACCCAGTAGTGCAATTGCTGGATCGTATGGTAGCTCTATTTTCAACTTTTTGAGGAACCTCCATACTGTTTTCCAGAGTGGCTGCACCAGCTTGCATTCTCACCAACAGTACAGCAGGGTTCCCCTTTCTCCACATCCCTGCCAACATCTGTAGTTTCCTGACTTGTTAATTTTCACTGAGGTTTTTATTTGGATTTCCTTGATGCCGAGCATTGTTGAATACTTTATCATGTGTCTGTTGGCCATTTGGAAGTCTTCTTTGGAAAAATGTGTGTTCATGTCTTTTGCCCATTTCTTGATTGGATTATTTGTTCTTTGGTTGTTGAGTTTGATAAGTTCTTTATAGATTTTGGATACTAGCCCTTTATCTGATATGTCATTTGCAAATATCTTCTCCCATTCTGTCGGTTGTCTTCTGGTTTTGTTGACTGTTTCCTTTGCTGTGCAAAAGCTTTTTTCTTGATGAAGTCCTAATAGTTCATTTTTGCCCTTGCTTCCCTTGCCTTTGGCAATGTTTCTAGGAAGAATTTGCTGCAGCTGAGGTCGAAGAGGTTGCTGCCTGTGTTCTCCTTTAGGATTTTGATGGACTCCTGTCTCACATTTAGGTCTTTCATCCACTTTGAGTCTATTTTTGTGTGTCTTACGGTTTGGGTGCAATTGTAAATGGGATCGACTCCTTAATTTCTCTTTCTTCTGTCTTCTTGTTGGTGTATAGGAATGCCACTGATTTCTATGCATTGATTTTATATCATGCCACTTGACTGAATTCCTGTATGAGTTCTAGCAGTTTTGGGGTGGAGCCTTTGGGGTTTTCCACATAAAGTATCATCATATCATCTGCAAAGAGTGAGTGTTTGACTTCTTCTTTGCCAATTTGGATGCCTTTTATTTCTTTTTGGTTGTCTGCTGCTGTGGCTAGGACTTCTAACACTATGTTGAGTAGCAGTGGTGATAGTGGACATCCCTGCCGTGTTCCTGACCTTAGGGAGAAAGCTCTCAGTTTTTCCCCATTGAGAATGATATTCGCTGTGGGTTTTTGATAGATGGCTCTATGATATTGAGGTATGTACCCTCTATCCCTATACTCTGAAGAGTTTTGATCAAGAAAGGATGCTGTACTTTGTCAAATGCTTTTTCTGCATCTACTTAGAGGATCATATGACTCTTGTTCTTTCTTTTATTAATGTATTGTATCACATTGATTGATTTGCGGATGTTGAACCAACCTTGCAGCCCAGGGATAAATCCCACTTGGTCGTGGTGAATAATATTTTAATGTACTGTTGGATCCTATTGGCTAGTATTTTGGTGAGAATTTTTGCATCCATGTTCATCAGGGATATTTGATCTGTAATTCTCCTTTTTGATGGGGTCTTTGTCTGGTTTTGGGATCAAGGTAATGCTGGCCTCATAAAATGAGTTTGGAAGTTTTCCTTCCATTTCTATTTTTTGGAACAGTTTCAGAAGAATAGGTATTAATTCTTCTTGAAATGTTTGGTAGAATTCCCCTGGGAAGCCATCTGGCCCTGGGCTTTTGTTTTTTGGGAGATTTTTGATGACTGCTTCAATTTCCTTAGTGGTTATAGGTCTGTTCAAGTTTTCTATTTCTTCCTGGTTCAGTTTTGGTAGTTGATACATCTCTAGGAATGCATCCATTTCTTCCAGGTTACCTAATTTGCTGGCATAGAGTTGCTCATAATATGTTCTTATAATTGTTTGTATTTCTTTGGTGTTGGTTGTGATCTCTCCTCTTTCATTCATGGTTTTGTTGATTTGGGTCATTTCTCTTTTCTTTTTGATATGGTCTGGCCAGGGGTTTATCAATCTTATTAATTCTTTCAAAGAAGCAGCTCCGAGTTTCATTGATCTGTTCTACTGTTCTTTTGGTTTCTATTTCATTGATTTCTGCTCTGATCTTTATTATTTCTCTTCTCCTGCTGGGTTTAGGCTTTATTTGCTGTTTTTTCTCTAGCTTCTTTAGGTGTATGGTTATGTTGTGTATTTGAGACCTTTCTTGTTTCTTGAGAAAGGCTTGTATTGCTATATACTTTCCTCTTAGGACTGCCTTTCCTGTATCACAAAGATTTTGAACCGTTGTGTTTTCATTTTCATTGGTTTCCATGAATTTTTTTAATTCTTTAATTTCCTGGTTGACCCATTCATTCTTTAGTAGGATGCTCTTTAGCCTCCATGTATTTGAGTTCTTTCCGACTTTCCTCTTGTGACTGAGTTCTAGTTTCAAAGCATTGTGGTCTGAAAATAGGCAGGAAATGATCCCAATCTTTTGGTACCGGTTGAGACCTGATTTGTGACCTAGGATGTGATCTATTCTGGAGAATGTTCCATGGGCACTAGAGAAGAATGTGTATTCTGTTGCTTTGGGATGGAATGTTCTGAATATGTCTGAGAAGTCCATTTGGTCCAGTGTGTCATTTAAAGTCTTTATTTCCTTGTTGATCTTTTGCTTAGATGATCTGTCCATTTCAGTGAGGGGGTGTTAAAGTCCCCCACTATTATTGTATTGTTGTCAATGTGTTTCTTTGCTTTTGTTATTAATTGGCTTATATAATTGGCTGCTCCCATGTTAGGGGCATAGATATTTACAATTGTTAGATCTTCTTGTTGGATAGACCCTTTAAGTAGGATATAGTGTTCTTCCTCATCTCTTATTACAGTCTTTGGTTTAAAATCTAATTTGTCTGATATAAGGATTGCCACCCCAGCTTTCTTTTGGTGTCCATTAGCATGGTTAATTGTTTTCCACCCCTTGCTTTCAATCTGGGGGTGTCTTTGGTTCTAAATTGAGTCTCTTGCAGACAGCATATCGATGGGTCTTGTTTTTTAATCCAGTCTGATAGCCTGTGTCTTTTGATTGGGGCATTAAGCCCATTTACATTCAGGGTAACTATTGAAAGATAGGAATTTAGTGCCATTGTATTGCCTGTAAGGTGACTGTTACCGTATATTGTCTGTGTTCCTTTCTGGTCTATGTTGCTTTTAGGCTCTCTCTTTGCTTAGAGGACCCCTTTCAAGATTTCCTGTAGGGCTGGTTTTGTGTTTGCAAATTCCTTTAGGTTTGTTTGTCCTGGAAGCTTTTTATCTCTCCTTCAATTTTCAATGACAGCCTAGCTGGATAGAGTATTCTTGGCTGCATATTTTTCTCATTTAGTGCTCTGAATATATCCTGCCAGTCCTTTCTGGCCTGCCAGGTCTCTGTGGATAGGTCTGTTGCCAGTCTAATGTTTCTACCCTTGTAGGTTACATATCTCTTCTCCCGAGCTGCTTTCAGGATTTTCTCTTTGTCTCTGAGACTCGTAAGTTTTACTATTAGATGTCGGGGTGTTGACCTATTTTTGTTGATTTTGAGGGGGGTTCTCTGTGCCTCCTGGATTTTGATGCCTGTTTCCTTCCCCAAATTAGGGAACTTCTCTGCTATAATTTGCTCCATTATACCTTCTGCCCCTCTCTCTCTTTCTTCTTCTTCTGGGATCCTGATTATTCAAATATTGTTTCATCTTACGGTATCACTTATCTCTTGAATTCTGCCCTCGTGATCCAGTAGTTGTTTATCTCTCTTTTTCTCAGCTTCTTTATTTTCCATCATTTGGTCTTCTATATCACTAATTCTCCCTTCTGCCCCATTTATCCTAGCAGTTAGAGCCTCCATTTTTGATTGCAGCTCATTAATAGCTTTTTTGATTTCCGCTTGGTTAGATTTTAGTTCTTTTATTTCTCCAGAAAGTGTTTCTCTAATATATTCCATGCTTTCTTCAAGCCCAGCTAGTATCTTTAAAATCGTCATTCTGAACTCTAGTTCAGACATCTTACTAATGTCCATATTGATTAGGTCCCTGGCAGTAGGTACTGCCTCTTGTTCTTTTTTTTGAGGTGATTTTTTCTGTCTTGTCATTTTGTCCAGGGGATAATAGATGAATGAGAGAACAAAATGCTAACAGGGTAACAACAACCCCAGAAAAATATACACTAAACAAATCAGATGAGACCTGAAACTGGGGGAAAAGAAAGGGAAAGGAAGAAAAAAGAAAAAAAAAAAGAAAAAGATAAAAAGAATAATCAAATGTGATCAGGCTTGTGCATAGAATCAGTGTCACACACTAGATTTTGGGTGTATTTTGGTCTGTTAGAAGGAAGTGCCTCCCAAATTTTAAAGAAAGAAAAACTTATATATGTATAAAAATAAGGGTTGATATGATGAAGGGATGGAATATGACTGTAAAGAACAATTCAAAAAAGAAAAAAAAAGAAAATTTAAACAATTAACTTTGCAAGAGTAAAGAATCAGGGGGGGGAAAAAGCCATGAATTCTATGTGCAGTATTCCTTAGTGCTGGTGTTCTGCCATTCTCATTGATCGGTAAACTTGGTCTTGGCTGGATGTTCTTGCTGATATTCTGGGGGAGGGGCCTGTTGCTGTGGTTCTCAAATATCTTTGCCGGAGGCGGAATTGCCCCGCCCTTGCCAGGGGTCAGGCTAAGTAATCTGCTCGGGTTTGCTCTCCATA
The DNA here is from genome assembly GCF_002201575.2 of Neomonachus schauinslandi. Classification (NCBI taxonomy): domain Eukaryota; kingdom Metazoa; phylum Chordata; class Mammalia; order Carnivora; family Phocidae; genus Neomonachus; species Neomonachus schauinslandi. The sequence goes on along the minus strand of NC_058410.1, from coordinate 90,140,321 downwards.
GCAGTTTTCTGTACAGCTTTGGAGGACAAGAGTGAAAATGGCGGCCTCCCAATCTCTGCCCCGGAGGCACCGAGAACCCGGGGCCCCACTCCTCAGTGAGCCCCCAGAGAAAAGGAGTCAATCACTCCCGTTTCCCCATTCTCTGGCTGCACTCCGTGCTCACCCGGCCTGTGACTGAGCATTTCTGTCTCTGGCACATCATCCCATTTGGAGTGTCCAAACCCAGCAGAGCACTGCGGTGCACTCCCGTGCTGCTCCTCCCAGGGGAGGAAGGGGAGTCTCCCCGGATCTGCCACTTGTTGGTTCCCTGCTAGAAGAGCAGTGACCCGACTGTGCCGTGGATCATAGTTTATGGCAACCCACTCCTCTGCTCCGTCTCTGCAGCTGGCTTCCCCGCTCCGATACCTGGGAGCTTTGCCACACTCAGGCACCCATGGTCTTTCTGTGACCCCGAGGGTCCTGAGACCACACTGTCCCAGTGACTGTTCTACTTCCCGCTTAGCCACTGGAGCAACGTCCCTCAGTGGAGCAGACTTCTAAAAGTTCTGAAATTGTGCTCCGCTGCTCTATCACTTGCAAGTAGCGGCTGATGGAGGTCCCCTCCCCACCGCTGTCTATCTTCCCGTATATCGCCTCGGATTCACTTCTCTGCATGTCCTACTTTCCAGAAAGTGGTCGCTTTTCTGTTCAGAGAGTTGCTGCCATTCTTTTCTTTGATCTCCTGTTGAGTTTGTAGGTGTTCAGAATCGTTTGATACCTATCTAGCTGAATTCCTGGGACCAGACGAAATTTAGGTCTCTTACTCCTCCACCATCTTGCTCCTCCCCCTCAAATCATTTGTTTCTGATCTGACCCATGCTGGATTTGACTTTCCAGAGGATTAAGGAGGTTAAGAAGGGCAGTGTCTTCAGAGCCTTTTGGAATGCTGAGTACCAGTCTTCCTGTGGTGAAGTGAGCAATTGTGACTGTATTGAACTAAAAATCTTTTGCACACTTTCCTTGTTTTTGATAACCTTGATAGTTTTAAGGAGTACTAGTCAGGTATTTTGTAGAATTGGGATTTGTATGATGATTTTAACATGATTAGACTGGGGTAACGTGTTTTTAAGAAAAAAAAATCACTAAGATAAAGTGTCATCCCCATTACTTCATGCCAAATGCCTATGCTATTAATATGATTTAGCAATACTGATGTTAACTTTGATCATTTGACTTAGGTAGTGTTTGTCAGATTTCTCCACTGTAAAGTTACTCTTCCCCAACCACCATTTCCATGCTGTGCACTTTGGAAGATAGTCACTAGGTACAAAGTTAAGATGTGAGAAGTTATGTTCTATCTCCTTGAGTATAAAGTAGCTACATAAATTATTTGGAATTATTCTGTATAAAAGATGTGTCTATTATTCCCACTCATTTATTTATCAATCATTTATTTTTCTCTGTATGGATTCATGAATATTTATTTTATATTTTGGGTAATAATTCGTTATTCATTTATTTTCTTGCTCAAATTATTTTAGCTTTGGCAGTTGGTTCATGTGTCTCTTTGACATCCTCTCATGGTTTTGTTTTTTGAGTACCTCATTGCTTTCTGGCATTACAAGCTCTCCACACTCATTTGTGTATTCTGCGTTTTAGTCCTAGAATCAGCTAGATCTCTAAAGAGATCTGGGTCCTTTTATTGAAAAATGGTATGAGAAACTAAGATGTAGTTACTGGTCAAACTTATTATTTTTAAAATGAAATCTAATTTTTTTTTAAATTACTGGGATTGCTTAGATAATTCTCTATGTATCTTTAAAAGATGTATAATTAGGAAAAGTTTTCAATTAGCAATAATCACGCCTCGGATAAACCTCATTGGCTACGATACTGCCACTGTATAGTTAAATATGTACTAAATATGAAACATTAGAAAATAGCCTATTTCATGGTTTTTACATATATTTGTTAGAAAATTATTTAAAATTACAATTAAACACTTGATGATTATTAATATCTGGCAGGCAATGTAGTATTTCTATGACTTATTTCATTAAATCTATATTCAAATCAATGAGGTAAGTATATTCTTATCTCCATTTAACAGATAAGAGATCTATAACTTAGTGAGTTTACACAGATATAAAATATTTGAAATTTGTCAACAGTCATATTTTTTCATTAATAATTATAGGAAGATCTAAGGAAATTAGGTACAACATTTAAAAATATCTAAATTGACTGCATATAGTTGAACATTGCGATGGTCAATTTTATGTGTCAACCTGACTGGGCCACAGGGTGCCCAGATTAAATGTTACTTCCAGGTGTGTCTGTGAAGGTGTTTCCTGATGATATTAGCATTTGGATCAGTAGACTCAATAAAGTAGATTGCCTTTCCCAAACAGGGCAGGCATCAGCCAATCTGTTGAGGGCCTGAGTAGCACAAAAACTAAAGAAATGGAGGACTTGCTCCTTTTCTGCCTACCTGCTGAGCTGGGATGTTGGTTTTCTCCTGTTCTTGGACTGGGATTTATACCATCCACTCCCCTCATTCTCATGCCTTTGGATTCTAGACTAGAATTACACCACTGGCTCCCTGGATCTCTGGCTTGCAGATAGCATATCATGAAACTTCTCAGCCTCTGTAATTGTGTGAGCCAATTCCTCATAATGAATTGCCATAATACATAGATAGATATATCTCCCATTGGTTCTGTTTCTCTGGAGAACCCTGGTTAATTTAGTTTTCAAATTCTATAGCTTAAAAAAAGATAATAAAGTCCAAAGAAGTATCCAATGATTTATTTCTTATGTACTAGTGTGCACAATAATTTACAAATAATAATTACTTAGTAGAAAGAAAGAAAGAAAGAAAGAAAGAAAGAAAGAAAGAAAGAAAGAAGAAAGAAAGAAAGAAAGAAAGAAAGAAAGAAAGAAAGAAAGAAAATCTGACAATTTCATGAGAAATTGAAAGAATAGGAAAAAATATTTAAAATACAACACAATAGACTGGTAATAAATTCCTTCCTTTTCATTTTATCATTTGGTTGTATCTGTGGCCTTTCCAATAGAAAAATAAGAAACTCATCTGTTTTAGTGGATGTATAAATCAAGTTCACTTCACTCTAGTTTCTGCCTAAGGGATAATTGGTTGGTCACTTATAAGCTGAATTTAAGAAAATGAAGGACTAATAATGTTGTTGGAAGACTGAAATGAGTTCAGATAAGAGACAGAAATGCTTTTTAAAGTTAATTATGTTTGCTTTTCCTTTTCCCTTGGTGTTCATTACCTTTAAATGGAGCCACACAATGGTAGAAGTAATTTCCAGGTTGGTCAATGCAGGTAGCTCCATTCTTGCATGGATGTGAAGCACACAAATCTGTATTTATTTCATATCTTGAAACTTTGAAAAAATAATAAAAAGATTTTATGTTTTAATAAGGTAACCAAGTGCCAGGTTATAGTTCTTAAATTTGCCCAAATCTTTTAATCCATTTGGGGTGATATTTGAAACTAAACTCCTCAGATAAAAATGCCACATATATTAGTGTCAGAATCTATTCATTTCACCTTACTACAAACTGCAACAACTTCTCCTGGAATTACTAAATGCAGACTAATCTCCTCTGAATTGGTAAGCATTCAAAGTCTGCTTAGATGTGAAATAATTTATTTTCTGCTTTGGATTCTAGAGACAGAATAGATGTTTCAAGTTACTGGGATACAAATCAAATGTTAATCTAAGAAAATATAAAAGGAACAAAAAGGAAATAGTAGTGAATCAATAGCATCCTGATGTATGTCCCCCAGGGCTAAATGTTTTTTTTTTTACAAGGCACATTTGTCAAATGTCACTTACCAATAAAGCCAGGGGGACACAAGCATTTGTATTTATCCATGAACTCTGTAGTAGTAGTGTTATGGAGGCAGGGTGATGAGTCACATTCCTTTTTATTAATTTCAAAAACAGGTCTATATGGAAAGTAAATAAATCAGAATTATTCATTAACTATATAATTTTAACATTTTCTTTTTTTCTTCTTCTTCTTTTTTTAAAGTAATCTATATGCCCAAGGTGGGACTCAAACTCACAACCCCGGGATCAAGAGTTGCATGTTCTATGGACTGAGCCAGCCAGGCACCCCTTAACATTTTCTTTTAACTAGTTCTGCAGTGCAGATTTCCCATGAATGCTCCACTTAGAACTGTGTTTCTAAAGCTGACTTTCATAGTATGTCATTTGGATTGTTTGTTAATTTGCAAAGCAAATTTAAAATTTAAAAACATAGCCTAAACTGACACTGAATTGATTCTTAAGATTTTGAAAGCTATTTTTTTTTTTTGGCCAATTTTGAATAAGAATAGAAAAATTGTCATTGACACATAACACATGGTATTTGCAAATTAGATGAATGGAAATCTTTCTAATATTCTTAAATATTTTTCTCTAAAATCGTGAAATGAATCTGGGCTGGAGAGAAATTAATGCAATAGGTATCTAAATAGGAAAGAGCATACCTACCTCAATAGAAAATCTATTTGTATTATTATGATCACTAACAAAATATTAAGTGAAAATATGACATTAGAACATCAAGGTAAACTGAGGAAAATGTGAAAATTAAAAATAATAATATGAGTGAATAAATACTTTGTTTAAACCTTAAAATTACTTTTTTGGTAATTTTCCTTATGAATCAGCTTTGTGAGAAAAAAAGGGCACACTTAAAAACCTTGGTTTGTTCCTTATAGCTGGGGATATGCCAAAATTCACTTCTTCAAAAGACCTTGTTTTTTGCTCTGTGTCATACAATTTTAAGAAATTATCCTGGGTTTTTGTTGATGATAAGTAGTACATTAAATTTTAATAAGTGGCCACACAGTATCTGAAGATGATCATTCTTAAGGTTAACCACATAAAACCAGTTTCTCAGATTTAATAAGAAAAAAAACCCAGCTGTTCCATTCATGGTTTTCAAAACAAATATGACTTTCTTATTGCTTAAAGATTATGCAGTGCTTTATTCTTGAATCAATCATTCACACAGAAATAGAATTAGGAACAGTTTTGAGAAGATAGATCTTGGACAACATTTTGGCTTGTAATGATGGCAGCCTGATAGTATTTGCTTGCATATAAAGTATTGAGAGTCTTAGTACTTCTTCCAATCTTGGAAAACAAAGGTCTATTATTAGAGTTTCCTCCTAAAGTAAAAAACTATAAATATTTAAAAACATAAACAGCTCTTTACCAAGATAAATGATATATATTAACAAGGGCTACTATAAGAGTTACCACAGTAACAGAATGGAATGTGGTATAAATAGAAATATTACAAGTTGTAAATATAAGTGTAATGCGGGTGCCTGGGGGGCACAGTTAGTTAAGCACCAGACTCTTGGTTTTGGCTCAGGTTGTGATCTTAGGGTCCTGAGATCGAGCCCCATGGCAGCCACGTCCGTGCTCAGCATGGAGTCTGCCTAAGCTTCTCTCTCCCTCTCTCTCTCTGCCCCTCCCCCACTCACATGTGCACTCTCTCAAATAAATAAATCTTAAAAAAATAATAACTATAAGTGTAATGGACTTATAGTTGATAAACCTAAAAAAAACTGGTTTATTTACAAAAGCAAAATATTCATTCAACACTAAATATATCTATTTCTGTGATTATGTGAAGATATAGTAAAATAATCCAAGCAGATATTATATATTCAAATGTTCTCCTGGAAAAAGAAATTAATGTGAATGTCTACCAGATGAATTGTATCTTCTAAAAATAAGGAGTTACTTCCACCTCAAATTAACCTTCAGGTATCATACTATTGGTTAGCATGTGTGCCTACCTTGAAATCCATTCTGACACAGGCAGTTAAGGTGCTGTAAAGATCAACATAAGTGCCCCCAGTTGCACAGGCATCACTTAGGTACTCATCTACCTCAATCTCACAGTTATTATTTAGAAACAAGCAAAGGATTCACTTCATTATAAATGTGTCACTGATACAACTTGCAGCTAAGTCTAAGATCATGTTCAGAATATATGAGATTTTCAACTTGTCTGCAAAAATCAACACTTTGCCTCATGCTATCAACTAGGTATTTATTCTTTCTGTTATTGTTTGATGTGACTACAACTGTGGCTTTATTCTCATCTTAGTGAACCTAGGAGAATTCAAAATTTACATTATTTCCTTAAAATTAAACACATACATGACCATTTATATATGATTGCCTAATGTTAACCAAATTGACTTTCTCTGATGCCTTTCCTTCAAAAACAGTCTGTTATATATATATATATATATATATATATATATATATATATATATTTGAATCCTTTCTGCAGTTCTTTAAAAACAAATCAAAAACAGAAATGAAAACCTTCTCAGCTCCTTGTTTCTTTAAGTTACTGTTGGCTTGCAAATTGGCCCATGTACATGGAGGGCAAGGAGAGACAGTAGAAAGAGGGAGACCACTCCAGATTGGTAGGTGGTAAGTTTAGTAATAAGGGAACTTTCCCACAAGGCTTGTCTTGGGCTGCCACAAGAACAGTAGATTTCTACATCTACCTTCCAGAATCTTAACTTTATTTATAGTCTATAACTTGGTTCAGTCATGTATTCAATACAGATAATCTCAACAACACTTTCCTCTTTCAAGGTTATATCCTTAAAACAGCTCCCAGTGTGACAGTAGTGGGTGACATATATATCCTAGGGACAGAGGAGTGGGTAAGGTGCCTCCAAATGCCCCTGTATAACATGAGGGTCAACAAGCAGTCACATCCTCTCAATAATCTCCTTCAGCAATTACTGTAAACTAAATTTATTCACTATGCAATGGAAAAAAGACAGTCTCTTCAATAAATGGTGCTGGGAAAATTGGACAGCTATATACAGAAGAATGAAACTCGACCATTCTCTAACACCATACACAAAGATAAACTCAAAATGGATGAAAGACCTCAATGTGAGACAGGAATCCATCAAAATCCTAGAGGAGAACATAGGCAGTAACCTCTTCGACATCGGCCAAGATACATCTCCAAAGACTAGTGAAACAAAAGCAAAAATGAACTTTTGGGACTTCACCAAGATAAAAAGCTTCTGCACAGCAAAGGAAACAGTCAATAAAACAAAGAGGCAACCCACAGAATGGGAGAAGATATTTACAAATGACACTACAGATAAAGGGCTGGTATCCAAGATCTATAAAGAACTTCTCAAACTCAACACCCAAAAAACAAATAATCAAGTCAAAAAATGGGCAGAAGACTTGAACAGACACTTCTCCAAAGAAGACATAAAAATGGCTAACAGACACATGAAAAAATGTTCATCATCATTAGCCATCAGGGAAATTCAAATCAAAACCATACTGGGATACCACCTTACACAGTTAGAATGGCAAAAATTGACAAGGCAAGAACCAACAAATGTTGGAGAGGTTGTGGAGAAAGGGGAACCCTCTTACACTGTCGGTGGGAATGCAAGTTGGTACAGCTACTTCGGAAAACAGTGTGGAGGTGCCTCAAAAAATTAAAAATAGAGCTACCCTTTGACCCAGCAATTGCACTACTGGGTATTTACCCCAAAGACACAGATATAGTGAAAAGAAGGGCCATATGCACCTCAATGTTCAGAGCAGTAATGTCCACAATAGCCAAACTGTGGAAAGAGCCCAGATGCCCTTCAACAGATGAATGGATAAAGAAGATGTGGTCCATATATACAATGGAATATTACTCAGCCATCAGAAAGGATGAATACCGAACTTTTACATCAACATGGATGGGACTGGAGGAGATTATGCTAAGTGAAGCAGAGAAAGTCCATTATCATATGGTTTCTCTTATTTGTGTAACATAAGGAATAGCATGGAGGATATTAGGAGAAGGAAGGGAAAAATGAAGGGGGAAAATCGGAGGGGGAGACGAACCATGAGAGACAATGGTCTCTGAGAAACAGACTGAGGGTTTTGGAGGGGAGGGGAGTGGGAGGATGGGTCAGCCCGGTGGTCGGTATTAAGGAGGGCACATATTGCATGGAGCACTGGGTGTTATATGAAAACAATGAATCATGGATCACTACATCAAAAACTAATGATGTACTGTATGGTGACTAACATAACATAATAAAATAAAATTAAATTAAAAAAATAAAGTAATTCACAAATTAGACAATTTCTAAGTAAAAAAGATACGATTTTTTGTAAAATTATTTAAGGAAAGAACATGTAGTGGAATTTGTCTCTTACTTACTTGCACTATTCATCCTCTGGACTCCCTTTTGCATATGGATAATTAACTACTTACTAATTCTTTAATAAAAGTTAGAGACTATCTCTCATAATAGAAGATGAAAATGCAAGTTACCCCTTTCCCGGTCTCAGGTACCCCAAAATGTGGGTATGCAACCAAAAGTTGACTAATATATCATGGACCCACCACAGACTTTGAAGGTAAGCTGGTGCAGGGATTGAGAACTCATTTGTTTTACAGGTGGCAACATCAGGACAACCATTCCAATTTTCGAGGGTCCTACTGACAACACTTCCTCAATGTTACCTAGGGTCAATGCCATTCATCCCTACTGACATTGTGATAATATATGATGTTTCCTTATCTGCTGTCTAGACTCCGTCATTTATGCCAATTTTCCAGATTTGATTCTAGAAGCTCCTATAGGTCCTACATGTAATGTTCTTTTAATAAACTCTAAGTTAAATAATTTTCTTGTTAAACCACCCTGAATATATCTCTAATACCCACAGTGAATAACTCCATTACTAGTACATACAACAATTTTTTTGCCATTATTATTAAATATTTCTACTTCAATTTTACAGATAAAGCAATAGGGGGAAAAAAACTAAAAAGAGTTTTCAGATATTTGTAGTAAATTATCATTAATGTTAACAAATCATTAATGCTAATCTATATTTCATTTCTTCTATTTTCAGGGGCAAAGAAGGTCATAACCACCAGCCCTTGAAGCTAGGGATATTGGTTTATACTTTCTTTTGCTGTATTTGCCTGGTTTTGCATCCTGGGTAATAGTGATCTCACTGAACTTCTTAGAAAGTTTTCAATCTTCTTCTCCTTATAGAAAGAACTGTAAAGAGGACACAGAGAAAAGGGAACTCTTGTGTACTGTTGGTGGGACTATAAATTGGTGCAACATTGCAGAAAACAGTATGGAGTTTCCTCAAAAATTAAAAAAAACAAAACATATTGTTCAGTAATTCTATTTACCTAAAGAAAATGAAAATTCCAAGAGATATATGCACCCCTATGTTTATTGCAGCATTATTTATAATAGACAAGATATGGAAGTGTCCATTGATAGATAAGTAAATACAGACATGGTATCTCTCTCTCTATTATCTATCTATAATGAAATATTACTCAGCCATAAAAATGATGAGATATTGTCATTTGGAACTATAAGAATGGACCTAGAGGGTATTATGCTAAGGGAAATAAGTCAGACAGAAAAAAATACTTTTATTTCCCCAAATATCATTTATATGTGGAATTAAAAAAAAACAAACAAATGGGGGCGCCTGGGTGGCTCAGCCAGTTGAGCGGCTGCCTTCAGCTCAGGTCATGGTCCCAGGGTCCTGGGATCGAACCCCGCATCGGGCTCCCTGCTCAGCGGAGAGCCTGCTTCTCCCTCTGCCTCTGCCTGCCACTCTGCTTACTTGTGTTCTCTATCTCTCTGTCAAATAAATTAATAAAATCTTAAAAAAAAAACAAATGAATAAACAAACAAACAAAAAAAACAGAAACAGACTCATAAATACAGAGACAAAGTGGTGGTTGCCAGAGGGGAGGGAGACAGGGGATGAAATAGGTAAAGGGGATTAAAAGGTACAAACTTCCAGTTATAAAATGAAGAAGTCACAAAGATGAAAAGTACAGTATCGGGAACATAGTCAATAATATTGTAATAATTTTGTATGGTGACAGATGGTAACTATGCTTATCATGATGAGCACTGCACAATGTACAGAACTGTCAAATCTCTATGTGGTACACCTGAAACTAATATAACACTATATGTCAACTATAATTCAATAATGAATATTAAAAAAAGAAAGAGTTGTGTATAGTTGACATTACTAATTGCTTAAATATTTGACAGAATTTACTGGTGCAACCATCCGACCCAATGTTTTTCTTCAGGGTTAATTATTCAATTATAACTCAATTTTGTTACTGGTTATTCATTTTTTTTTAAGTTTCTAATTAAGTTTTGTATTTTTGTGCCCTTCTAGGAATTTTTATATTCCTTCTATTTTTTGTAATTTGTTGGCATGAAGTTGTTCATAATAATTCCTATGACCTTTTAAAATTTCTGTATTGTTACAGTGATGCCCCCTCTTCCATTCCTGGTACTGATAAAGTGTGTGTGTGTCTCTCTTTTCTTAGTCTAACTGAAGATTTATCAATTTCGTAATCTTTTCAAAAAACCAGATTTTTGTGTGGCTGATTCCCCCTATTGTTTTCTGTTTTCTATTTTATCAATTTCTAATTCAATCTTTGTTTTCCTCTTTAGTTTACTTTGGATTTAATTGCTTTTCTTTTTCAAGCTTGTTGAGGTGCAAGCTTAGATTACTTTCTTTAGGTACTTTTTTCTAATATAAGCATTGAAAGCCATAAACTTCTATCTAAGTACTTCTTTAGCATACAATTTGATTTTCTGTATTCATTTTCATTCCACTCAAAAAATTTTTTCAAATATCTCCTGTCTATTTCTTTGTGTTATCTATATGTAGTTTAATTTCCCAAATGTCTTTCTGGGGTTGAGTTTTAATTAATTCCATTGTGGTCTTTTTAAACCTAATATATTGTCCATGTGGAGAATGTTCTATATGTTTAAAAGAATACATTTTCTGCCATTCTGCTGTAGATAGGCGGAATTTTCCATAAATGCCAGTTGGACCTGTTGGTTAACTCTTCTGTGTATTTACTGATTTTTCATCTAGTTACTAGTTCTATTATTTATTGTGATGAGATTATTGAAAAATCCAACTATACTTATTAATTAATGTATTTCTCTTTTGAACAGTTTCATTTTTGGTTAGTGCATATTGGAGTTTTGTTGATGGATATGTATATATTTATAATTGTTATATCTTTCTGATGTATTGATCCTTTTGCAATCATGAAATTTTGCTATTTGTCTCTTGTAATATTTCTTGTCTTAAACTTTATTTTGTTTAATATTAATAAAGCTCCTCCAGCTCTCATATATCTACTCTTCATATGAGATCTTTTAAATATCATTTAAGTTTTAGCCTATTTGAGTCTTTGAATATGAGCACATAATTTAATGTTGCTTTTTTTATCCAGTCTGACAGTTAGTCTTGTGATTAGAGTGGGCTCCAATGTTAGTTTTAGCAGACAAAAATCTTCAAAGCAGCTGTTATAAATATGTTCAAAGAATTAAAGAAAACTATATTTAAAAATTAAATTAAAATATGATGAAAACGACACAGCAAGTATGAAATTCCAATAGAGAAGAACTATAAAAGACATAATTAAAAATAAATTCTACACCTGAAAATTCAAATAACTGAAATGAAAAGTTTTCTAACTGGGCTTAATAGCAGATATTAGATGACTGAAGAAAGTCTCAGAATTCTAAGATAGATCAATAGAAATTCATATGATAGCCAGAATTCACTAGCACCCACTGAAGCACTAAATAATCCCATAAAAGTTAAATTTGCTACCAAATCATTGGCCTTTGTTGCACAACATGAAGTTGGGTTTTAATCATATTTCTAGGTCCTCACTTCTATCCCCATTAACATATATTGCTCTTTCTCTTTCTCCATCTATCCTATTGGATTTTCCCAAGGATTGACTATTTATCCTATTTTTCCTTTCTGTGCCCTTTGATTTCAGGGCTTTTTGTATACTCCTATAAACATGTTCCCTACATCCTTAAGCCTGATTCTCACTTTTGACTCAATTCCTAGTATCTGTTTCACACCTAACTCTGGTCATATTGTTATTTCAAATTACACACCTCAAGACACTCGATTTTTCTCCAATTAAAATGATATCAGTGATAAAATAATTCATATCTTCAGTAATGGTTTACTGAATAGTTTACTGAATTCTCTTTAGGGTTCCTTTTGGATTAATTATTCTATGTCTGCTAATTAGGAGATGAATGTATATTGGTAAATACAACACATACTAGTAAATTTTATTTGCAGAGAAAACTTCTTTATGTGCAAATCTATTTACTGCAATTGTTTTGCATGTTATTATCATGTTTTGCATGATAGCCTTTATCAGGAGTCATATCTATAATTTAAAATAGTTTAGCAAAGTAACAGGAGCATGAGTCTTATTTAAAGGCAAATAAGACATGAATTGTTATTTAGGAGCCTAATATATGTATGAATAAAAGATCTACATCTAGTTTCATTACTTCAAAATCTCAGAACATCAAGGATAAAAAGAAAACTTGAAATGTTTCTAGAAAAAAATTACTTGGAGTAATGAAATAATAAAACAATCCTCTCTCAAACATTCTCAAGAAGTTACTTTAAGATGTGCTTCTAGTGATTGGGCGCCAAGTGGCTTAGTTAAGCATCCCACTCTTGATTTCGCTCAGGTCATTCATGATCTCAGGGTGATGGGATCCAGCTGTGTTGGGCTCTGAACTCAGCAAGGAGTCTGCTCCTCTCCTTCCTCTCCCTCTGCCCCCCTGAATACTCTCTCCCTCCCTCCCTCTCTCTCTCTCTCTAAAATAAATAAATTTTTTTAAAAAATGATATGCTCCAAGGAAAAAAGAGAAATGGTATATGAAACTATTTGTTTAATTCAGGAATACAGTGACAAGTTATCCTATGATAATGGTTGAGAAACATCATTGTCTAAATTAGTGAATGCTGAAGAAACTCTTTTTTCAAGGATAGTTTTGTGGATTCATTCTACATATAGAGTGGACATAAAGCTGTATAGTACATGTAAAACTTAAATAAGAAGAAACTAATTCTTTAAATATAAATAAAGAAGTCAATGAGAAATTTGAGCAGAAATTTAAAAGTATATAAAAAATGCGATGGTCTAAATCAACTAAACTTGACCTGAGCTGAACAACTGATTCAGCGTAAAATAAAATAAACTATTAGATCTCAAAGCTAGAAATATTGTTCTTCAAATGGACTTGGATTGCAACATAGGAAACTTCAGAAAACAAATGTAATTCTAACATCACTTCCTCAGTGAAGAATATTTACATATTCATAATAATATAAATGTGATTTGTTTTCAACTTTTAAACTCAACTTTTAAACAAAGCACAGCTGACATTATAATGTATTCAAACAATGATAATGTAAACACAAAAAGAAGTGATAGAATTTGGTAGGTGGAAAGGGTTAGTTGGGAAAGAGAATAATAAGAGCACTAATATCCTTAATTTTAATAAAAGTCAAGATGGGTTATCTGAATTTGATTAGAAATAAAAGCTTAAATTTATTAACACTGTGAACATAAGAACTAAAAATAATAACATCTATTGAGAAAAAGTTGGAAAGAAAAGGTGGTTCAGGGAATTAATGAGAAGATTCATCTTTCACATGAAGAACCAATAACTAACATCTATAATAAATTCACAAAACTCAAAAGAGCAAATAAAATTTTTGAATGAACAAATAAGGCATAACAGAATAAAATAAGGAACTATTTAAAAATTTTTGTCTCTATTTAGCAGACTTGAAAGTAGAGAATCCGTTGTTTTATATTGGAAGTTGTTTTGATTTTATTTACCACATTTAATGCTCAATTTGTTTTCTGTTTGTTTTTAAATATTGTAACAATTTCCATAACATTTTGTGAAAATATCTCCTCTCTCATGAAATACTTGAATTTAAATGGATAAATATATGAAAGGTTAGTGTGAAACTCATAAAAATGACTAGTTCTGTGACTATCATTAGGTAAGCTAGGATATATGGTTCTCAGTTTTATAATCAATACAACACAGAAGTTAAACCTCAATTTTCTATATAAAGTTTTCAGTGTTATATTCAGCCATGATTCATTTAACATCATTCTGTGAATTATTCAATTATGCAAAAGAGATTTTGTAGCTAATTCAAAAAAAATTTATGATATTTTGAAGTTAATTTATAATCAGTACCTCTACTTGAATATTTTAATAAGATAATAGTGGCTTTCTACAAAAATAAAGAACCATATAGCAGTAGAAATATGGATATAAGAAGAGAAAAATAAATTCCTTTAGGAAAAGTTAAAAGCTGAAGAACTGTGAAATATCCTTATCAATCTCTTGAAATTTGAAATATAAATAAATAAATAAATAAATAAATAAATAAATAAATAAATAAATATACACACACACACACACACACACACATACAACCAAACTGTTTGAGAACCTGAAGGTGACATTTCTATTCAACTCAGTTATAGATACAATAGTTTATATGCCAAAACAGAGCATGATTTCCATTTTATGAAAAAAAAAAAGATTGCTTCCTTTAACTGTGAGAAAATGTTTTATTGAGTTTCTGTGCATCTCTCTCTTGCTATGATTATAGAAACAAGGGATTTTTTCAGAGAAAAGCTTGAAGTAATGTTCTCTAAAATTATGTTTTAGTGTCTGGTTTATGTATCTCCAGATCAAACCAGCTGGGTCACAATTACACAGTGTTTACTATCTTTACGTCTACTTACTTCTATAATCCCTGTAACAACCTTAGAAGGTAGGTACTGCTCTTATCTCTATTTTAAAGGTGTGGGATTTAGATAAATAGAGGTTATATAAATTTGCTTATGTCTCTCATCTGGTAAGTGACAGATGTAATTCAAATCTGAGCACTCCGCTGTCAGATTTCTTATTCTTTATACTTTATTCATTTTAATGGCATCTCTCACTCTGTAGAATCACCCCATATATTTCTGGTTATTTGTGCCAATAGACTAATTCATTTTTTTTGTCTTTGTCTTTGTCTCCTGACAAGGATTTTTAGTCCCTAAAATGTGAAGAAGCCTTTTCAAAGTTCATTCCAAAAAGCTGAGGCAGGAGCTCCAAAGCAAATCAGTCCAGGTTCCCTATAATTATACCACTAATCCATTTAGCTATCTGCCCACTCATTTGTGTGTATCAGTCAGGCCTATACTTAAGAAGAATTGAGAGCAAGTGAAATAGAATATAGAAATTTAGTCTCAAAGTCAAAGCTAGAGAAAAAAAAATGTTGTGGGTTTATAAAATGAATTAAAGAATATGGCTAAAAATGCCATCTCTTAAGGACTTTAGGTGGTCCGCTAACTTGATCCTAATATTTCTAGCACACAGTATAGAAGAAAACCTGGCCAGTTACATCATTAGCAGTGCTCATTACCTAACAATGCATTGTTGATTCAAGAAGAAGAGTAATTGCTCTTGATCCTAAGGCCAGAAGGAAATGTCACAAGAGGGTCTTCCTAGAGGGGATGTGGGTAATTTTTCTAAGACATCCTTGCAGGTGACACAAGATGGGTTTCGTATAACTGTTTCTTAAAGTTTGCATCAATATAATCTGTTTTTTATGCACACTAAAGTTCAAACAAGTAAACATTATTCCATAGGAATTTAGTACCGGTTTCTTCTTAAGTATATTTAGAAATGCATTATGGGATACCAAGGCACAGGTAAATTTAGATCTTCCCTAAAAGGTGTTTTTTTCCTCCAGTCCAATTTTTGATAAACATTGACTAGAAGTAAGTTTTAGATTATATTAATATACACTGGAGGCACTGGTATGTTGCTTTTGCTCTAAAATCAAAACTCCATGCTTCAGCAAACAACTGAGTTTACACAAGTATTCAGAACAGGGTGATGTGATTTTGTGGAAACTGAAAAGCCTATTGACGAAGCAAAAGTCTCACCAAAGTTAAACAAGCAAGAAAAACTTGATTCAAGGCTATTGTAATAGAGAAGAGAGGTCAGAACTCAGTCAGAGCTTGGCTACACTGTCACAAAGGATGAGAGAGTTTTTAAGAGCTATGACCTATGATCATAACCTATGTGGCCTTGCTAACTGGCCTTCCACAGAAGAAAAGTAAACTCTCTCAATCTTCAGGACAGGAGGCAGTTTGGATGAAGTGCTCTAAGAAAAGGGAGAAGAGCGACCTCTCTGGTGAAGCCACTTGGATTCTGTAGAGGAGTGGAGTGAGAAGAAAGGCAAGAAGGCAGGAAGAAGACTGTCTACACTTTGGTCAATCTACAAGAAACCTGAAGGCTGTCTTGGCCTTATTAGTCTTGTGTCTTGGGACTGATAAGACACTGTATGAAAATTCTTACAACCCTGTAGTTGCTAAAGAGTAGAAGGAAATAAGAAAATAGTAATTTATATTCTTAACATGACACTTCTCACATTCTGGTGAAGTCTGAAAATGTGAGTCTGTCTCATCTCCACACTTGGTGAACGAGAACACCAAGTCCTCCCTCAGGTTATGATTCCTAAATATGTCTCTGAGCTGTCTGATCCCAGTTATCTCTAATCAAACTGAACGCTATACTGCTACCAGCCTATATTTCTAAAAGACAAATTTGATGGAATTTCAGTCTCCAACTGATCCCCGCCCCTCATGCATATTTTGAAGCTCATCATTAATGCAGTCCTAACTCATGAAGACAGAGGATTTATCATCTCAGAACATCCCAAGTGTTTGACAGATACCTACCAGTAAGGCTTCTTCTTCTTTTTTTTTTTTTTTCAAATTTGACACTTTAGTTTTAAAATTCATGCAAATCTTGCATTTTACAACCATATTTAATCCTCGTTAAGATATAGATTATTCTATAGCACAGTACATATAAATTTGTATAGAAACTTGACAAGATGATGCTTCAGTTACTCTTGTGACTTTCACAAAGCCTTACACACATCCCCTAGGGTATAGTGCTCTAGCCTGAGAAGTACAGACTTAGAAAATAAAATAAAAAGCTTCCAGTATAGTCTCTACAGAAACATCAAAACCTGCACCTGGCCTACCTTCTAAGTAGTATCTCTCTTATCCTGCTCTTTTTTTCATGCATCCTCTCCTCCAAGCAATACCAAACTTTTTAAACGCCTGTGATCTTACCTGGTTCCTTTTTAAAACTTTGATGAAAAGTCATCTCAGGGAGCCTGTGCCTATTTTTTCCGGGTACAGGCCATTTCCACCTTCTATATTATTTATACCTTCCTCTGTAGGCAGTTGCTTATGTATCTGTCTCCTTAAAAATCTAGGCTTATAAAAGGATAAAAAGTATATATATGTATCCATTCTGGCATCTCTGGCACTTGAAATAGCTACTCACACATATTGGTGTTCAAAAAATATTTGTTAAATGAATGAAAAAATGACTGAATGTCCATAAATGGCAATGGTATTGTATCTCTAAAGGACAGATAATCATTTCCAATCCTGTTTAGGGCAATTCATTAACAAAACACTAAAATTCCAAGTGATGTAATGAATATCATGAAGTTTGTCAGGAATAAAATTTATGATTGACTCTTAAATTTCTGATTATGTTACACATGATTTGACAACAATAAGCTGCATTTAAGGTGTGCATGTATAAGACTTTAGAGCTTTCATTGCCAAAATGTAGATAGGATTCAAATGAGATTTCTAATTTGATTCAGTGAGCAGAAACAAAGTCTCCACTTGTTTGACAAATAAATTATTAAGCATAACCAGGTGGAATAAATTCAATAAAATAGTATCTGTGCATCTTTTTAGTTTGTGAGTTTTCAGATATACAAATCGAATAATCAAGCATTCTATATCTTATTTGAAAATAAGTTTTAGATGTTAATTTCTAAATAATCTTAATTTTCTTTCTTCATGTATTTCCAGGTCTATATTTCAATTCTAGCTAAAACACACACAGATTCAAATTAGTTTTCCTTTTCTATGTTTAGCTAGCTTTTTATCTGTTTCTTGATATTTTCTTCAGCCCCGTTTCTTCATTTGTTTGTTCCATCTGGGCTAAATCAGACTGTGATAGGTTTCTCTTACAGAAACCATAAAACAGGAATGATCCAGTGACCAAAAAGCAATCCTAAAAATCAGATTCCTGTTTCATACATAGTATCTCCAACATCTATGCTTTCTTTACTCTGTCTCTTCAATTTCTTCATACCCCTTATCTTTTGTGATTTGCCGAGATGCTAAAAATTTTTCCCATCTTCTCCTGTCTAGTGATTGTTATCATTTTTTATTTATTCATTCTTTCATTTAAACATACATTTTTCTACCTACCATTGCCAGTTCACTTAAGTAAAACTATCCATTGATTTATAGAAAACATCAACCATTCCACCACTTCTACGTAACAGACTCCCAAGCAAAATATATATATATATATAATATATATATATATAACAATATGTATTATATATATATGTAAAATATATATATCAAGGAAAATTTTAGAATAGGAACTTAATTCATTTAAAAAAAAACTCTAGATTTATTATAAATAAAGATTCTACTGTATAGCATGATATGTTAGGTTTCCTCTTAAGTAGAAAAGAGGGAGTTAAGGAATTCAGTACTACTTCTGTACTTCTGGTGATACTGGAGTAGAGAGTCTGGCCAGGAAGGTAAGGGAAAGGGTCCTTTAATTTCAAATCAAGTCAAGACTGTAGCTCTTTCATTTACAGCCCAGATCAGAGTCGATGGCCAAGAAATGTGATCTAAGGGCTTAGGAGAAAATCAACACTTCCACCAGTGATGGATTTAAATGAGGTAGAGACCTACAGTTAAAGGAAGTATGTTTTCTCTTCCATTCCTCGTTTCCACTTAGATGAACCCTGCCTTAAAACTCTTGGCCTCTTTGTTCTTTCTATTACACCTCCTCACAAATAGTGCAATGAGTTACCGGGGTGGTAGAAAACACCCTTGGTTCAAAGATTTTAGTGTAAGTGGAGCTAATCTTTCAAAAGTCCAGTTTGCAGAAGACTTGATCACTGTGTCTGACAGTACTTGTAGGAGGCAGCAACCTAAGTACCGGCTCTGCAGACTGGATATACCCCTTTGGATTCCACACAAAGCTATATCCTTCTAGATATTATCACTGTTAAATTTAATACTTTAATTCTCTGTTGGATGGATGTGTTATTATTATACATTAGTTAAAACTCAGACATCAAAGAAAAATTCTATTTCTTGGTTCAAACACTCACAGATCCAACAGGATTAATGGTGATATGTTTATCTATAACACAGGAATTTACTTACCCTCTATTCCTTCTACAGTATTATATACTTTAGGACAGTTATAGATTCTATGAAGTATCTGGAAAAATTGTATATTAGGGCCTTGAACTGAAAGCTGAGTACCTAAGATACTGGAACAAGGTGAGATTAGACAAAGGCTGCTGCTTAATTTTGATATCCACACACAGATGTGGCCACAAAGTCCAGTCACTAGACACGGAAGCAGCAGGTTGACTTGAGACTTAATTCCTTATGTGAATGAATCCCCAGGAAGTCCTAGGTCTAGTTCTCCCTAACTGAAAGTCTCCGCATACTGAGCCTGCAGGTGTCTAGTAACTGATGGGCAGTAGTATATATAGCAGGTGGAAACAAATGGCCATGCATGAAAAATTTGGGGTGACACAATAAGATCATCACAGGGACTTTCTTATGAATTGGAAATACACTCACAGCTGTGGATATGTTTTATTGACTAAAAATATTTCCTTCACAGATTATAAACTGCTGATTGGTTTTTACTGATTAAGCCTTTTATTTTAGTCTTGAAAATTAAATCACAGGATATACTTACTAAAAGTTATTTACCTGAGAAAGCAAAACTTAAATGAAAAGATGCACAATCAGATTTATTTGATCCTTTTTTACAGTGTTGGCTGCATATGTCTAGGAAACTTTTAGAACTAGTACTTGGCCTAATAAACTCATGCTTCGAACAATATAGAGAAGAATATGAGTCACATAGTTTAGTTTTCAATCCCAACTCTTCCTATATTCCACCCCCTACAGCCATTGCTATAAGGACAAATACCCTAAATATCAAAGCATTTGCTCTTTGAGATATTTAAAGATATATACAATTTAATGGTATTAGTGCAAAATAAACTTTTTGGCTATCTTTAGTTTTTGTTACAGTGCCTTAGCTGAATTAATTCAATAACAACCAAAAAAATAAAGTGTCTAAGGGCATTGTTGTTTATTGGTGACAGGCTATTTTTAAAACCACGGAATCTTAACTTGGGTTAATACCAAGTCTTTATCCTTGATCTCACAGAGGATTCTCATAATTAATGGATGGGTAATGAAATAATCTATTTCTTAATAAATGTTAATACTTTTCACTGTCTAAACATAAATATTGTTATTAGAACTCAGATGAAGTTGGTGAAATTATGTAAATTTATTAAAGCTGTGAGACACATAAATGTTAGAAATCATCTCTGATTGTACCTTTAGCAATTTTGAACCTATTTTCAGGTCATGAACAATTGGTAATAACAAGATTACTCTTGGTAATTATACACTTGCAGATTTCTTAATAATCTATCAGGTGGAATAACAATATGGAAACTCATTTTCCTATAATGCTTAGTCTCAGAAATGAATATTTTTTTTCTGTATAATGAAGCAGGAGTTTATTAGGCATGTCATCAGAGTTGAAAGGAAAAGTACAACAGACCTATTTCATGGTACAGTAAACTTTATATCTGAGAGCACTTCAGAAAGGAGATATTAGATTTACAGAAATAATCTTGTTTCAGTTTTTAGTCAAAATTACAACACATTCAAAAGTCTGAGTACAAATTGATTCAAGCTTGAATTCATCAGGGAAGCTATCTAAATTGTTTAGATTGTATGCTTTCAAATCAGTTCCTTTCTTAGTAGACACTTGCTAATCATATACTAATCTCACTCCAGTGAAAGTATTTATTCATTCTCAAATAGTTACACATAGCATTAATGAGATACAGTGCATGCAACAATTGGGAGATGGACTATGTAATATCTACTCAATCCTGGAGGAATAGCAAATGGGATGGGTCATTCAAATATGATGTCATATTTAGCATGTAGAATTCTTATTCTTGAAAGGACATAGCACAGAAAGTTAGTGGTCTATTTCCTAATTCTACTTTATGTAGTTTATGAAAATGGCCTTGTTAGAAAGAAAATGGCAATGTATTTCTCAAGAATTAAGATATCTACTTCCATCACCACTAATCCTAATGATCTGTGTCTGCTGGATTAGAATGAAGGAGGGAAGACAAGCAGAGGGAAAATTGAGTATATAAAAAAAGGAAGAAATATATATATATATATATTTTTTTTAATGCTGAATTCTTTATATATATATATATATATAAAGAATTCAGATGGAAATTTCAATTTCTAGACTAACTCAAAGACCTCAGCACATCATTTTTAAAATCAGGATTAAAATATATATGTCTAAACCAAAAAGAGGATATTCCTCTGACTCTCTGGACATACATAAATGATTGTATGTTTATGGTCCCTGAACAAATGGTACCGAGGACAGGGACTAAAGCAGGAAAATACCATCTTTAATGAAATCTAAGACATGAGAGATTAACTAGATGCACCAGAAATTGATAAACATATCATCAACTATTGGGTATTCTCTGGTTTTAGAAATGATAGTATGTGAAGAAATGCAAAAATGTGCTTTAGATTGCATAAAATACTATTGCAGTCAAAAATCAACGACTGCTATTCTGGTTGTATCAGTTAGGGAATAGAGAGGAGACAGAAAACACTTTAATAATTTAAAAAGGAAAAAATTAATATAAAAAATATTCACTAGTAAAAATGATTAACTACTAAAAGGAGTAAAGGGACTTCTGAAGAATATTTGCATTAGAGCATTCCATGTTCTATAATACCCACTATGGCATGAAACATACCCAACTAGGTGGACAGAAAAATGCAAGCAGAGTACCATGGCAGAGAGAAGACTCTCCTCTCCCAAAATTAACATTTTAAAAAAATATGTTACTACTTGGTTTTTATACTTTTAATATCTGGTGTCACACATTATGGAATTAGTATAGATCCAACTAATAATTTAATCATAGTTTCAGTAAAGCAGCTTAAAGAGGCGGCTGTTAATTCTACCACATGGTAGGAAGTTAACAGTGTGAAGGTAGTGTTAAAATCCTCAATTGTACTGCTGTTTCCTGCTCACTAATCCATATTCATGTAAAAATCATAAGCTTAATGGTAATTAGTGACACTATATACACTCTTATTGCTAACTTTTCTGATCCTCTTAGAACTTTTCCTGCAGTACTGAAGTGTTTAATGCCTGAGAAGTCTTCCTTATTCAGTCCTAATTCTGTTAATGCCAACATTTCTTTGGACCACCCATGATTCCAGTGCATGTCTCATTTCCTCAACATCCTATTGTCCAATGACCTTTACATCCAATTCACATCAGCTACACCCTCCCATGGATAAGCCGTGGCTATTGTCCTCACTATCACAATACAGACATTCTGCAGATATATTATTTTTCAATTAATAATCTGTGATCTCCATCACCTATCCTTATTGCTCATTCTCAGTTTCTCCCACTACACTTTTTCTTTGAAGTCTAGATCTTTGTACTTTCTTTTCTTTCGCTCCATAAAATCACTCTCTTGCAAATATTTCAATTCCTTTGTGGTTTTCTTTAGTAACATTCACCAGGTAAAGCTTGGTCAGTGTGCCCACACATGGGTTTCAGGTTGGCCTAGATACCGAACCCTGTGTCCCATGGGCAGGTGGCAATTTCCAGATTAGCCACATATTATAAGCCAGCAATCTCTGGCTTCAAGAAGGCTTATCAGTGTATATAATGTGTCATAAGATGTTACTGATTTTTATGTGCACTCTGGTGTAAAAAAAAAAATGTTGGTAAACGTTGTTTTGAATCAATGCAATAATCTAATTTGCTGATGGTCAATTAGCAGAACTGAGCAGAATATTCTCCAATATCCATAAAATCTGATGCTGTTCATGAACCTTCTTAGACAAATTTCTCTATACCCCTTTAAACTTTAGTCTTGCTAACATGACACCCTTTCAAGAGATGACCTAACTTTTTATAACTTTTTATTCCTCACAGAGAACAGCAATCATAGAACTCCATAAAACTCATAAAATTTTAATCTTCGCATTTTACCACATTTGCTCCTCACTGTCTGCCCCCATCAACATACTCATGCTTTTCTTTTTCTTCCCCCTGAAGGGTAGTATTACTCTTACACATGTGGTTGTTAGCCTTTCCCACAGTTCTGGGGGCTCCTCCTCTATTATTTCTTCTCTTATCTCTTGAATCTTTAAAATTTCCCTTTAATTGTTTTCTCTTATCAGCATTTAAAAATGTTCTGCTCAAAAAAAAAAAAAAACAAACAAACATTGTTCATCATCATTTTTTTTTCTTTCCCTCTTTTTGCTGCTAACCTTCTTAAAAAATTTATCTACACCCATTTCCTTATTTGTACTCAATTTCAGTCATGGGACAAGTAACTTCTGTCCCTTCTCTCTACAGAAATTGCTTTTTGCCAATGTTACAAGACATCATTAACGATAAATCCAATTTGTCATGTTTGAGTCCCTATCTTAGACAATCTTGAAGTGGCATTTGTTAGTATAGATTTGTGTCTGCTATTTTAAATGCACCCCTCTCCTGGCTACAGTTATTACTGTTTCTCTCCTTTGCCTAATGTGTTTTCCCGATGTAGCTCCTCCTTTTCTACTCCCATCTTAAATATTGCTATGCCTCAGCTTCTGTCATGGGCACTCTTTCTCTTCTTAATCTGCACACATTTCCTGAGCAAACTCATATATTATGCTTATGAAACATTGTTTTCAAAATTTTTAGAAGCAAATGACCCCAAAGGAGATATCCTCAGTCCAATTTTGCTTTCTGCAGTTCAAAATCCCCACTTAAAGATTTATTTATTTATGAGAGAGAGAGAGAGTGCACACATGGGGGGGTGCAGAGGAAGAGAACCCTTAAGCCAACTCTCTGCTGAGTGTGGAGTCAAATGCTGGGCTTGATCTCAGGACCCTGAGATCATGACCTGAGCTGAAATCAAGAGCTGGAGATGTAACCGACTCAGCCACCCAGGTGCCCCCAAAACCCCCACTTAAAATGGAATATCTAGACAGTATTGAAAAGTAACTTGAGCTTTGCGCAGTGGCAGTATCGTAGCCAATGAGGTTTATCCAAGGCGCGATTATTGCTAATTGAAAAGTAACTTGGGTGTGCTATGAATATCTCAAATTCCATATACTCCAAACTTCATACTTCATCTATCTCACCAAATGTTTGCTTTCTAAGTCTTTCTCATGAATGACACTAGTTTTATAGAGATTCTGCAGCCAGAAACCTGACATCCCCCCTGCCAGCACCTGACTTTCATTAAGCAATGTGTAATTAACATTCAGTAATTTCACCTCTCCCCTTATCTTGGTTCAGATATAAGGTCAGAACAATTCTTAAATAACTTCCTCTTCCACCTACTTTTCCTTCACCACTGCAACTACCTAGTTCTCAATGACATCAAATCTCCCTTGAATTACAGAAACAACTTTCTAAGTGGCTTCCTTGCTTTATGCCAAATGCATCTTCCCAATCTGTTCTGCATCCTGAAGCCAGACATACCTTTCCCCCAAAGCAAGTATCAGCATAACCTTTGGCAGGATAAAACTGTTATATGTGTGTTCAGTTGCTCTTAAGATACACACATAAACTTGTTAACATGGTTTGTCAGGCTTTGGATAAGGGTCACCCTGGTTAGATCTCCAGTCTGATGTCTTTCAGTCCCTCTTAATCCACACCCAGCAGCTACCCACATATATACTCACATGCACTCACCTTTGGATTCTACTCATACCAATCCTCTTTAAATATCCAAAATATTACTGTCACTCTTACTTCTAGGCTTTTACTCATGCTATTTTCTCAATCATAAATAGATTAATAACATCCTGGCCAATTTCTACTCATTTCTACGTCTTAGTTTAGATGAGACTTGCTTTTTGAAATCTCCTTCTGTGGAGGTCAGTCTGGGTTTGGTCCTTCTTTTTTCTGTTCTTCCTGTATTTTCTTTGCATCTGATGACAACACTCTGCTCTACAGGTTTGTTTTTGTTTTCCTAGCTCTACGGAGGTGTAATTGACAAATAGAGTTGTATTTATTTAAAGTTTGCAATCAGATGATTTGATCTATGTATACATTGTAAAATGATTATCATAAGCCAGTTAATTAACATACCAATCACCTCACATGTTTACTTTTTGTGTGTGAAAATGCTTAAGATCTATTCTTTTAGCAAATTTCAAGTGTACAATGATATTAACTGTAGTCACCATGCTATACATTAGATCCTCAGAACTTATCATCTTATAAATGAAAGTCTGTACCCTTTGACCTGTGTATGTCCCCATTTCCTCCACCACCCAGCCCCTGGCAATAACCAATCTACTCTGTTTCTATGAGCATGCTTTTTTATTTCTTTTTTTTATTTTTAAGATTTATTTATTTGAGATAGAGTGGACAAGTAGGAGGGGCAGAGGGAGAGAGAGAGAGAATCTTAAGCAGACTCCCTGCTGAGTGAGGAGCCCCACGCAAGTCTCCATGCGGGGCTCGATTTCACGACCCTGAGATTACAACCTGAGCCGAAACCAAGAGTCAGAAGCTCATCCAACTCTACCACCCAGGCACCCCATAGATTCCCATTCTTATCTTCTTTATCTATCCATTGACAGAACTTAGGTTGTCTCCATATGTTAGCTATTATGAATGATGCCGTCATGGAGTATCATTCAGCCATGAAAAAGAAGGAAATCCTGCCATTTGTGATAATATAGATGAAACTGGAGGGCATTTTGTTAAGTGAAATAAGCTAGATGGAGAAAAGCACACAACATATAATACCACCTGTACATGTAATCTAAAAAAAAAAAAAAAAAAAAGAA
The DNA here is from genome assembly GCF_002201575.2 of Neomonachus schauinslandi. Classification (NCBI taxonomy): domain Eukaryota; kingdom Metazoa; phylum Chordata; class Mammalia; order Carnivora; family Phocidae; genus Neomonachus; species Neomonachus schauinslandi. Next base: position 90,114,323 of record NC_058410.1, on the reverse strand, counting down.
AAAAGAAATAAAAAAAGTGAAAAAAAAAAAAAGGGGGAAAAAAAAAAAAAAAAAAAAACCCCTCTAAAATGAAAAAAAAAAAAAAAAAAAAAAAAAGCAAACTCACAGTAACAGATTGTAGAGAGTAGAATGGTGGTGACTGCCAGGGTGCCAGAGGCTGGGTGGAGGGGGAAATGAGGATATTCATATGAGATATATATACATATATCATACATATATCTAGATATGTCTATATGTATATAATAGTGTGTGTGTGTATATATATACACACTCACAATGGAATATTGTTCTGTAAGTTTCTGTTTACCCGTCTGTATCTCCTACTCAACTATAAGCAGAACTCTTTTCTCTACTGTTCACTATTTAATTCTCTATGCCTATTATCAATTTGATTCAATGAGTATTAAATGCATAATTTTAATTATAAAATAAGGATAAAACAGAAAATAATGTTAAAATGAATGCTGTTTTACATTAATGAGAAATTATTCAAATATTTATCATTTTTTATTTCACAATTTATGTTTAAAATGACATTTGCTATCTTATCTCTCTTCCTTAGGATGTACGTAACAAAATCAGGCATTCATTTATCTCCCTTGGACACACTGTTTTCACTTTCACTGTAACAAAGACTTTTTCAAAGCTGCATAAAAGGAACGTATTTTTAATGGATAATGGCAAAATATATAAAGTATTTATAACAGGCTAATATATATATGTGCATATATATAAAATATAATTTAGAAAGAAAAATGTTTACTTAAAAGAATACAAGAAATTGCAAAGTCACTATACAGATCAAAAATATTAATATATAAACTATCCAATAGGAATTTTAATTTTCAGCCTATTCAATATCAGAAAATTTGGAAAATGCACATAAAATTAAAAATACAGGAAAATACTTCTAAATAATTAGAATAGGAATATTCCACTTTAGAAATGGGATTTTGGAGAAATGATGGTAGTATTGTGATAGTTTTTAAAGTTCTTTGAATATCCACCTAAAATCAGACAGCATTAGATAATATAACCAAAAACCCATGCACAGCATTTAAAACAAAATTTGGTGACACAGTATCCCCACAAACATGCACACACTCCACAAACAACAGCTATTAAATATATTCACAAGAACTAAGAACTATGTGCCACATGCATCTGTTCAAGTGATAGCCATAGGAAATAACAGGGCGTCTTACAGACCTGAAGATAAGAGAATCCCAAAATAGTTATCATGTATTCACTGGAAAGCATAGAAAGTCAACTTGAAAAAACAGTGAGGCTTAGACCTGTTTGTCTACTCTTATAATGGGTGAGTATATAGGAAGAACAGTCAAAATGCCTTCAGAAACGTGTAGCTGCATAAATTCACAAAACTGCCATAGCTCTCTTCCTGCATAGGGCCCCACACTGGGGAGAAACTGTTCAAAATGGAATAGAAAGTGAACAGGATAGGTACAATAGAGGTGAAGGCGGGAGATCAGACATTCTTGGGGGAGGGGGACAGACCTAGGACATCAGGGCAGGCAAGCCACCATATACTAGAATAAACAAATAAACAAACAACAAAAAACAACACAGGGAGCCCTGTGAGGTAAGGAAAGCTGGCCTGATTTGTCTTTCTCAATGTCCAAAAAAGACTATTAACATAAAAAAATAAGCAACAGAGAATATCAAGGTTAACTCCAATACAAAATTATTAAAAGGAAAAGAATAAGAAATATGATAATATCATTAAGGACAATGAAAGTTTCTGAAATGAAATAAAATGACAGAGATGTTGTCAAAAAATCAGATCAAATTTGCAAAGTATTACTTCAAAATGAGCTAAAAGACATTAAGAAAATAGCATAAGCTATGAATGAACAATATACACACAAATCAGAAAAACTCAGTAATGAGGTCACAGAACTCAGAAAAGAATCAGCAAAAGAAAACATTTCCAAAAAGAACATAACAAAGAATGAACACAACAGATAATTACTTAGGATAATTAGAAGATGGAAAATAAACACAGAAATTAAGAAAGAAATATAAAGGATTGGAGAGAAACAAATATTGAAACTAGGCAACAAAGATTCAATGTATGAATAAAGGGTTCCCTAAAAAATAAAACAAAATTAAGGAAAACAAAAAAACATCAAAAATTATAATTCAAGAACACTTCATTTTAGTAAAATCACTGCAGTTTAAGAGAAAATGCAACTTTTGGCCATAAAGAAAGGGAAAAAAGCAGCAAGTGATTTATAATGAAAAATAATTAGATTAACATCAAACTTTTCAATAGCAATGGTATGGCAAAATACTTAAATATTTAAGTACTTAAAATTTACAATATTTGAGAAAGAAAGAGAAAATGAAAACAAAGGATTTTACATCAAGCGAATGTACTCTCAAGTATAAAAAGCACAGATTTATAATTATCAATACACAAGAATTCAAGGGTTATTATTCCCATGAGCCCTCCCTGAGGAATCCTCTAGAGTCTAAGCTTTAGGCAACCAAAATAATGAGAGACACTAACACAAGAATAGGTTGTTAAGCAGTATACATATATTTACTTGCAGGAATAAACTAAATGAAGGATAAAAAGGAAAGTGCACTGTATATATTGCTAGCAGGTTCAGACTACAGAGATATAGCATAAAAACATTAGAGGAAAATGAAGAAAGCTCATGAACAAAAATTAAAATATTATCCATAACTATGTTGATATTTTGATTAGTATTTTTGTTCTTTTATGTTTATACTGCAGAATAAGTAAATGAGTAATAATGGGATATTGTGATTTTGTTATTCCTTGTATTCTTTTTTTTTTAAAGATTTTATTTATTTATTTGACAGAGAGAGACACAGTGAGAGAGGGAACACAAGCAGGGGGAGTGGGAGAGGGAGAAGCAGGCTCCCCGCTGAGCAGGGAGCCCGATGCGGGGCTCAATCCCAGGACCCTGGGACCATGACCTGAGCTGAAGGCAGACGCTTAGCGACTGAGCCACCCAGGTGCCCCTATTCCTTGTATTCTTGAGACTAGGATTTTAAATTTGGAAGACACAATATACAGACATTATACAGGAGATGTTAGTATAAGGTTCTACAATGCTGAATTTGAATTGGTAGTTCCAGAAAGAATAAAGAAATTGAATTCTGCCACACACTTAAAAACACATTTTAAAAATGGGAACTAAACAGTGGTGTTTAGGTATGCACAACTGAATGAAAAAAATAAGAAATAAAAAAGCACAAAAGTGATTCTGTAAAAATCAGAAGAATGGCTGCTTTTGGAGGAAGGGGTTCACATTGACACTGGCAGGTCTTCAGGGGTAGCTAGTAAAGTTCATTTTTTCTACATGGTTATAAGGGTGTGTTATCTAGTTCACCTTAAAATAACTTATTAAGATATGTATTTAGTTTGTGTGATTTAATGTATTTTAAAAATAAAAACTGGAAATAAAGGGTTAAAATTGCTTTTAAACTTTGAAAGACAAACAAAAATGAGAGACATACAATACCCTTTGAGACTACAATATGTTGATCCCATGGCAAGACCTAACCCCAAACTCTGCAATTATTCATTTCTTCAGTTCCTATTTTTCAGTCAATATAAGAATCTCAGGATCATAGCAGGTGGAGCACTAAGTTTTCTTTTTTTTTTCTCTAGTTGTATTGCATCCAAAAATTATCTTCCTGAGTGAATTTCATACAGTGCTGCCCTCATGGTGCCGATCATGGCCACTCCTACCCAAGGCTTTGGCAAGACCTTGGAGAGACTATGTGGCAAAATGTTACCAAATACTAACATCTCTTAGTGACTACTACAAAGGGAATGTTTAGTAATTTTACAAAGGTTGTATTGTGAAATTCATTCTCAGGGTACATTTCAACCAGGAACTTACCCTGCCCCTTTGCAGTAGGGAGGAGGTGAGCACAAAATGGTAGAGAAGCAGTCTACTAGAGGCAAACGAGGGTGTCAGATCAGAGCAGTTAACAGAACCAAAAGAGAAGCTGATTTGTGAGTGATTAGCCATCGGAGGTTTTAAATGAGAAAACATTAAGGAATATAATTCACTGTCAAGCCAGATGAAGGCATGCCTTTGTTTCAAGAGAAAAAATAAATATGACTAGGTAAACTGATGTGTGCTTCACCAAAGCATATAAAAGCAAAAGAAATATTCAGACAAGATAACTGTAATAAATAAGACATATTATTAGCTAGGAATTTCAGTAACTTCTTATGGAAGAACATGTTGAAGTGGTATTAAAATCACATGATATGATGCAAGCAGTCATTGTGTATAATTACACTAAAATTACTGCCTAATAAAATGTATATAATTTTCATTTCATGTTGTGGATTCTCATCCAATCTTCTTGTTATCGTCAGTATGTTTGTAGGAGGACTTAGGAGTTGTGAACATGAGTTCTTAGTCACTGTTTTGAACATTCTTGTCCCTTTAACACTATGTGTGTATCCCACCGACTTTGGGTACATATGTTGAAAACCAAGGGCGTAATAATCTACCCACTTCTACGATTCACTGATTTTATGATTTAGCAAAAACACTGCCTACATATATTCACAATATTAAATGGTTTTAGTATCACCAACAGCTTAAGAAATTCTTCACATTTTGAAAGCAGCAAATATTGTTGAGGATGGGAACACTATAAACAGTCAAGATTTTTACCTATATATTTTAACTACCTTTTTTATTTTAAAGATTTTATTTATTTATTTGATACAGAGAAAGAGATCACAAGGAGGCGGAGTGGCAGGCAGAGGGAAAGGGAGAAGCAGGCTCCTCGCTGAGCAGGGAGCACAATGTGGGGCTCGATCCCAGGACCCTGGGATCATGACCTCAGCCAAAGGCAGATGGTTAAAGGACGGAGCCACCCAGGCACCCCTTAACTACTTTTTAAACAATTCAACACAATACATATTAGTTAATAATTTATGTGTTTTTCCTTACAGTCTTAGCTTTATTAAAAGCTTTTTATGAGAAAAAGAGATATTTTATTAATAATCTCTGAGGAAATTCAGGTTAATTAAGGTTTACATGAATTCAGAAGATTATACTATTAGGTGTACACAGTGCATTTCTAAATTTTATTGTATAAGTTTGTTTTAATTCAAAAATTTCTTATGATACCACCTTGTATAGAACTTTAGTTCCTGGAGCTGTGATGTATAGTTTTAAGTTATTTAAATTCCAGTTAGTTAACATATGGTGTAATATTAGTTTCAGGTGTACAATATAGTGATTCAAAAATTCATATAACACCCAGTGCTCATCACAAGTACACTCCTTAATCCCCATCACCTATTTAACCCATCCCATCCCCCACCCCCCACCCCCCGGTAACCATAGTTTGTTCTCTATAGTTAAGAGTTTGTTTCTTGGTTTGTCTCTCACTCTTTCTCTTTTCCCCTTTGCTCATTTGTTTTGTTTCTTAAATTCCACATATAAGTGAAATCATATGGTATTTGTCTTTATTTTGTTTAGCCTAATAGTCTCCAGCTCCATCCATGTCTGTGCAAATGGCAAGATGTCATTCTTGCTTATGACTAATATTCCAGTCGTGTGTGTGTGTGTGTGTGTGTATCTTTTTCATTATACATAATGCTGCTATAAACATCAGTGTGCATGTATCCCTGTGAATCAGTATTTTTGTGTTCTTTGAGTAAATCCCTACTAGTGAAATTGCTGGATCATAGGGTAGTTCTGTTTTTAACTTTTTGAGAAACCTCCATACTGTTTTCCAGAGTGGCTGTACCAGTTTGCATTGGTAAGGTAGAATCTGAGTTTGCCAGAGTCTAATATTTCTAAGGAGAATCATATCAACTCTTGGAGAATTGTTAACTCATCAGGTATAACTTGTAGTGAATTGAAAAATTTCATTCGAAATGAAAATTCATTTGATAGGATTAAAATATATAAATATCTGGTTATTTATCTGGCGGGCAGCTATGGTGAAATCCCATACTTTAATTTTTACAGGGCTTGGAAGCACATTCACCAATGTCTACTGCAGTTTTTATCTGACAGAAAAGAAAATCAAACATTAAAACAGTGAATCAAGTTGGATTTGAGGAAACAGAAAGTTACTTTACAATCCAAATGACAACTACACAGTGTATATGTAAGAGGTTGGTACCACCACATCTTATTTTTTTGCTGGGCAGTTTTAAAGGTAAGGATGATAGATAGTAACTGTTATTTATATAAATTAAATTCTCCAAAGAAAAATATCTATAAAAATTGGAAATAAATTTAAAAATACATTTTGTGACACATTTATTATGGCATCTTAAGAAACTTGTTTTTACTGCTGCTTAAAATTAGGAAAAAGGAACTAAAATATGTTTGTGTTATATTTCTGTTATCTTTTGAAAGTACCAACGTATAAGGTACTATTCTGCTTTTTTCATAAAGATAGATTGAATAATGATGAAAAATGAAGAGAGTCAAAATTACAGATGTCTCACTATAATTAGTTTATTCCTACACTTGTGTATATATTCTTATAAGATATATTCCTAAATGATATACATATATTCTTAAATGATAATAGGTATAGATAGTATAACTCTAATATGGTTAATTTATTAGTATTATTTCTCTAAGTCTCACACTAAAAAGAGATATTTCCTTTGTGATTTCTGATTCACTCTAAATAAAAGAAACTATACAGAACAGTCAAAATTGAATAAAAGAGTTCTTATCTTACACACAAACATATAGATCTTCTTATACACAAATTACATAGCACTTCAGAAGAGGACAGGTCAGATCACTTTTTTCCCCCATAGTAAATGATTTCTTTTTACAGATGGTAATAACAGTATTATTTACCATGAATTGAACCTTTATAATGTGGGATGCATCATTCTAATTGCTTCATATATATCCTTTCTCTGTATTTCAGCATATGTTTGTGAAAAACTATCATCATCATAATTTTAAAGATGGAAAAGAAAACCTGAGACTCAGAGAACTACCTTATTTGCTCAAGGTTACATATTTAGAAAGTAATAAAATTATAATCAATTTAGGTTTGTCTGAGTCCAAAGTTTGTTGCATTTACCCTTTACACAGTTAGAGTGAGTTGCTAATCTTTCTGTACTGTCCTTCTCATGTTAGTCCAGCTAAGAAGGCCTGCTGAGTACTTTGGATATTGGGAACCTGTGAAGCAGAAGATGTGTAGAAGAGAGACAGTTGTTGGCCACATCTGAATGAACAGGTATCCATTGACACTAACTATCAGCAATAGGTTCCCCCATCCAAGATACACTTTCCAGATACACCTCACTGGGGCCAACAACAAACCAGGCAGTAAAATGAACTAGGAATAAGGAATAAGCCTTAGAAGAAGAACAGTAGTATTGTTTACACTAAACTGAGGTAGACACAGAGGTGAAATCACAATAATCAGCGAGTATATGGGTTACCCACGCTCACCTGTAAGCACGTACCGCACCAAACATGGAAGCAGCAGAGTCTCACACACAACTCCTCTGGAGCTGCTCATATACTACTAATAGACCAGGATCTACTAGCTCTGGGTCTGAGTGTGAACAAACCCATAGGGGATTGATAATTTTAACAATCAACTCTCAGTGGTAGTGGCCTCTGCAGAATGACATTTCACATTTTTAGTCAAGGAATGCACTTACAAGATAGCTGCTTGAATTAAGGTCTTAGTCTGTCACTATTAAAGAAAGAGAGACAAATAGGAAATAAAATATTCAAATCTATGCTATTGGTTGCATTAGTACTCTGATTTAACAAGCTAAGCTATTAATGCACAGAAGAAAATGCTCTAGGTTTATAATAAAATTGCATGGTATAAACAGAAAAATGTAAGAGCAGCTAATATAAAACCATGAAATTGATAAATAGATTAGATATATAATAGGAATGTTTTAAAAATAGCAACAGAATTACAACTTCTTAACATTTTCTTCTCAAAATCAAAATTAAATTGAAATAAAAATAGTACTGAGGATCTATTATAGAAGAGGCCTATTGAACATAGACAAAAGCCTTCTCATAGATGAGAGTATTTTTTTCTAGATTAATGTCACCTAGATAACAATTTCTTATAAATGCATTTTCTCAAAAGTCAAAACAATCATAGCAATTATTTTTATTTCTTTGATCTGCCTTAAACTTAAGGTGTCTATGTTTAAAAATGTATTATTCTACATTTATAAGAGAACAACTTCAAAATAATTTTTTTTAAGTGCTTTGAGGTAATTCTAATGTTTCTGGGAAAAATGAATATGTTTCTCCCTCAGATGATTTCAATTGTATTTTCCATCATAATAAAAAAACAATGCTTAATATTCACAGATGAAAAACTGTCAGAACATTATACCATCAGACTTCCTGTAAACAAGGCACTTTTGTTATTTCTAATTGATTGAGAAAGTGATATTATTTAACCATAATTGATTTCTCTTTTCTATTTTGTGCAGCCTCTTGATTGTTTTATGTGGTATGTCACTATAAGATGGTTCCTTAATTTAATTTTTGAGGTCTAAACAGCCTTATTGTATTCCAGCAGTCCACATATTTATTTGCCAGCATGCATTTGATGTTTGCAGTGAGATTCTCAAACCATTATTTCATCATTTACTGTAAACAAGTTCCAAAAAAAAGAACAGTAACTTTGATCAGAAATATTACAGTATAAATTAAATATGTATTTGTTAAGTCATCTTTCTTAATCCAAGACATTTTTCTTTAAAGCTCAATTATTGATAAAGTTATAGAAAACAACAGCAAAATAGAAGATGCAAAAACAAAGCAAGATTGCCAAGAAAGAAAATGTTTTTTAAATGATGCTTTGAAAACAAACTGGAGGTCAAGGGAATGTGACTAATATCTGATATTTAAATCAACCTAGGAGAAAAAAAAGATGGTGGAGGAGTAGGGGATCCTATTCAACTGATCCCCTGAATTGAGCTGGATATCTACCAGACCACTCTGAACACCCATGAAATCAGCCTGAGATGTAAGAAGATTTATCTGGAGCTCTACAAACAGAATACCACAGGCAGTTGGTTTTGAGGTATGAAGCAGGGAGCCATGATTTTGTGGGCACATATTGGAAGATAAACAGAAGGGGGAGGGAGCTGCTGGGATCCTGCACCCCTAGTGGGTGAAAGCCTCTCGCACTGGGGATGGGGCACAGACTCGCAGACCAGTAGCAGCGGGAAAGGACTTTAGGGCAGCCCCCCAGACTGAAACCTGGAGTGGCAGGGCCGCCCATGCAAACTGGGGGTGGCTGGTGGTTTTAGAAGCACAAAGGGCAGAGATGTGCCTGGAACTGGAAGCTGAGGGGCACACAACCCAGGATGCTGGAGTTTTTAGTACCACAGACAGAAACAGAGATAGTGTGGCCTGGAGAGCTCACTGAAGAACAGACTGTGATCTCTCTGTTCTGAGGCAGAGGGTTGAAAATGGTCTCTTCTGCTCTGACTCTCAGAAGAGATGCGGAAAGCCGCCAGGGAAAGCCACCAGAGAACAAAAGCCCCCCAAAATCGGTTTTCACTGAGCCCACCCCCCCCACAGGGGGTAGGGCAACTCTGCCCAAACAGGGTTGCCTGAGTAACGGTGCAGCAGGCCCCTCCCCCAGAAGACAGGCTGGGAGAACAAGAGGCCGACCCAATGTAAGGTGCCTACAAAACAGGTGCATCTTGCTTGGGTTGTGTTCAATAATTTGGACTCTGTACATTCCCTCAACCACCCCTCAACAGAATGACTAGGAGGAGGAACCCCCAAAATAAGAAAGACTCAGAGACTGTGACATCTGCCACAGATTTACAAATGGATACAGATATAACCAAGATGTCAGAAATGGACTTCAGGATAACAGTTATGAAGACGATAGCTAGAATGGAGAAATTGATTATTGGCAACATAGAGTCTTGAAGGGCAGAAATGAAAGCTGAACTGGCAGAACTTAAAAATGCTACCGAGATCCAGTCTAATCTAGATATTCTAACAGCTAGGGTAAATGAGGCAGAAGAAGGAATTAGTGATCTAGAAGACTAATTGATAGAAAAGAAGGAAAAAGAGGAGACCTGGGAAAAACAGCTTATAATCCATGAAAACAGAATTAGAGAAATAAGTGAAGCCATGAAACGTTCCAATGTTAGAATTATTGGGATCCCTGAGGGGGTGGAGAGAGAGGACTAGATGATATATTTGAGCAAATCATAGCTGAGAACTTCCCTAATCTGGAGAATGAAACAAACATTCGTGTCCTAGAGGCAGAGAGGAACCCTCCCAAGATCAAGGAAAGGAGACCAATGCCCCGGCATGTAATAGTAAAACTCACAAATCTTAGAACCAAGGAAACCATCTTAAAGGCAGTTAGGGGGAAGAGATTCCTTCCGTACAGAGGGAGGGATGTGAGAATAAGGTCAGACGTATCAACAGAGACCTGTCAAGCCAGAAAGGCCTGGCAAGACTTATTCAGGGTACTAAATTAGAAGAACATGCAGCCGAGAATACTTTATCCGGCAAGGCTGTCATTTAGAATGGATGGAGGGATACAGAGCTTCCAAGACCAGCAGAAACTGAAAGAATATGTGACCACTAAGCCGGCCCTGCAAGAAATATTAAAGGGGGTTCTATAAAAGGAAGAAGACCCCAAGAGTGATATACAACAGAAATTTACAAGGACAATCTACAAAAACAATGTCTTCACAGGCAACATGATGACAATTAATTCATATCTTTCAATAATCACTCAACATGAATGGCCTAAATGCTCCCATAAAACAGCACAGGGTTGCAGACTGAATAAAAAGACAGAACCCATCCATATGCTGTCTACAAGAGACTCATTCTGAAACTAGCGATATATCCAGACTGAAAGTGAAGGGATGGAGAGCCATCTTCCATTCCAGTGGACCTCAAAAGAAAGCTGGGGTAGCTATTCTTATAACAGACAAATTAGGATGTGTACTCCAAAAACTATAAAATACTCATGAAAGAAACTGATGAAGACACAAAGAAATGGAAAAACGTTCCATGCTCATGGATTGGAAGAACAAATATTGTGAAGATGTCAATGCTACCTAGCGCAATCTACACATTCAATGCAATCCCCATCAAAATACCATCCATTTTTTTCAAAGAAATGGAACAAATAATCCTAAAATTTGTATGGAACCAGAAAAGACCCCGAATAGCCAGAGGAATGTTGAAAAAGCAAAGCAAAGCAAAGCTGGCGGCACCACAATTCCAGATTTCCAGCTCTGTTACAAAGCTGTCATCATCAAGACAGTATGGTACTGGCACAAAAACAGACACATAGGTCAATGGAACAGAAAAGAGAGCTCAGAAATGGACCCTCAACTCTATGGTCAACTAATCTGTGACAAAGCAGCAAAGAATGTCCAATGGAAAAAAGACAGTCTCTTCAACAAATGGTGTTGGGAAAATTGGACAGGCACATGCAGAAGAATGAAACTGAGCGATTTCCTTCCACCACACATAAAAATAGACTCCAAATGGTTGAAAGACCCTAATGTGAGACTGGAGTCCATCAAAATCCTAAAGGAGAACACAGGCAGCAACCTCTTCAACCTCAACTGCAGCAACTTCTTCCTAGAAACATTGCCAAAGGCAAGGGAAGCAAGTGCAAAAATGAACTATTGGGACTTCATCAAGATAAAAAGCTTTTGCACAGCAAATAAAACAGTCAACAAAACCAAAAGACAACCGACAGAATGGGAGAAGGTATTTGCCAATGACATATCAGATAAAGGGCTAGTATCCAAAATCTATAAAGAACTTGTCAAACTCAACACCCAAAGAACAAAGAATCCAATCAAGAAATGGGCAGAAGACATGAACAGACATTTTTCCAAAGAAGACATCCAAATGGCCAACAGACACATGAAAAGGTGCTCAACATCGCTTGGCATCAGGGAAATCCAAATTAAAACCTCAATGAGATACCACATCACACCAGTCAGAACGGCTAAAATTAACAAGTCAGGAAACGACAGATGTTGGCGGGGATGCATAGAAAGGGGAACCCTCCTACACTGTTGGTGGGAATGCAAGCTGGTGCAACCATTCTGGAAAACAGTATGGAGGTTCCTCAAAAAGTTGAAAATAGAGCTACCATATGATCCAGCAATTGCACTACTGGGTATTTACCCCAAAGATACAAATGTAGTGATCCAAAGTGGTACGTGCACCCCGATGTTGATAGCAGCAATGTCCACAATAGCCAACCTGTGGGAAGAGCAAGATGTCCATCGACAGATGAATGGATAGAGAAGAGGTAGTATATATACACAATGGAATATTATGCAGCTATCAAAAGGAATGAGATCTTGCCATCTGCAACAACGTGGATGGAACTGGAGGGTGTTATGCTCAGCGAAATAAGTCAAACAGAGAAAGACATGTATCATATGACCTCACTGATATGAGGTATTCTTTTTTTTTTTTTAAAGATTTTATTTATTTATTTGAGAGAGAGAGAGTGAGAGACAGAGAGCATGAGAGGGGGGAGGGTCAGAGGGAGAAGCAGACTCCCTACCGAGCAGGGAGCCAGATGTGGGACTCGATCCTGGGACTCCAGGATTATGACCTGAGCCGAAGGCAGTCGCTTAACCAACTGAGCCACCCAGGCGCCCTGATATGAGGTATTCTTAATCTCAGGAAACAAACTGAGTGTTGCTGGAGTGGGGGGGTGCAGTGGGAGGGATGGGGTGGTGGGTGATAGACATTGGGGAGGGTATGTGCTATGGTGAGCACTGTGAATTGTGCAATACTGTTGAATCACAGATCTGTACCTCTGAAACAAATAATGCAATATATGTTAAGAAAAAAAAAAAAAGAATATAGCAGGAGGGGAAGAATGAAGGGGGGGAAATCAGAGGGGGAGATGAACCATGAGAGACGATGGTCTCTGAAAATCAAACTGGGGATTCTAGAGGGGTGGGGGATAGGAGGATGGGTTTGCCTGGTGATGGGTATTAAAGAGGGCATATTCTGCATGGAGTACTGGGTGTTATGCACAAACAATGAATCATGGAACACTACATCAAAAACTAATGATGTAATGTATGGTGATTAACATAAAAATAAAAAATTAAAAAAAACCAATTGCTAATAAAATTAAGGAATTTGATATCTAAAGTGGTCAGAAGGTAGTGCACTCAATTGATCTGATGTCAAGGACTTTGGTTTTGTTATAAGAAATGCACTCTGTTTAATAGGAACATTCATTAATACAATGTCCAGTATGGTAGCCACTAGCCACAGGTAGCTCTTGAGCACTGGAAATGTGGCTAGTTCAAGAGGATGTACATTTTTTTAATTGATTTACATTAACTTAAATTTAAAAACTGATTCATTTTAGTTACTTGAAAAATTTTAAATATGTTTGTACAACTTGACATATATAAATCTATATTTTCAACCTTAAATTTTATAAAGTAGAAATACAGATCAAGTAATTCCAGTGAAAAATCAGCATCCAAATTAAGATGCTCTGTAAATGTAAAATACTTATCAGATTTCAAAAACTAAAAAAAAAGTATAAATAATTTTAATGTTTCCATATTGATTATATATAAAAATATAAAATATTGGTTTAAATAAAAATTTAAATTCAATATTTTTACTTCTAGTGTAACTACTGAAAATATTATATATGTGGCTCACATTGTATTTCTATTGGATAGTACTGAGAGAGAGAGAATAGAAATCTACAGAGTATTAAATTTATATATATTGTTAAGAATATAATTTAGGCCAATCTATTTTAAATTCACTTACATTTTTTTCTTCTTTCCATAGTCATATCCTTCCCACACTGTTCCCACAACCAGAAATTCTGATAATGTAACCCATAGTGTTGTTTTGATGGGGATAGAAAGGCATAATTGAGAGACAAAAGAGGAAGGTAGAAATATTTTAGACTTTTCTTCTGTCACAGTGTATTATTCTATTTTTATTCCTATCATTGATTAACAAGAAATGGCAAAGAAAAAAGAAAAAAAAATAAGTGGGAACAGAAAAGATTCAAAGAAAAGGGGGAATGCGAGAATATTGGTGTGGAGAACCTATTCTTCCATAAACCTGGCTCCCCAGTGGTCACTGCAAGGTCCATGTTTCCTCCAAGGAAGTTGTGAGAGCAGGTACCTCCATGATCTTTCAGAACAAGATGAGGGAAAGAGCCTTCCACAGACCAACGTTTAGTCAGGCCAGGCCCAGAGTTACAACATGTTATCAGAGTAGTACTGGTGTTATTAGGAAGAAGTGAACAACTGGGAGAACAGTCTATAAATTAACTCGAAGTATACAACTTTGGCAACTTTCCTTCTATGACTAAAAAAATGGCTTCTAGTACCTACCCACTAACAAACGATATGATAATATGGCATTGCCTCAGGATACTAGTGCCCATTTTGGGCAGGTCAAAAAATTGAAAAATATTTGAGAGAGTTAGAACTGATATGCTTAGGTCTACAAGTCATAAAAAAAAAATCTCAAAAATTATTTTTACTAAAATAGGCAATGGTGAAATTGTTTTTTTTCTAAGCTGTCTATTGATTTAAAAACATAAAGAAAGAAAAAAAATGTTAAGTCCCTAACCTTTTAGTCAGCTGACAGAAAATGGAATATGTTGTCTCAGTTTGATAATATGCCCTAATAGTTCAAAAACACCAAATTTTGCATCATTTTTCATCTTTTTTACATTTACACCTTTGTTTCTCTCATTTTATTTGAATTTTATAAACAACCTAGGCTTTTCATCTACATTTACAAATCCATCTAACAGTGGAGCCTAAATGGCAAACAAAAACACAGGCTGCGTTGAAATCTATACAGAGAGAAATGCTTTTACTGAAACCATAGCTGTTTCTCAAAGTAGATCTCACAGTTATGTGAGATAACATCACATCCTTTCATTTTAATAGCAAAGTGGGATACAGTCATTTCAATACTTGCTTCATCATGAAGTACTACTTTAAATGGTCAATACATTTTTTTTTCTTAAAGATTTTATTTATTTGCGAGAGAGAGAATGAGAGACAGAGAGCATGAGAGGGAGGAGGGTCAGAGGGAGAAGCAGACTCCCTGCTGAGCAGGGAGCCTGATGTGGGACTTGATCCCGGGACTCCAGGATCATGACCTGAGCCAAAGGCAGTCGCTTAACTAACTGAGCCACCCAGGCGCCCCAATACATTTTTATTAAGTAACATTACTGCGTTGAAATGATAATGGAAATACCTTATGTGCTCATTACGTATTAGGTACTGAAATGACCATTGTCTAGATCACAATGACTCCTTAGAAAAATCCTTTTAGTAAAATCACTATCATTTCTACATCAAAGGTAACAAAAGCAAGCTTAGTGAGGATAAATAAATAATCTAGGACAACAACTGAGATATATTGGAACCTGGACTCTTCCAACCCTGTTTCCAAGCCTATGCACTTATCCATTATGTTATTCTGAGTCTTTTAGTATCCATCATTTGATATTTTTATTGTAAACTTATACTATTATAATTTATCATACAAAATATTATTTATTATTTGAAACAAAAATTCTTAATATTAATTGGTTACTTGAAGAAATCATTCAACAAATGTCAGATCTATGTTTGCTTTTATCCTATCCTGTGTTCAGTTAAAAATGAGAAAAATAATTTATTGATGTAATTGTCACTTAAAAAAAACAACTTTTACATTGTTTTCTTTGGCTTTGATTGTCAATATGGTTTTAAAGTCCAAAATGATACTTGTTTTAAAAAATGTTTAGCTGATTGATTTTTAATCAACATTTTTCTATTAATCTTGAGCTTACTATATATGGGTCACAATTCCAAGAAACATGAATTTCTGGGAATATAAGCCCTCTTGTGCCAAGAACTGCCGAAAAATCTTTACTCCAATATTTGACATTTTATGCTCCTCTAAATGTATTCGAATGCATGGTCACGCTACAAAATGACTATCATTAGTGCTGTCACAGGCCATGGCTGTGGGAAGACCATGACTAATGCTAAGCTATCAGCACTGTCAGTGCAAGGTGTATTCTCATAATTTCTCAAACTGACCATGGAACAAATTTCCACTGATCCCTAAGTCATAAAACTTTACAATTACCCTGAGTTCATTAATAATGTATTACAGTTCTCATTCTCAATCAGATTTTAATCAGACCCATGTCTCACAGGAAGGTTGACAAGTAAGCCACAAAATTATCCATATAAATGTCAAGATTTATTTTCCTAACATAAATGATCTAACCTAGTCAAGCATAGTTAATGATAAAATCACTTTCTCTGAGATTACCATTCACCTGACTGTCATACCCATTTTGGCCTTATATCTCAACCTCTCTGATGGTGGAGGTTATGGATATCGTCCACATAAATTGACGAACTTATACGAGTCATGTTAATTTTTATATTAAAAAAACGTAAAACCATGAATACATATAATACTGCTTATTACTTGTTTGAAATATGCACAAAACCAAATGGTTCAATTTATTTCATGCAAATGAGATAAATATTAAGAAGGAAAAAATATGTTAAAACAGTAATTTTAGTTGTAGACATCTCAGGCTGCCATCTTTGCCAAAATCATAATGACAAATTTCTACTTTAAGTACAGAATCTCAGAATACTTCCAAATAGGGAATTATGTATGAAGACATTCTAAAAAGTAACTGCTCTGGAAAACAAAAACATAATTTTGCATCTACACTGCACTTTGTCCACATTCTGTGAATAAAGGCATTTGGGATTTTAATAATGAAGGATGTGTATAATACATCTGAGTATTTAATACTTCTTAGTTCTTGTGCTGTCTACTCATTGTTATACTATCTACCCATTCTTGATGTATTTTGATCATGCCATAACTTGAAAAACATCTATGATTTTCTCCACTATAAGTATATGAATTCTTAGTTTTCTAGAAAGGTAACACATTAAATAACTAATTATATAAACATTTATCAATTTATGAAAATGTATGCAAGAGTATAATTTATTTGCTTTGGGAAGATTGATGGAGATAAACTAATAAACAGATGTAAGATAAACAAATGCAGATGAGGTTTCAGAAACAACATATTGATTGGGAAATACCAGACTATCTTTCAAGCCCGCTAGTGAAGAATTTTAATATCTTCTGCCAACTTCTATATACCGTCTGTCTTAATAAAAATGCATTGTTTAGAGTAGCTTCCCTTCTGGGCATAAACAGACAAATTTGTTGACACAATTCTGACAGCTCCATTGAAGCAGAGAACAGAATTGCATTCATTTATTCAATTTCCACAGTATATTAGACTCACAAACCTTTAAAAGAGGAAGAAAACTTTTTAATATAGATAATTGGAACAAAAAATCAGTATTGTATAATTTTACTTCATCAGATAAATAAATCAGTATGGATTAATCAAGAACTTAAAAAGTAAATATAGTTTTCTTTCAGTTGACTTATTTTATCTTAGATAAACAATTTAAATTTCACACTTCCTAAAGTTAAATTGATAATACTGATAGAAATCTACAGGGAGTATTCAGGGCTATGACTCTACACATGACTGTTGAAGTTATGATAACACTTAGGATATTAGTAAAATCTTCTACATAATAATTTTCCTAGATGCATTAACTTGACTTCTATTCAATGTTTTAATAGTAATAGGGTATATACAATAAAAATCTGATACCACAAGTATTATTTCATAATAATGACTACTACTTACTTAACCCTCTTTCCCTAATCATTTATATAATTTCCTTCAGTTAAAGTTACTTTATTTAATCTTATCTATTTTCTTTTCCTCCATTCACCGTAAATTCTTCAAGGAGATGCATATACCTGTGATACTGTGATTTATAATAAGAAATATACATTTGGTCCTCATCATGTTTCTGGCACATTCCTAAAACCCTTGGAATTCCCAAAGATGAGAGAGATAAACATGTCTCCTGTTATGTTAATGAGTTGACTTTGAAACCCACACAAGGATGGGAGCTAGCTGCCAGGGAGACCAACCAGGAATAGAGGGGTAGAACTTTCAATCCCACCCCCTGATTTCCAGGGAGGGGTCAGGGCCCAGAAGTTGAATTCAATCACCAACAGCCAATGATGTAATCAATATGCCTATGTAATGAAGCCTCCATAAAAAAAAAAGGAGAGGATTCAGAAAGCTACTAGGATGGGGAACCAAAATGCCTCCACATGCCACATTCTAGTCTCCAAATTCCATGAAGGCAGAAGCTTTTTTGTGGCCCTCACTGTATGTATCTCTTCATCTGGTTGTTGATTTATATCCTTCAATATCCTTTGTAATAAATCAGTTATCTAGTGAGTAAACAGGTTTCCTGAGTTCTGCGAGCTGCTCTAGCAAATTAATCAAAACCAAAGAGGGGGTTGTGGGAACCTTTGACTTATAGCCAGTTGGTAAAATGTACAGGTTACAACCTGGACTTGTGATTAGCATCTTGAGTTGAAGGGAGTTGTTGGAACCTCCACTCTGTAGCCAGTTGGTCAGAAGCACACATAGCAACTGAGCCCTTAACCTATGGAATCTGCTACTATCTCTAGGTAGATAGTGTCAAAATTAAGTTGAACTCCATGATACCCATCAAAAGTCAGAAAACTGGTGGTGTGCAGAGAAAACTCCACAAACACTGCAATTGAGTGCAGAACCAATATAATACTTAATAAATAAACAGTTGCTTTGTTGAGCCTGGTCTCTAATTATGCTTTCTTTTATGGATTTTATTTAAAAACACTGTCACAATATAGTACTTCCATATATTTGTATAATATATGCTAGTAGAATTGATATTTCTACCATTTCATGTAAAGATGTTACTTCATAATTAATTTATTAAAGTTGTATATTTTATAGGCTGCCTGCTGATATATATTACCAAAACATAAATGACCTATATATGCCAAAAGTCTTTTATAAAAGACTACATACTATTAGAAATATCTTTGTTTTTAAATTTTTAAAAAAATGCTTACAAGGAAAACATTTATATTTCTAAACCTCAGTTAATCACTGTTAAAAATCAGTTAATATCTCATGGCTAATCCAGGGCTCAACCCAAATGACATACAAACTATTCTAGCTGCAGGGGAAAGGATGATACTATTCTATTCTGGTCTTCTCTCTTAGAAGCCCTCCGAAGCTTCTGGAAACTTGCACAATGAATCAATCAGTCAACCTCTGAAAACAGATTCTTTGCACTGCAAAGCAAGTCCATTTGTTAAGACAATTGCCCTTTGTTTATATGAATTTAAAACACAAGAATAAACACAGGTGAATTGTACTCAGGTGTTAGAGACAAACTGGTTGCAATTATTAGGTAAAGGCTGCCCTTATAATCAATCCACCTCATCTCCTTTAAAATGTGAAATAACTTTCACTCAGATCACCCACATTAAGTGTGGGCTTGCTCCCACAACAGTAACACCGGACTAGGAAAGTAGAAGTGATATTTCATTAACGTCACTTTTTAAGATATAAACATGATCTGCACTAGAAACTATTTTGTCAAAATATCCCCTTCATTCTAGTGTATTCTATTGTTTGGTATGCAGTTTTAAGCCTAATGCCTCTTTTTTTTTTTAAAGATTTTATTTATTTATTTGAGAGAGAGAGAATGAGAGAGAGCACATGAGAGGGGGGAGGGTCAGAGGGAGAAGCAGACTCCCCACCGTGCAGGGAGCCCGATGCGGGACTCGATCCAGGGACTCCAAGATCATGACCTGAGCCGAAGGCAGTCGCTTAACCAACTGAGCCACCCAGGCGCCCAAGCCTAATGCCTCTTAACTGGCTTAAAACTAGTATACTAGTAGCCCTGAGTGTTATACACAACTAATGAATCAATGACCACTACATCAAAAACTAATAATGTACTATATGTTGGCTATTGAATTTAAATTAGAAAAAAAAAATAGTATACTAGGTCCTTTTCCTATCTAAACTAATATTCTCCCTAATTTAAATGTCATGGATGGGGAAATCATAATTTGTACCAAATTCTTCAAAGCTGTAAAAATATAGAGGGGTTTTATTTCCCTTCAAACATCTATAATTCAAATACAAATGTCCAGCTTTTAAATTTGTCAGCATTTTCATGATATTAAATGTAGGTGAATGTCTCTATCTCAATGAGTGTTTGAAAGCTCAAGAATAATTCTCAAAATAAAATTAGTATTTTACGAGAAAAACCTACAGCACACAGCATTCTAAAAAGTAGAAGGAATGTGAATCAAGAAAGTAAGCATTCTGGCAATTAAGGAGTGTGGATTGCTGGGACCAGGGAAAGTTCTGGTCATGGTACACAAATTGCAGGCAATATCTTCCCAGGGCAAGCAGAATCCCTGTATGGGGGATTTACTGAATTGTCAGGATGCTGAGAATATTATAATCAAACATTAAAGAAATGAATTAGTCTAGGAAATGTCATTTGATCTGTTAACTGGTGAACAGAAGACAGTGGTAAATAAATAAACACTAGGGTTGCCACGAAGCTGGAAGCTATGACAAAGACTAAAAGTAAAAGCAACAAGACCTGGAAAATCACTGGGGTAACAGGCACCCCAAACTCTGACATGACTATTACTGAGGCTGTATTCCAACTCAGCCAGAGTTTTCCTGCTATAATTGTAACATCCATAGTCCCATTAAATTTTCCCAACCAAAAGGAATATACAAATGAATGATCACTGTTTTAACCTAGCCAGAACAAGGATACATGACTTTCTGTGTGATTTTGAACAGGTTGCTTAAAATGGAATAAGGCAAATTCCCAATTTCTTAAAGGAAGAGAATCTAATAGGATAACTGAAATACACCCAGTAAATTTAAGGTGATGGTATAGCTCCATCTAATTCTCTCCTTTGATCATAATTATTCAATGATGATTTCATATTCCCAGAACACAATTCAAATATCTCAACAAGGAACTCAAGTCCTTCTATGATGTCTTCTTCAACAGCCTGTCCATACTCACTTCACACTGCCCCACTTCATATAACTGATGTAGTCACATTGAATTATTGCATTCATTCTTCTTTTGCTGTATCTGTCTTTGCTTTTGCTACTTCCCACAGCTCTAAACAAGCATATTTACCTTCTCCTTCAAGGACCAATTCAATATAGATTTCCAATGAAGTAACATTTCTATACCTCTCTCCCTTTTCCCTCCCTCCAGATAAAAGAAATTTCTCCTTCCTCTCACCTCTGGATCTAACCCTTCCTATGTCTTATGGAAAGGATTAAACTTTCCATTTGTACCTTAGGCACAAGCAATTTCCTTTGTTCTTTCTAGTTGTACTACTGCCATATACATTTGGCATAAATTTCAGTTGTTTTCTTTTTTCCTTTTTTTTTTTTTTTGCATATCATAGATCACATATGGAAATAAAAAGACAGGAGATACATGTGGGAATAAAAAGAATGACAGCAGAGATTTTTGTCAAAATCTTAAAAATCAGTTCTTCGGACAGACACGACAAGGGCTGAGACCAGTGAACACAGCATTGATACTGAAAGAGCAATAAGACTGTGTGAGCCTACTGGAAAACAACCCATAACAGTGAAATTTAGTTCAAAGTGCTGAACTGCAAATGAAGGCTTTGTCTAAGTTATGAAATCTTGCTCAAAATCTATTGTTTTATAAACTTCCATCACATGTGTGTGAACATAAACACATGCTCGTATATGTGCACACATACACGTATACTCACACATGAATACATAAAGATACATATATATATATATATATAATTCTGTAAATATATATTATTCTGCATAAATGTAATTTTGTTTTAATCCAGTATAATTCTGTGTGTGTATATATATACACATGATATATAATATACAATTATATAATTCTGTGTGTGTGTGTGTATAATGGCAATTTGTAGACTTGTATGAGTGCTATCACATGTCAACACTCTCAGTAGTTGGGTGAATGAGTGGTTTAGTCCTAAAGTGGAGAGATTTGAGCCATGGGCCAGAGCACACACTAAGTCCCTAGTACCCAGGAAATGAGTTGCCAAGCGTTAAAAGGGTTATGTGTGTGTATATGTATATATGTATATGTATGGATATATACATACTGAATTAATAAAGGAAATCCCGTAGGTTTTCGTCTTTAATTTTCTGACCATATTCTTCTTTATATTGTAATATTCCATCCACATGTAGCTCACCAAAAATATAGTAAGGTCTTTGTGGATCAGAAATGCATTAGATTTGATTTTATGTTCCCTATAGCACAACATACAGAGCCTTTCAAATAGAAAATATTAATTAAAAACATAATACTAAATAAATAAAAATGGGAGAGAAATAAAGAGGCAAGTCATGGGAATGGCTGATGAGCTTTCTGATGGTGTGTCGTAACTCCAAATCACTTGAAAGACATTATAGCATTATACCCATTATAGAATCCAGAACATGAAGCTGTTATCCCCAACATCCTTTTCTTATACTTATTTTTTTTAAGATTTTATTTATTTATTTTTAGATAGAGAGAAAGAGCAGGAGGGTGGGGCAGAGGGAGAGAGAAAAAGAGTCTCAAGCCAGTCGACTCTGTGCTAAGTGCAGAGTGCAACAAGGGGCTCAATCTCACAATCCTGAGATCAGGACCTGAGCTCATGACCTGAGATCACGATTTGAGCTGAAACCAAGAGTCAGTCACTTAACTGATTGCACCACCCAGGCACCCCCATCTTCTACTTACTCTTAAATCTTGGGAAATTAGACTAACATCTCGATGCTGCTGATTTCTGATTTGTGAATTGGGGAAAATAATATTAATCCCTTATAAATTATAAGAATAAAATGCTCCAACAGATAAAAAGTATAGCAAAGAACCTAGTATACAGTAAGTATTCAATGGCATTTATTCACTTATGTATTATTATTATTTTTTAAGATTATTTGTTTGAGAGAGAGAGAATGAGAGACAGAGAGCATGAGAGGGAGGAGGGTCAGAGGGAGAAACAGACTCCCCGCTGAGCAGGGAGCCCGATGCAGGAATCGATCCTGGGACTCCAGGACCATGACCCAAGCTGAAGGCAGTTGCTTAACCAACCAAGCCACCCAGGTGCCCCTCACTTACGTATTATTAGCACAAGCTTTGTGGAGTACTATTCTATAGATAATATTTTACGCTTATTTCTTGTCCTTAAAAATAATTTGTACATGATTAAACATGTATTTTTTAGGATGTAAGAAATAAACACTAATACAGTTTTTAATAGACAGTCTCTTCAATAAATGGTACTGAGCTAATTGGATATTCACATGTAGGAATGAAACTGGACCCATACTTACACCACTCACAAAAATTAACTTGAAAAGAATTAAAGACTTAAATGTAAGACCTGAAACCATGAAACTCTTAGAAGGAAATACAGCAATAAAGTTCCTTGGCATGGTCTTGGTAATAATTTTCTGAATATGACACATAAAGCATAAGCAATAAAAAAAATAAAACAAAATAAAATAAAATAAACAAGTGGGACTGCACTAAACTAAAAATCTTCACAGCAAAAGAAACCATGAACAAAATGAAAACAAAACCTATGGAATGAAAAAAAAAATCGCAAATCATATATCTGATAAGAGGTTACCATCCAAAATATATAAATGACACATACAACTCTATAGCAGCAGTAAAATAACCTAATTAAAAATGGGCAAAGGGCCTGAATAAATAAATATTTCTCCAAAGAAGACATACAAAGACCAATAGGTACATGAAAATGTGCTCAACATCATTAGTTATTAGGCAAGTGCAAATTAAAACTACAATAAGATATTATCTCATGTCTGTTAGAATGACCATCATCAAAGAGACAAAAGATAACAAATGGTGGCATGGAGGTGGATAAAAGGGAACCATTGTGCACTGTTGTTGGGATTGTAAATTGGTATAGCCACTATATAAAACAGTATGGAGGATCCTCAAAAAATTAAAAATAGAACTACCATATGATCCAGTAATCCGCTTCTAGGAATATATCCAAAGAAAATGAAAAAAAAAAAGATATCTGTACCTCCATGTTCATAGCAACATTATTTATAATAGCTAAGACATGAAAACAACCTAAATGTCCAGCAATGGATGAATGGATAAGTTGTGATACATACACACACACACACCACATACACAATTATTCACCCATTGAAAAATGAGGAAATCCTACCATTTGCAATGACATGGATGGGCCCTGAAGGCGTTATGCTGAGTGAAATTAGTCAGACAGAGAAAGACAAGCATTGCATGATCTCACTTATTATGTGGAATCTAAAAATAAAAAACAGTAACTCAGAAGAAGAGTTTAGATCTGTGGTTACCAGAGGTGGAGGGGGAATTGGAAGATGATCAAAAGTTACAAACTGCCAGTTATAAGATGAGTAAATACTAGGGATGTAATATACAACATGACTACTGTAAGCTAAACTGCTATATGATATATAGGAAAGTTGTTAGAGTAAATCCTAAGAGTTCTCATCACAAGAATAATTTTTTTTTCTTTATTCTTTCTTTTTTTCTTTTATTTTTATTGTATCTATGTGCGAAGATGCATGTTAGCTGAAACTGCTGTGGTAATAATTTCATAACATATGTAAATCAAACCACTATGAAATACACCTTAAACTTACATAGTGCTGAATGGCAATTATTTCTCAATAAAACTGGGAAAAGCTTTTAAATAGTTTTCATTTGTCATATTCTGGATTAGCAGAAATTCAGTATTTTTCTTTTAATTCTCAACTTTGCATTAAGAATCAAATAGAAGTATTTAATGAATAGGGTTGTATATCTCACACATACATTTTGTTA
This sequence comes from Neomonachus schauinslandi, assembly GCF_002201575.2. Classification (NCBI taxonomy): domain Eukaryota; kingdom Metazoa; phylum Chordata; class Mammalia; order Carnivora; family Phocidae; genus Neomonachus; species Neomonachus schauinslandi. The sequence goes on along the minus strand of NC_058410.1, from coordinate 90,089,428 downwards.
TGATTAAAAAATAATCTGAGGGCATTTGAACTGCATATAGTAATTATGGTCTCAGTATCATAGTTTCTTAAAAGATCAAGGTTCATTTTCACAGTTTGAGTTTTTACTTTGTTTTTGTGGTTTTGCCTTTTTGGTTAATGTACATTTTTAATATAGGAAACCATATTATGATTTCTAGTTCCTTCATATTTGTTGTGGATTATTTGAGCTAATCTATGTAAGAATATACATATTAGAACACAAAACTACAATTACCAGAGGAAAAGAATATAACATTTTGCTCCTAAATGTACTATAGGAATGGTAGAAAAAATTAATGCAATTATATTCAATCCAGTCTTAAATTAATGTAAATTTTGTAGTGTTGAACGAAGTTGCATAGATTTGTACTGTCAACAGATATAAGTTGTAAAAAAGACCTAATGATGAGATTCCCAGAAAGCCAGAACTGTATTGCTTTATTTCTTAGACTACTCTAACATTATTATTTGATGTACCATGAAGTTTTAACTGCTTGTATATTTATCATTACCTGAAAATTAAATATTTTATAATATGAATTATCATCAGAGCATATAACTACGCAAGTGCAAAAACAAAAAAAAAACATGCAATATACTATTTTATAACATCACAATTTTTTACCTTCAATTTTTCACTTCACTTATTTCTTTGAATCCCATCTTTGTTAGTCTCTTTAATTAGATATTGAATAATTAAACTTTTGAAATACAGCCAGGCATAGTTCCCTAGTTGTCATGCTATCATATAGTCATCTTCAGACTGCAAATTTTGCTTTGTACAGCCAAGCACATATGTGATGATCTTTCTGACTGAACTGACCACTAATTACATAGATGAAACATAAATTAACTGCTCTATTATTATAATAGAAATCTAGGTATTTGAAAATACATGGACAATAGCATGCCTAACTTTTTATGAATAATTGCCAATGAAGTGGATAAGAATTTGCTTCTCAAATCAGTTCTAGAACTGTCTTGGTCTGACAATTCTAGCAATTTAAGAACGGACAGATTATTCAAATTCTCCATGTCTCAATTTTCTCATTTGTAAATTGAATAGATATTAATATCTAATCCATTATGCTACTGTGAGCAATAGACTACATAAATACTATGCTCAGAGACTGTGACTTGTACTACTCAAAAACTATTACAGTACCTTGTTATATTTCAATCAATTATTCATATTAACAGAAAAGCAAAATTTTTTATATTTAAATAAATGTGTGGCATCATTTGCTAATTATATAACAAAAGAGGTTAATTTGATTGTGTCAAAGTACAAATGGCCCAATAGTAATTTAGTGTTACCCTGACACCATTTACGACCAAGTGTATTAATTTCCTAGGATGCTATATTAAAGTACCATAAACTGGGTGGCTTAAAAAAATGGGAAATTATTGAGTTACAGTTCTGGACTAGGTGTAAGGAAGGCTGATTTCTTGTCTGGTTGTGAGGAAAGGGCATTTCCCTCCCTTAACTTTTGGATGGCCATCTTTTCCCTGTGTCTTGTCACATGTCTTCTCTTTATTCATCTCTCTGTGTCCAGAGTTCCCCTTCTTATGAGGACATCAGTAATACTGGATTAGGGCCTACCCCAATGACCTCATTTTAACTTAATTGCCTCTGTAAGGACCCTATCTCAAAATAAAGTCACGTTCATAAGTGGTGGGCCTTAGGAGTTCAATGTATGCATTTTGTAGGGATGCAATTCAGCCCATAACACCAAGTATCTAAATGTTGACTTTCATTTCATTGACCATTTGGTCCTTTGTTACCTAAGAGATGAATGTTTCTTTATAATGAGAACTACCTTCAATTGATGGAATATTATGTGTTGTGCAATACTTTCATATTCTGTGAATTGGCCTCCACTCTATCACACTGCTCCTCAACTCCTTGTGCCACATGCTCCCCAACTTGGATTCTCCTCTATGTCTATGACTGCCCTTTCTCTGTCTCCCTCATTGACTCTCTTCTGCCTATAGTTAAATATACATACTGTCAAGGAAAGCCCCGTTTCTTTCTAGCAAATTCATGTGTTGTATATGCTAATTCACACTTCTGACGTTAAGCCAAAGGTACTAAAATTTTAATTGCCTGTGGAATATACCTGTTCCACAGGCATCTCAATCTTCAAATGTCCAAATGGGAATCCTCCTCCTTGTTCCCTCCTAATAGCTTGACTTAAATAGAGCTCAGTTAAATACATCATAATTATCCACTCACTATATCTGAAAGGTTAGCATCATTAATTTCTCTCCCTCTTCCACCCAAACTGGTCACAATATTTGGTTGATATTACTTAAGGTGCTTCTCACATTTAGCCCATCACCAATGTCTGCATTACTGCTTCCTTAATCCTAGCCCTTCACATCTCTCTTATTCTCTCCTATATCTGCTATTATGCTGGTTTCCTGAAAGGTATACCTGCCCTAACTCTTGTTAATCTATTCTCTTCTCACTTCTCAAGAATGAAAGCTAACCATTCTCCTCTTTGAAAATGTAGTTTGGCTCTCCAATGACTAATTGGTAGAGTTAACACTGTTCGCCTTGCCATACAAATAATTTCACAATTTAGTTCTATCTACCTTTGAATTCCCTGTGTCTCTGCCTCACCACATTGATTATAGTTTCCCAAGCTTGTTAAATTATTTATCTACCTCACTACTTTGGGCATGTATGAATATTCCCTTCACTGAGGAACATCCTTTCCACTTCATCATCCCTTCCTCTCCCTACCATCTATTTTTCACCCCACATCTCCCTGTGAAAAATCCCTATACATCCTTCCAATATCATTTCACATAGAACCTTTTCAGGGAAGCCTTGCAAAGACTCTCCTAGAGAGTAAAATTTATCTCTCCTTTGTGTCCCTGTAGCTCTTCCTTCTCTGTAAGTACACTGTAGATTATGGGCTATTTTACCTTCATATAATTATGCCTTTCATATTAGACTCTAAATTTTTTTTTAAGATTTTATTTATTTATTTGACAGAGAGAGAGATAGTGAGAGCAGGACACAAGCAGGGGGAGTAGGAGAGGGAGAAGCAGCTTCCCGCCAAGCGGGGAGCCTGATGCGGGGCTCGATCCCAGGACCCTGGGATCATGACCTGA